>NC_138295.1:27872500-28027500 GCF_965601325.2 Salmo salar
ACATCAGCAAGTATCATTCATACACAAAGGGATGCGGTGGGGAACAGCTACACATTCACGCCACAGCTTATCTTTCCTGACTCAACATGACTGGGGGAGTGGATATGTAGGAGGAGGGTTGATGACAAATCTCCCAGAATTCATGTGACTGACTGTCCCATCTCTGGTGCAAAGTGGGAGCCTGCTTAACATAATCTGCTGCACTCGCACCTCATTAAATGGCTATATGCCAATCAGTAATATGACTGGGCCTATGGTATTTTTAGTCTGTTTAAGTATTATGCTGTATGTTGAGCGCACAAGGACTGCAAGGATTCTACAGGAAGTGAATCAAAGTGTCATGTCCTGAGATTAAGTTTGTAGAGATATCGTTAATGTATATTTTTATCTCGTTATTTTACAGGGTAAAATGATTGAGATTACATTGCCATTTTTTAATACAACAACCTGGGGAATAGTTAAAGGGGAGAGGAGGGAGAGATGATTACCGTAGATGGCCGTTGTAGTATGAGTTGCCAGGTTGGTAAAACTGAGCCAGAAGATCAATGTAAGAATACTAGTAAATCACAGTGAGCCAGCCTAACAACGTACAATCAGAAGGCAGTTTGAGACCCACCTTGGCGAGATGTCACAGCCCTGTCTCATAAAGGCGCCGAGGGAGAACCAGAGACTGTTGAATATCCCAAACTCGTTGGTCGATTCATTAGTCTGGATCTGGCCATCCTCGTACTCCTCTGTGTGCCACTCGTATGGGCTGAATCGGCTGACCAGGAAGAGCACCACGCTCACACCGATGTAGGCAAACACGATGCACATCCAGATCTCATAGGCCAGAGGGTCCAGGAAAGAGAAGACTCCAGGTTTAGACTTCTGGGGCTTCTTGATCATGATGGAGATCCCCAAGGACATGAAGGGCTTGGAGAAGTCAATGACTTCTTCTCGGACGAGGGTAATGGTCAACGGTGCCACGGCTATATCAGCTTTCTGGATAAGAGAGGAGGAAGGAGCTTATTGTTCTAGGGAAACAGGATAAGGTTTAGTTGTGTTTAAAGGGAACTACTGGGAATGTTTCAATAGTTTGTATACAGCAGGTCATTGGATGTGATCAGTATTAGAAGATCCATGTATCTCTTTTCTTACCCCATAGACGAGCTCTCCCACCATTCCATTCCAGATCTTGGTCTCAGCGTCTCGGGCTCCGTATTTTCCATCCCCCACAATTTTCAGCTGGTATTTGAAGCCGCAGTGCTTGGCTATCTCAGCGGCCAAATCTACACAGTAGCCCTCGTATCTTTCATTGTCTAGAAAAAGGTCAGCGTTCTTCTTAAGCATTACATATGGGGCTTCCTGAGGGAGAAAATTACAAATACTGTTTAGTCCAGTAGGCTTGCCTTTAGGCTTTACATCATGGTATACATGCTAGCTTTGTACAAAGACAGAGGAATGAATAGTTTCATGAACTTAATGTTGTAACAGACTTAGAGCTCTATTCAATATGGAAAGCTGAAGTGTTACAGATTCCGTGATAGAGATGTTAAGGTAATTTCCGATTGAGCCGACATAAACAGCATTTACTGTGAATGAAGTCTCTGATAAAGCAGGAAGGTTGCCTTTAAATTTCAATCACGCTGTAAAGCTGAACTTTTGCAAATCTGAGTGAATAGAGCCCCTAGACAACTATGGGTTGGTTTGTGTATGTTGTATGGTGTCCATATTAGGACAGCCTCAGTGTGCTTAGTCCCCTCCTGTACTCTCTGTTCATCCACGACTGCGTGGCCAAGCATGACTGAAATCAAATCAAATCAAATGTTATTATTCACATGCGCTGAATACAACAGTGAAACACTTACTTACAAGCCCCTAACCAACAATGCAGTTTAAAAAAATACGGATAAGAATAAGAAATAAAAGTAACAAGTAATTAAAGAGCAGCAGTTAAATAACAATAGTGAGACAATATACAAGGGGGTACCGGTACAGAGTCAATGCGCGAGGGCACCGGTTAGTTGAAGTAATATGTACATGTAAGGAGAGTTGTTAAAGTCTACTATGCATAGATGATAACAACAGAGAGTAGCTGCGCTGTAGAAGAGGCGAAGGGGGGGGGGGGGCAATGCAAATAGTCTGGGTAGCCATTTGATTAGATGTTTAGGAGTCTTATGGCTTTGGAGTAGAAGCTGTTTAGAAGCCTGTTGGACCTAGACTTATGGTTCCGGTACCGCTTGCCATGCAGTAGCAGAGAGAACAGTCTATGACTAGGGTGGCTGGAGTATTTGACAATTTTTGGGGCCTTCCTCTGACACCGCCTGGTATAGAGGTCCTGGATGGCAGGAAGCTTGGCCCCAGTGATGTACTGGGCCATTCCCACTACCCTCTGTAGTGCCTTGCGGTCAGAGGCCAAGCAGATGACATACCAGGCAGTGATTTAACCACTCAGGATGCTCTCGATGGTGCAGCTGTAGAACCTTTTGAGGATCTGAGGACCCATGCCAAATATTTTCAGTCTCCTGAGGGGGGATTAGGTTTTGTCGTGCCCTCTTCATGACTGTCTTGGTGTGGTTGGACTATGTTAGTTTGTTGGTGATGTGGACACCAAGGAACTTGAAGCTCTCAACCTGCTCCACTGCAGCCCAGTTGATGAGAATGGGGGGGTGCTCGGTCCTCTTTTTCCTGTAGTCCACAATCATCTCCTTTGTCTTGATCACGTTGAGGGAGAGGTTGTTGTCCTGGCACCACATGGCCAGGTCTCTGATCTCCTCCCTATAGGCTGTCTCATCGTTGTCGGTGATCAGGCCTACCACTGTTGTGTCATCGGCAACGACGAGACAGCATGTAGGGAGGAGTTCAGAGACCTGGCAGTGTGGTGTCAGGACAACAACCTCTCCCTCAACGTGATCAAGACAAAGGAGATGATCGTGGACAATACGAAAAGGAGGGCCAAACAGGCCCCCGTTAACATCGAAGAGGCTGCAGTGGAGCGGGTCGAGAGTTTCAAATTCCTTGTTGTCCACATCACCAACAAACTATCATGGTCTAGCACACCAAGATAATCGTGAAGAGAACACCTTTTCTCCCTCACAAGACTGAAAAGATTTGGCATGGTTCCCCAGATCCTCAAAAAGTTAAAGTTCCACAGCTGCACCATTGAGAGCATCCTGATCGGTTGCATCACCGCCTGGTATGGCAACTTCTCGGCATCCGACTGTAAAGCGCTACAGAGGGTAGTGCGTACCACCCACTACATTACTAGGGCCAAGCTTCTTGCCATCAAGGACCTATATATTAAGCGGTGTCAGAGGAAGGCCCAAAAAAGTGTCAAAGACTCTAGTCACCCAAGTCATAGACTGTTCTCTCTGCTACCGTACGGAAGTGGTACTGGAGCGCCAAGTATAGGTCCAAAAGGCTCCTTAACAGCTTCTACCCCCAAGCCATAAGACTGCTGAACAGTTAATCAAATGGCCACCCGGACTATTTACATTGACAACCCCCCCCCCCCCCCTTTGTTTTTACACTGCTGGTACTCGCTGTTTATTATCTATGCATAGTCACTTTACCGTTACTTACATGTACAAATTACCTCGACTAAACTGTACCCCTGCACATATTGACTCAGTACCGGTAACCCCTGTATATAGCCTCGTTATTGTAATTTTATTGTGTTACTTTTATTTTATTTTTTACTTTAGTATATTTAGTCAATTTTCTCTATTTCTTGAACTGCATTGTGGATTAAGGCTTGTAAGTAAGCATTTCACGGTAAGGTCTGCTGTTGTATTCGGCGCATGTGACAAATACAATTTTATTTGATTTTATATGGACACTGTAATGTCGTAAAAACATGATTCTATGGACTAGTAACAATTGCTAAGTGAGAAACTAATCCAAGGAAATTATATCCAATTGTTGTGTATTCATGAGTCAGTTAGTATGAATAGAGTCTATGATAAGTCATTACCAAGATTGTGGTCACAATGACAGTTTTGTTTTCCATCCCTGTTGTGTCATTCGGGAACACGTCTGATTTTGTGACAGCCATTTTGTCAACTTCATTCCAATATCCAATCTGTGGAGGAAATAATGAATAGTGAATGAACAATGCCATAATGTCATGAGACAGTAGACAGTGTTGTTGTTTCACATGGTGGGAAAGAACTGAAGCATCTACACAGCCATGTTATAAATTCTCTGTCATTTCTTCTCTCTGTGCAAAAAATGGTTGATTTCTGTAGGCCAATTCCATCCAATGTCGTGTCTTTAGATCTTTGCTCTATTGGTTCAGTTCTGATGTGCTGTTGTCTTGTTCCATCACAGACAAACACATTAAAGACTGTCTCATATATTATACAACCTTGATCTATTAAGATTCTGACATGTTCTAGACATATTCATATTCAGAAACACTAGCATACCTTCACAGGACCATTATTTTTCAGCTCCATGATATTAACTGAGTAGTTGACTCGTTTGCCATGTTGATCGAACTGAATGTTCCCAGTGAGGCCGTCCACACGAACCTAAAAGGACACAAAAGCACATTGTCAGAATTGCAAGACGCCACAATTAAATACCTCTGTCATAGACAAAACCAATTCAGTTTCTCCACACAGATTTGGATTCACATTGCCTTGTCTAAGCTCTGAAGCTGGAGGCTGACTATTGTGTGTGGGCAGACGATTGTCACTGTTAGCTCAGGGGAGAATGTGTTTGTGTGCGTTTGTGTGTGTGTGCATACGTATGTGTGTGAGTGTGTATGTGTGTGTCCTTATAATTCAGTCTCTGTGTGTGTTTGTGGTAGAGCCAGACAGCCGTTGCCACGGCAACCCCATGCTATCACCTGTTTGAGTGCGCGCTCGATCTCCACTCCCTGCGCCCAGGGCACAGCGGGGTTGGCCAGACAGTCGCCGTTGTTGCCCTTCCTGGCGATGTCAATGCGCTGCTTGTGCAGGTAGCGGAAGGCCTCTGTCATCACCTGCACCGAGTCGTAGGTCAACGCAGATGTGTACTGCAATAGAACAGAGGGGGATGGGTGTGTGTGTGTGTGGGGGGATATGGGGACACAGGGGAGGGGGAGGAAGAGGTGGTGTGTGTGTGAGGGGGGTTGTGACTACTTGTTAGTGTGCGTGTCTGTGTGTGGGCATGCGGCTGTGTTCCTGGGTTTGCACGCGCACAGTATGAGTGAGTGAGTGAGTGAGAAGGGTGGAGAAACATTTTTAATCGGCAGACACCTCACTGCTCCCCGAAGACAGAAGAATGCTAGCTGAGTGCCTCTCAACCGAACCCAATGTGGATATCTACTCACCCTAATCTTGCTGTCGGCACCAGGGTATTCCTTCTCCTCCAGAGCCTCCCACCTCTGGTCAAATTTGGACACCAACGGGTCATCAAAATCCACAATCTGGAAACCTGACACGTTGGCGCCACCATATTGGATTTTGGAGAGGTCCCCATCCACAAAACCCTGAAATTAAAACAAGGAAATCAAATGAGATAAAATGGAAATGTTTGCCATCATACAAATCAAGAGGTTCTACCTGCATTTTTTTCCCAAAACTTAGATATTGACATAACCTCGTTCTGTTCAAAGGATTGAATGCTGTAATAACACAGAATAAAACCATGAATAATTATTGATGTCATTAAGTTCAAAAGATAAACATTTCTGACACCATCACACCAATGAGGGTTCGGAACTTTACAGCCAATTATCTCAGAATCATCTTTTTGCAGATAGAACCTTATAGTCCCAAGCTATCGAAATGTCAGCGAAAAAATAAATAAATGGGAAAGGAATGATTTAATAGATTAAGCTAACTAATTGTGTAATACGTAGGGGGTTCAAATGGAAGACAATCACTCTGTGTTCTCAATGTCTTATCACTATGCTTTGAGCTTGATAAATTATTTTACAAATCACTTTGTTCTTCCTGAGATTACAATTCCACTGCTGGTTAACAGAGGTGTGAAAACTTACCAAATTTGCAATGATGTAGTGGTAGCCTTTCACATGTCTGCCAATGGTGATGACCTGGGGGCAACATCAGATAGGGAAACAGAACAGAAACCATAATGACGTGGAAACCAAACAAGACAGTCTCCAAGTAATCATATTCCTCATGGTACAGCAGTCATGTTTGAGAATGAAAATTGTATACGTCAGTGGAGTTATAACTCTTTATCTACCAAACACAAAAAAACATCCATTGTCATATTTTACTGTGGAGCGATTAGTGCTTTTTGAGGTCAATTCGCTTTCTGTTCGATTATCAAAAAATTATCACGGTTTACGATTTCGGTTTAGATTTTTTTGTTTTACTTTAAATGCACTATGTATTATGTGAATTGAATGCTGTAATAACACAGACAAAAACAATTAATAAAAGTCCCATGATGGTAGTTGATGCCTATTACTGCCTATCATATATTAACCATCCATTATTCACATTACTTTACCTTAATAAAATATTTTTGTTGTTGTGTATATTACATTAGTTATATTTGATGACTTTATTATTTCATTCCAAGTCATCATCTCATCATCTAGAGCTGCTGGCTATGCTGTATGACAAAATCACAATTTTAGTAGTTCCTTAAATTAAATAAGGCATACTTTTATGACTGCTGAATACCAACTATCAATCACTTAGATCACGTATTTTCCGGTAGGGATACCTCGCAAAACAACTGCTCTCTATCCCTCTCGATCGCGTGTTCTTCATCTCTTCTCTCCCTCTACACACCAGAGAGGAAGTGGCGATGCGAAAGGTTTCACTCGCCAAAATCTGTCCAAAATGAGCCCAATGCGTTTCTATGGCTTATTTTGGAACTAAGCTTGCTGCCACCTGCCTTCCTTCTTTTGGAACAACGACTCCCATTGTTAAGGCGGTGACATGAGCATCTAGTCATTATATACAGATCTCTGCCCAACCAACCGGACAAGTAGGCGCGCAATGGATTATGGTCTTTGTAGTTAATCACCACAGTGTTTGCGCTAAACTATGTAGAATATTGTCCTGTTGGAAACTAAAACTCCCTACTACATCGCACAATTCAGGCTGGATCTGATTTATCTCTGGAGAAACTGCTCATTGAGCTCACAGAAAAAAAAAAGAACGAAACGGAATTCTAATAATTGAACTGACGTCAGTAAATAATTGAACCGACATCGGTCAATTAGTTGTTAAAAAACTAAAATTAACCTACATTTCTGTTAAATGCTAAGCACTATCATATTTCCACATTATACCTGTAGCATGTACAATTCTTTTGATTAAAAGTCATAACCCACTGCCACCTGCCAGTTTTATCCTTGTCAGTACCGAAACTAAAACAGGAAGCCCATTTCAGTAACTACCTCAAAAGCCATTTTAGTAACTATCTCAAATGACACACCTGCAACTAATCCCACCACATGAGTAACACCTCCACTTAGAAATCCAGTTACATATAGAGTTTTGAAGAATCATTTGAATAAAAATGCATTTTATATAGCGATTTGAAGAATCATTTGAATAAAAATGCATTTTAAGTGACTTCCTTTGGCAGGAGAGAGTGACCAGGTTGGATTATTTTTCTCTCAGATAAAAGCTCTAGCATGCAACAGCGGGGTGAATTTGGGCATTGGTTAAACATGGTTAAATATGTCTGCTTGCTTTAAATACTAATCAATGGACTATCCCAGGGTCTAGGGAAGGTTTAGAAATAACCTGTTCGTGTGAATCTCTATGCCTTTTAATTCTAATATAACAATTAGAGGGATTGTTGCAAGGTCTCAGTCTACTTGGTGGGTAGATGTGAATAGTTTGCAGGCAAGGATGCACACAAACATAAGCAGTTGATATACACACACACACACATTTGATTTGCGGGGAGCAAACAATTGATTCCCATTCAAAATTATATTTTCCCTAACCCTTAACCTAACCCTTAACTTAGCCTCAACCCTAAACCTAATCCCTAATTATAATCCTAACCCTATTTGTAACCCTAAACCTAACCCCTAAACCTAAAATATCCTTTTTCCTTGTGGGGACTGAGGAAATGTCCCCACTTGTATGAATCTTCCTTGTTTTACTATCCTTGTGAGGACTTCTGGTCCCCACAAGGCTAGTAAAATCAAACACACAAGCACACGCCAACAACATCTCACTCGCTGCATTACACATACTGAGCTTGTACCTGCTCCATAATGTCTCGGACTTTGTCCTGTTCACAGTCGAGGATGACCCGTCTCTCCTTCTTGTTCTCCAGGTCCTGGAAGAGGGAGCGATAGGCCTCGTCTTTCCTCTCGTCCTTCAGGTTGCCCACGTTAATGGCCGTCACCTGCCACTTCCTCTCCGCAGCCGTGTCCAGAACCACCTGCAGCGTGGTCAAACCTGGACAGACAACAGGGTCATGTTCATTCGTCACTAAACTGAAGAAAATGCTCTGAAACTGGGTGAGATGAGAAGGCACTATTTGAACTACTCCAATAAGAAATGCTTGTTTTTGTTTTCTGTCGCAAAATGTTTTGCTATGGTGTGTTCTAATGAACCCGACCCATGAACACAGTTCATTGTAGGGTTCATATCCATGCAAATAGATGGATATATGACATTAGAGGAACCAACATCAACCAACATTTGTGGTGAAAGGTAACACACAGTTCTACTACCACAGTGTGGCTAAAAGACCCACACAGTCCAGTTCACTATATTGTAAGAATTACTCCTGTATACAGTTACCTCTGCCCCATTTAATCAATTTACCTCTGCCCCATTCTTTCAGTACAATTCTCTACAAAGAGTTGGCCAAGGCTTAAGTTAATTGTTACATCAACTCTAATGTTCCTATTCTACTTGAGTCCCACCTTGTTTAATGACGGTACAAGAGTAGTGTGTATTGATCTCAACCTCCATAGAGGGCAGTTGGAGCATGATTTGATATTAAAGGGGGTGAGCGTGTCATCCTAGTTGGTGAAGTACAGCTATTTGATTTGATACGACTGGGCAGCAGTGTTCATGAAGGTGAGATGTCGGGGGGGGGGGTTAGATGTTTTGTGAAGATAGTAGATGGAGGCAAGCATTTTCCTCAGAACACATTGTAAGTCATGATTACTGTAGGGTCATTATGACTCAGTTAAGGTTGACTGTTTCCCCGATGCCCATTAAAGAAGATAATTGGATTTGCTCTGATTTAAGCTCCGCTCAACATGCGCTGACGCGAGGCAACAAGAGAATGCCGGCTAATGGTCAATATTGTAAGTTATTAGGCCTATGCATTGGGTAAAATTTAAACATACTGTATTTTAGAAAGCATCTTCACAGAGTGGAAAGAATTTAGTTAATCTTTTGGGATGCATGTTTATTGCATGTTCAGACTCAGCATTACATGTGAGAAGCATTTTCATGCTTTTATGTCTTTAGGAAATATTTGTATCTTCCTGGGATAGTGAGGAATCACCACACTATACAGTAGCTTTACTAAACTACTGCCATTTAGAAAGCTCAACAGAGTGTTAAGTTACATATTCACAAACCCTAAGCATCGTCGATAAACAGATTCCGACACTAAATCGATACCATGAATGCTAGAGAAACCTGTTAGAATACCCTTCGGTTGGAACTGAACTCTTAGGACAGAAATCAATCGCCTTAAATAACGATTCAAAGCCCACAAAATGTAAATAAGTGAAATATGCAATATTTTACAGTTGGGATTCAAACATATATTTCCACTAAAAATGTTGAGAAATAATGCAGAAAAATTGTTACAGACAGTATGATTGAATTCTATACTCACCGCATAGTTATATGTAAAGTATTGGGTCAATAATTATTGTGTTCATTGTGTTTTTCCCTTTGTTTTACATGACTGCACCTCTACTGTCTACACAGTCCCACTGTGTTAATACCTTAGAGTATCAATTTCCTTCTTTCACCTCAAACCCTGGCCTGTATTGTACTTTAGACACAGATCACCCAATACTACACTATATCTACAGGTAACATACTGTAAGTGAAGTGAAAACACCATACCATACCAGTAATGAACCTTTCTGTGAAAAATATTCCTATCATTCCACATCGTGCCAGCCTAGTATGCCATTCTTATTATCTACAAAAACATCGCCAACCAATAAAAACTATAGACCAATGGGGTTTCTCCTTCATTTTCCATTTCCCAAACAGTTTCGGCGTCGAGATGGGCTGATATCCCATGCAGCCTCCCTCCATCATGGCGGGTAGTGGATGGCTGACAGACGGGCTGTGGAGACAGCTAGCGCCTTGGGAGAGGAGGAGTGGTGAGGCTGAAGGATAGTCAGAGGCTGTCAGAGAAGCTGTCTCTCACCCACAGAGGGGGCAAAGGCTGGGAGAAGAGCCGAAACACACATACACGTCCAGAACATCTCCCTAGATTCTAATTCAAGATTCAATCCATTGTAGATAGAATGAACCACACTTTGAGTTCAGTCAGAATATAAAACACTGTACTCAAGGTGTGAACCTATACTTGCTTTACCTCTCTCTCTAGACTAAACCCCAATTCAATTGCATGCAGATAAAGGGAAAGTGCACTACGGGTTCATTCTGAGTGTTATAGTAATTCTGTATCGGAGTTGTCACTCCTTATTGTTTCTCATCAACATGGTTTGGAAACATACACTGTTATTCTTCAAACATACACCATAGGTTGTTGTTGAGCTCGGGGCCAATCATATCCCATCCATTTGAACAATGATGAAATATGTTCTACAAAACAAGACATCTAACCTTAATTTAACCCCATAAAAAGGGTTAATGCCCCAAGCAACCATAGGGAGATAGGAAACAAATTGCACTTAATGAGAAACCCGAATTTTACACAAAACTCTTATCTTTCATTGTGCTACACTGCAGAGCGAGGATTATCCCCAACTTTCAAAGAATGCCAGTTGTAGCTTAGTCAAAATCAAAATATTCAAGGAGTGGATAAGATCTTGGTGGTACAATCTGTGTAAATCATCATCAAAGTTAGTCTTACATCAAGTCAAATCTTTACAGCTGTTTCCCAGATCAGATCTAGATCTAATCTAAATGGACCCCATAGCCCCTCCTCCGTAGACACTAGGAGATCTGAAGGGATTGGGTAGGTATAGGCAATATGGTACTTGCTTGACTTTTGCCTTTTTATAGGATTGATATAATTTCCGCAATATTGCTCCTATCCAACCCATTCAGATCTAAAGGAGGGGCTAGGGAGGATGGGCAAGGGAGGAAGGACTAGGGAGGAGGGGATAGGGTCCATTTGAAATTCTGGGAAAGCCTCAAGACTTTTTAAAAGTGGCAGTCAATTATCAGGATAGCAGCAATCAAGCTACCACTTTTCTCAATTGGATAATTAGCTAAGCACCCACTTTGAGCCTAACATTGATGTATCCAGTACAAACTCTTCCTGGTAGGAAGCATGAGACAGTAATAATTTGACTGACTGCATTATAAGTCTCTTGCATGACTGTCAAGTTCATCAACATAAACATGTTAGTAGCATCTCCTCAGTACCTTGGCACATTGTAGAATGGTATTGGGAGCACATTTCATTTATATTGAACCCTTATTTCCCTGAGGGACTGAGAACACATTATTTACAGCAACATAAATCTGCTCTTTCTTAAAAATCCCTCCAAATTCCATTGTAGCCTTGACAGTATCGCTTTCAAAGGACTATCGAGGAAGTCAGTAGAGGCGTAGGTTTAGTAACTAGACCCAATGTGCTGATGGGGTTCATTATATCTAACGACAACACACACACACACACACACACACACACACACACACACACACACACACACACACACACACACACACACACACACACACACACACACACACACACACACACACACACACACACACACACACACAGAGAGACAGACAGATGCAGGGAAGCACACACACACATGCACACAGACTCTAAAAACACACACACACACCAATCCACATACACCAACGAGCCACCGCACCAGTGTACGCACCGCACATCGGTTGCCATGGGAATGAGTGTGGATCTATCTGACCTAATTAGGCAGAGCAATGTGATGATGAAATATGCACAAGGGGCGAGCCAGAGAGAGCTCATCAACCAGGGACTAGCATTATAGCATTAGCATTCTCAATAAAACATTCCATTATACTCGTTTTATGTAGCTCACCCTAGCACAACATTCCACTACAACTAGCACTGTAGGATTGGCACATGCTAATTGGACCTTCTGAGATCATGGATATTCTCTTGAGCCCTATTCAATGTAGTCAATGCTATCACACATTCCACTGTAACCAGCCCTGTTCGAGAGAGCGAGAGCGAGAGAGATAGAGAGAGAAAAAGACAGACAGAGAGAGAAAGTGCCAGACAGCACAGGTACCAACAGACCAGCACAACAACACCCCCTAAACCAGAGAGCTGAAAAGGGAGAGAGACGTGTCTGCACTCTGGACTGTGGTGACAAAACTCCAACAGGAGGGAGAGGAAAACAGCCCAGCAGGAGGAAGGGGCGAGAGTGCTGAAGGGTGAGAAAGCGGTGAGAAAGCTGAGAAAGCTGAGATGGGACAATGAACAACTTGTGAGAGAGCTGGCCTTCCCCCCAGAGAAGCCAACAGAACATCCCTCTTCAGACCCCGACCACAGCCAGGACAGACAAGACAGGATCCACTAACCCATCAGACCCACCCCCCTACTAGCAACCCCTGTCAGCCCCCCTGATAGCCCTCTTGACAACCCCCCTCTGGCTTTTCACAAAAAAGCCAGAGATTCTGCTCCTAATAGACTCAAATGGTTAGGCACCATGATGTAGCCAGAGGTCAGCTAGTTTCCGTCCTCCTCTGGGTACTGTACATTGACTTCAATACAAAACCTAGGAGGCTTGTGATTCTCACCCCCTTCCATAGACTTACAGAGAAATTATGACAACTTCTGGAGGACAGCCTCCAACTTATTAGAGTTTTTACAGTATGAACTGACATGTTGTCCACCCAATCAAAGGATCAGAGAATTAAAATAGTACTGAAAGCATAAGCTACAGCTAGCTAGCACTTCAGTGCATACAATGAAGAAGAACCAAGAGAGAGAGAGAGAGCTAGCTATATTTAGATGTATTTATTTTTACTTTCACTTACTTAGCTAGCGATTGCAGCTAGCTAGTTTAGCATATTCAAACACCCAGCTCAAACAGTGAAGGATGCTATGTTAGCTAGCTGGCTATGGCTATCCAACACTGGAACTCTTCTAAGTCATGGTAAGCTTTTGTTTTTATAAATATTTTGCCACCGGGGCTCGCCGGTGTAACTGCTAAATTGCTTGCTGTTGACTGTACACTATACTGCATGATTGTAGCAGGTTTACGTGTTAGTTCTAGTAGCTATGTTGACTATGATGTTAATATGGTGACAACGATGTAGGCTGTGTAGCGGTTAGCGGTTATGATATGAAGGTTTGGCTTAGAACGTTTTTTTTTGCCTAGTCACAGACAGGAGATGTGTTGTGCACTGAAGTCTACAAGCAAAGGGAAAAGGTGAGAGGAGGAGAGAGTGTAGATGCGAGAAGGAATTAGACAACAATCAAAGGGATCATTCTGTTTGTCTGATTTGGACAGACTCTATGACCAGGTACACATCTACAAGATTTGCCAGGACCCTGCGATTCATAACACTCAACCGCAGACCCAGTACCTCACACAGGAGCAACAGAATGATGAGCATCCTGCCCAGATATGTAAGACTCCCTCCCAGAACCAAGTCTCCCTCCCAGACCCCCCAGACCTGCACCCAGAGGACCTACGCCCAGACCACAGCATCACCAGCCACACCCCCAACCAGTCGACCCCCCCAAACCAACCCTGGCCACACCCTATGTAGCCCCCCCCCCCCCCCCCCCCAGATCAGGCCTATGCCCCTCCATGCCCCCCATCCCTACAGCAAGGACTTCAACATGACAGCAACACATATGCCCAGGTCGTGAGCAGAGCAACAGGCCCAACTCCTACACCCAATCAAGCCCCATCCATTAACCTAAGAGGCATTCACCAGATGCTCAGCATGCTCACAACTAATGATCTGTGGACACTGTGGAGCACAAAGCTTTTACCATCTCATGCTGGAATATTCAAGGTCTAAGGTCATCTGCCTTTGGCCTAAAGAGCAGGATCCCACACATCACCAAAGAAATCAGAAATACAGAAAGTGTTATTCTACAAGAAACATGGTATAGAGGAGATGGACCCACTGGTTGCCCTCTAAATTACAGAGAGCTGGTAGTCCTATCCACCAAACTACCAGGTATAAAATAGGGAAGAGACTTAGGGGGTATGCTAATTTGGTATAGTTCATACCTAACCCACTCTATTAAATTAATTAAAACAGGAGCATTTAACATCTTGTTAGAAATTAATAGGGAAATTATTTCAACAGATGAAAATGTCCTCCTGTAAACTACCTGTATACTACCTATATACTACCTCCTGTATACGACCCACTATAGAATCCCCATACTTTAGTGACGACAGCTTCACCACCATCCACCATTTCCAGGCTCAGGGACATGTACTAGTCCAGGGCAACCTAAATGCCAGAACTGGACAAGTAGCACACAGGGGGACAAAGACCTACCTGGAGGTGACAGCATTCCCTCCCCCATATCCCCCTCTAAACACAACTATGACAAAACAACCAACAAAAACAGATCACAACTCCTGCATCTCTGTTGCACGCTGGGTCTTTACATAGTCAATAGTAGCCTTCGAGGGGACTCCTCTGGTAGGTACACCTACAGTGGCAAGAAAATGTATGTGAAACCTTTGGAATTACCTGGATCTTTGCATAATTGCTCCTCAAATGTTATCTGATCTTCATCTAAGTCACAACAATGGACAAACATAGTGTGCTTAAACTAATAACACACACATTATTGTATTTTTGTTGTCTATATTGAATACATCATTTAAACATTCACAGTGTAGGTTGGAAAAGGTATGTGAACCTCTAGGCTAATGACTTCTCCAAAAGCTAATTGGAGTCAGGATTCAGCTAACCTGGAGTCCAATCAATGAGACGAGATTGGAGATGTTGGTTACAGCAGCCTTGCCCTATAAAAAACACTCACAACATTTGAGTTTGCTATTCACAAGAAGCATTGCCTGATGTGAATCATGCCTCGAACAAAAGAGATTTAAGAAGACCTAAGATTAAGAATTGTTGACTTGCATAAAGCTGGAAAGGGTTACAAAAGTATCTCTAAAAGTCTTGATGTTTATCGCCATATTTATTTATTTTACTGCTCTTTTGCACACCAGTATTTCTACTTGCACATCCTGATCTGCACATCTATCACTCCAGTGTTAATTGCTAAATTGTAATTACTTCACCACTATAGCCTATTTATTGCCTTACCTCGTTACTTCATTTGCACACACTGTATACAGATTTTCTGTTGTATTATTGACTGTATGTTTGTTTATCCCATGTGTAACTCTGTGTTGTTGTTTTTGTCGCACTGCTTTGCTTTATATTGGCCAGGTCACAGTTGTAAATGAGAACAAGTTCTCATTTACAACTGCGACCTGGCCTTGTTCTCATTTACAACTGCAACCTGGCCAAGATTAAGCAAAGCAGTGCGACAAAAACAACAACACAGAGTTACACATGGGATAAACAGACGTACGGTCAATAGCACAAAAATCTAGAAAATAAATGGAGAAAGTTCAGCACTGTTGCTACTCTCCCTAGGACTGGCCATCCTGCAAAGATGACTGCAAGAGCACAGCGCAGAATGCTCAATGAGGTTAAGAAGAATCCTAGAGTGTCAGCTAAAGACTTATAGAAATCTCTGGAACATGCTAACATTTCTGTTGACAAGTCTACGATACGTAAAATAATAAACAAGAATGGTGTTCATGGGAGGACACCATGGAAGAAGCCACTGCTGTCCAAAAAAAACATTGCTGCACGTCTGAAGTTTGAAAAAGTGCACCTGGATGTTCCACAGCGCTACTGGCAAAATATTCTGTGGACAGATGAAACTACAGATGAGTTGTTTGGAAGGAACACACAACACTATGTGTGGAGATAAAAAGGCACAGCACACCCTCATCAAAACCTCATCCCAACTGTAAAGTATGGTGGCGGGAGCATCATGGTTTGGGGCTGCTTTGCTGGCTCAGGGAAGTTGGGTGATGCAACAGGACAACGACCCAAAACACAGAAGTAAATCAACAACAGAATGGCTTCAACAGAAGAAAACACGCCTTCTGGAGTGGCACAGTCCTGACCTCAACCCGATTGAGATGCTGTTGCATGACCACAGCATCTCAAGAGAGCAGTTCACACCAGACATCCCAAGAATATTGCTGAACTGAAACAGTTTTGTAAAGAGGAATGGTCCAAAATTCCTCCTGACAGTTGTGCAGGTCGGATTCGCAACTACAGAAAACGTTTGGTTGAGGTTATTGCTGTCAAAGGAGGGTCAACCAGTTATTAAATCCAAGGGTTCACATACTTTTTCCACCCTGCACTGTGAATGTTTACACGGTGTGTTCAATAAAGACATGAAAACATATAATTGTTTGTGTGTTATTAGTTTAAGCAGACTGTGTTTGTCTATTGTTGTGACCTAGATGAAGATCAGATAAAATTGTATGACCAATTTATGCAGAAATCCAGGTATTTCCAAAGGGTTCACATACTTTTTATTGTCACTGTATAGTGCATCTGTTGGCAGTAGTACTGTAGACTACTGTACTTTATCACTGACCTCAACCCAGAGTCTCCCAGGGCATTCACAGTCAGCCAACCCCTTTCAGACCACAGCAAAATCGCAATCTACGTGAACAGAGCAAAACTCAACCATGAATCATCAAAGCCGAAAAAACTGCATGCTGTTAAGAAATGCTATAAATGGAAGGAGGGTAGTGTAGACACCTACCAAAAAACAATTGGCCAACAACAAATCCCTCCTAGACATTTTCCTGGACAAAATGTTTCCCTGCAATAGTGAAGGTGTAAACTCAGCAGTAGGAAGCATGAACAGTATATTTGAACTATTAGCTAACATATGTCATTTAAATTCAAGCAGAAAACCTAAGAAAACAAAAACGTCGAGAAATTGTTTGATAAAGAATTCTAAAACCTTAGAAAGAAATTGAGAAACCTATCCAACCAAAAACACAGACCCAGAAAACCTTAGCTTACGCCTTCACTACTGTATGTGGAAACACTAAAACAGTACAGAAATGCACCAAGAAAAAAGAAGGAACAGCATGTTAGAAAAAAAGCTCAATGTGATTAAAGAATCCATAGAATCAAATCACTTCTGGAAACATTGGAACACACTAAACAAACAACAATTCATGAAGAGTTACCTATCCAAAATGAAGATGTATGGATAAACCCTTTCTCCAACCTTTTTGGCCATATAACAAAGAACCAAGAACAAAAACATATACATGATAATTTACTGAACAGAGTCAGTTATTAAAGACTTCCAGAACCCATTGGATTCTCCAGTTACATTGGATGAGCTACAGGACAAAATACAAACCCTCCAACCCAAAAAGGCCTATGTTGTTAAAATGTACAGACCACAAATTCAAATTGTTTATTTTTAAACTCTTACATTTCATCATCAGCTCTGGGATCTTCCCCAATATTTGGAACCAAGGTCTGGTCATCCCAATCCACAAGAGTGGAGACAACTTTGATCCCAATAATTACCGTGGAATCTGTTTCAACATAAATATCTGAAAAATCCTCTACAGTATCATCAACAGCAGACTCCAACATTTCCTCAGTGAAAACAATGTCCTGAGCAAATGTCAAATTGGCTTCTTACCAAAATACCGTATGACAGATCATGTATACACCCTGTACACCCTTATTGACAAACAAATAAACCTTAACAAAACAAAGTCTTCTCATGCTTTGCAGATTTCAAAAAAGCTTTTGACTCAATTTGGAATGAGGGTCTGCTATACAAATGGGTGGAAATCAGTGTGGGAGGAAAAACATATGACATTATAAAATTAATGTACACAAACAATAAATGTGCAGTTAAAATTGGCAGCAAACACACAGTCTTTCCTCAGGGCCATCCATGGGGTGAGACAACTTGAGCCCCACCCTCTTCAATATTTATATCAATGAATTGGCGAGGGCACTAGAACAATAGACAGGGATGCACCTTACCGGACACGGAAATCAAATGTCTACTGTTTGCTGATGATCTGGTGCTATTATCCCCAACCAAGGGGGCCCTACAACAGCACCTAGATCTTCTGCACAGATTCTGTCAGACTTGGGCCCTGACAATGAATCTCAGTAAGACAAAAATAATGGTGTTCCAAAAAAGGTCCAGTTGCCAGGACAACAAATCTGGCTAGACACTGTTTCCCTAGAGCACACTAAATATTATATCTACCTCGGCCTAAACATCAAAACCACAGGTAAATTCCACAAGGCTGTGAACGATCTAAGAGACAAGCCAAGAAGGGCCTTCTTTGCCATCAAAAGGAACATAAAACTTGACATCCCAATTAGGGTCTGGCAAAAAAATGCTTCAGTCAGTTATAGAACCCATTGCCTCTGTGGTTGTGAGGTCTGGTGTCCACTCACCAACCAACAATTCTCAAATTGGGACAAACACCCAATTGAGACCGCATGCAGAATTCTGCAAAAATATACTTTGTGTTCCTGGCACGACCCCAAACAATACATGCAGAGCAAAATTTAGACTATACCCGCTAGTTATCAAAATCCAGAAAAGAGATGTTCAATTCTACAACCACCTGAAAGGAAGCGATGCCCAGACATTCCACCACAAAGCCCTCAAATACAGAGAGATTAACCTAGAGAAGAGTCCCTTCAGCCAACTGGTTCTGGGACTCTGTTCACAAACACGAACAGAGCCCCATGACAGCAACACAATTAGACTCAACCAAATTATGAGAAATCAAAAAGATACTGGTAAGAATCAACCAAAAAACAGAGCAAATTGGAAAGCTATCTGGCCCTAAACAGAGAGTATACAAAATGAAGAATTAAGACTATGACTAGTCTCAGTGAGCATAGCCGTACTCCCATATCTGTTAGGTGAAATACCACAATGTGCAATCACAGCAGAACAATTTGTGGCCCGTTGCCATGAGAATAGTGCAACCAGTGGAGCTCAAACAAGATTGTAAATACCACCAATACTTCTCTGTTTATTTATCTTCCCCCACTATTCGTACTACAACTATTTGCACATTGCTAAAACACTGTACATAGCTGATAATATAAGACTTAAAATGTATTTATCTTTTTGAAACCTTATTGAGTGCAATGTTTACTGTAAATTTCTTATCGTTGATGTTGTTAAATTTGTTTCTTCTCAGTTTTGTTTAATGTTTATTTCACTTGCTTTGGCAATGTAAACATATGTTTCCAATGACAATAAAGCCACTTTGAATTTAATTGAGAGCGAGAGAGAGTGTAAGAAAGAGAGAGAAAGCGTGAGAGAGATTGAGAGAGACAGACAGATAGAGAGTGCAAGAAAGAGACAGGCAGACAGAGAGAGAGAGAGACAGACAGAGAGAGAAATAGACAGAGATTGACAGAGTGAGATAGAGAGAGAGACAGCCTCTGATATGTGGTTGTTCCACATAGCTATCTTAAGAGGAATGCAATAATTGTAAGACGCTCTCGAAAAGTGTCTGCTAAATGTCTAAAATTTAAGAGAGAGAGAGAGAGAGAGACACAGAGCGAGAGAGACAGAGAGAGCGAGAGAGACATAGTGAGAGAGACACAGAAAGAGAGAAAGACAGAGAGAGAGCTAGAGAGACAGAGACACAGAGAGAGAGAGTAGAGCCTGTATTAGCCAGTAGCACTACCACACTGTATTGAGGTTAGAAGCTGGTCCATAAAGACAGTGGTAATAATCACACATTCAGATTTTCTCTCCTATAGGTCAGTCTTCCATTCCACTGTGACACTGGAAAGCCCGCCCTTAGCTTCTATCATCAGGTATCATCACCTACTGTACTCCAACTGAAAGTGCTGCTTCATACTGTTATTCTAAATCACTCTCATTTTGACATAAAGGAAATGAAGACTGATAGCATCATATAATAAAAAGTAATAGGATCTTATTGTGCCTTTCAACTATTCTTATACAAGCCCAATAATATACATTATGCATATTACTCTTGCCTCCGGTACAAAAATTATACTATGGAACTCTTTGAAAGCCTTATAACTAGTGGTGTAGTGGAGGTTAAACACATGTAAATACCATTTACCTACCATTTTTATTTTGCGTGACTGTTTACCCACCTTTTGCAGAGAAATGCATTGAAAGTATAGGAAGCGTTACTTTACTCACCGCGGAAAGCGATCAGCGTTTACCCACCTAATTGTTTTACAACTACACCACTGCTTGTAGCCTTGCTATCAGGACAGTCACATGGAATGTAATTTCATTTGGGGAAGTCTAGGCCTGTGTCCTTTTCAAAGTAGTGTCATACCAAGTGGTGTCATCACAAAGGGTAAATACTGTCTGACATTGCAATATCCTCCAGGGTAACAACTCAATGCATCATCCTTAGCCTAATACACGACACAGCAAAAAAAAAGACTGAAAAGCATCAACAAGGCTGAAAGCCTCCATGCACATAGACAAAAATAACTGGGGCTATTAACAATCACTTCATCTGAATATTTCTGGAGAGAGTAGACTTTCAGACAGTTTCAAAAGCAAGGTCATTCTCTAGCAAAATATATTTTTTAAAGAGTGTTCTGATGGTTGAGTTCTATACAACAGAAACTTGAAAACCCAGCTACTCTTCAGGACTTGTGGGGACCACCGCCCCAAGGTCCAAAACCCTCACTGTCAGGCAACTGCCCTCCTACTTTGCTGCGAGCCATGAAACAAGCTCTCACACAGGAGGTGTAATGGTCCTAGTTGATAATATCTGACAAGTGGTTTGTCATGCAGCACAATGCCCTTTACAGCGTGTTCTCCTGGTACCTTTCTCAGTGTGTGGTACTGCTATGAACTCTCTCTGTGTCTCGTTTATGTGGATGTAACGTGTCACATCAAATGTATGGCAAACAGTCTAGAAGCATAACCTTTGCAGTGCATAGACAGTTCTAGTGTTCTCTCATATGTTTGAGTGCTTTCTAGATAGCTTTAGATGTGTTGACAAGAGGGCGGTAGCTCCATGAAAACCTGTGCAGGTGTAGTTTGAATGTAATATAATTTAATCACAGTTGGGTGTCATATACAGTACTTGTCTTCTCTTCCACCTTCAGGTTTTTACAGTGTTTACAGTGTTTTTAATATACAGTAACCTCTATGTCAACATTGAATAATGGCAAAAAGCAGTGTTCTTTATTCTGTAACCCATAAGGTTCCACAGTTCCTTGACATATGCATAGGATGTGGGCTCCACCCCAGTCACTCCCTAGCCACACCCATAGTCACTTCCTGGTTTGAGTGTGTCAGGAAGGGGGAAGCCATCTTGACGGAAGTGTTTGTAACTAGGAAACTATTTACAGTTTAAAAGCCTAGTTTTATAATTCCACACAAGTGAGAACATTCTGAATGACTTGTTTAAGCCCCTAGAGTTGATGTCCACTCCCCCGTGAAAATCAAATTAGCATAACAAAAAGAATCTCCCCCAAAATCTGTCAGTTAAAGCCAGAGATATCTGTTTTTTTGCATTCTCAATCTCAATCCACCGCATCCACTAACGTCGCACTTCTGCATCTGCGGTGAATGATGATGGAGCTAGAGTGGTGTCTGTCAGACCATGAGACATCCTGAAAAACAGTCTTCTCACGAAATTGGCTGTAGCATACAAATGGTTTGGCCTCTATGAAAAGATGAGACCCTCACGAACATGATGGTGTTCTCCGTTTGATCTACGACCCCCACATGCATCTTGGGACTCGTCTGAAGTCGGTACAGCCGATCTGTCAACTTCTGTCTGTAGCGTCCTAACAGTTTGAGCTACACACTAATAGAACCCCCGTGTGGAAAGGTGAACGGTACCGAGTCAATGTGCAGGGGTACGAGTTAGTCGAGGTAATTGAGTTAATATGTACATGCAGGTAGGGGTAAAGTGACTATGCAAAGATAATAAACAGAGAGTAGAAGCAGTGTACTGTATGTGAAGAGTGTGAAGGAAGTGTGTGTGTGTGTGTGTGTGTGTGTGTGTGTGTGTGTGTGTGTGTGTGTGTGTGTGTGTGTGTGTGTGTGTGTGTGTGTGTGTGTGTTCTCGACCCGCTCTATTACAACCCTGTCAATGTTAATGGGGGAGTGATTGACCCTCCTTTTAATGTTGTCCACGATCAGCTCCTTTTTTTTTGCTCACTTTAAGGGAGAGGTTGTTGTCATGGCACCACACTGCCAGGTCTCTGACCTCCTCCTTATAGGCTGTCTTATCGGCGTTGGTGATCAGGCTTTCCACCGTCGTGTCGTCTGCAAACCTAATGATGGTGTTAGAGTCGTGTGTGGCCATGCAGTCGTGGGTGAACAGGGAGTACAGGAGGGGACTTTAAAAAAAAGTGTAGTGGAGCTGCATAAGTGTTGCTCTCAACATTCTGGAGGATAAAGTTTTGAAATCAGTGGAATTAGTGTATGATAGCTAAAGAGATGGAGAAAACACCTGTCCCCGGATTACATCTTCAAACTAAGGGCAACCGTGGTATGGCATTCTTGACAGGGAGACACATCTGTATACAGGTAAGATAGTCTAGCGTTAGCTAGCTACATTTTCAGATATTACACGTTTCTAATTTTGGCAGAAAGCGGTTTCATTTCAAGTTAAAGTTTACTGTTAGCTAGCTAGCTAACGTTAGCTGGCTGGCTCTCTATCTGACGTTATTATTTGTTTCCCAGAGCCGTTTGCTTTTCTAGGTAGAGACTAATGTTAGCTTGCTAACATTGGGCCTGGTTGGTTAGCTCCCAGCACTGTGACATTTTTGGCACTTTATTCACGTTAGCTGGCTGGCTTCTTAGCTAACGTTTCGTGATGTGTGTGTGATCTTAAACATTGTTTAGCTAGCTAGGTTCATTGTTTAGCTAGCTAGCTACGTATATTTCTTAAGCTAAAGTGTACCATTAGCTAGCTAACATTAGCTGGCTAGATCCCTAGCGGATGTTATTATTAGTTTTCCAGAGCTGTTTGCTTTTCTAGTTAGAGCCTATTGTTAGGCATTGTTGGCACTTTGTTCATTGTTATTTAACTAGCTAACATTAGCTGGCTGGCTTGTTAGCTAAAGTTACGTGACGTGTGTACAACACCCATTGAATATGGCCAGTGTCAGTAAACATCTGCAAAAAAGCATAATGAAATTGTTGCCAGCAGAGCTGGTTAGGCTGTTTTCATGTTATCCAGAGGTAAACAAATCAAAGGTCAGAGCGTCAAGTGTGCGCTCCGAGAGCGAAACTAAATGGGTGGGGCTAAAACTTAAGAGGGTGTGAACGATGCTGAATGGCTGTAGACAAAGAAGAGCTCCACTAGATACCAAAACATTCAAAGGCGATTTTCTCAAAAGTGAGTTTCCAAGTTGATCAACTTTTAAAGCAGAATTACTTTCCCATTGTTCCTCAAATGCAGTGTATGGTATACCATGGTGTAGCTCTGTGTCTCTACTTTTATCCAATGTAAAAAACAGAACTTAAAAACATTTTGCTACACAAGGCTGAATCCAGGTGTTGAGTCACAAATGGCTACCCAGAATATTTGCATTGTCCCTCCCTCCCCCTTTTATGGTGCTGCTAGTCTCTGGTTATTATCTATGCATAGTCACTTTAACTCTACCTACATGTACATATTACCTCAATTACCTCGACTAACCTGTGTCCCCGCACATTGACTCTGTACCGGTACCCCCTGTATATAGCCTCGCTACTGTTATTTTACTGCTGATCTTTAATTGTTTGTTATTTTAATTTTTTTACTTATCAGTTTTTTTCTTAACAGTTATTTTTCTTAAAACTGCATTGTTGGTTAAGGGCTTGTATGTAAGCATTTCACTGTAAGGTCTACACCTGTTGTATTTGGCGCATGTGACAAATACAATTTGGTTTGATTTTAGGGCCCCCCGTGTTGAGGGTCAGTGTGGCAGATGTGTTGTTGCCTACCCTCACCACTTAGGGGCAGCCCATCAGGAAGTCCAGCATTCAATTGCAGAGGAAGGTGTTCAGTACCAGGGTCCTTACTTTAGTGATGAGCTTGGAGGGCACTATGGTGATGAACGCTGAGCTGTAGTCAATGAACAGCATTCTCACGTAGGTGTTCCTTTTGTCCAGGTGAGAAAGGTCAGAGTAGAGTGCAATAGAGATTGTGTCATCTGTGGATCTGTTGGGGTGGAATGCGAATTGGAGTGGATCCAGGGTTTCTGGGATGGTGATGTTGATGTGAGCCATGACCAGCCTTTCAAAGCATTTCATGGCTACAGATGTGAATGCTATGGGGCGGTAGTCATTTAAGCAGGTTACCTTGGTGTTCTTTCAGGGACTATAGTGGTCTGCTTGAAACATGTAGGCATTACAGTCTGGGTCAGGGAGAGGTTGAAAATGTCAGTGAAAACACTTGCCAGCTGGTCAGCGCATGCTCTGAGTACGTGTCCTGGTAATCGGTCTGGCCCTGTGGCCTTGTGAATGTAAACTTGTTTAAAGGTCTTACTCACATCGGCCACAGAGAGCATGATCCGACAGTCGTCAGGAACAGCGGGTGCTCTCATGCATGGTTCAGTGTTTCTTGCCTCAAAGCAAGCATAGAAGGCATTTAGGTCGTTTGGTAGGCTCGAGTCACTGTCAGCTCACGGCTGGGTTTCCCTTTGTAATCCATGATAGTTTGCAAGCCCTGCCACATCAGACGAGCGTCAGAGCCGGTGTAGTAGGAGTCAATCTTAGTCCTGTATTGAAGCTTTGGCTGTTTGATGGTTCGTCGGAGGGCATAGCGGGATTTTTTATAAATGTCCGGATTAGTGTCCCGCTCCTTGAAAGCGACAGCTCTAGCCTTTAGCTCAGTGCAGATGTTGCATGAAAGCTATGGCTTCTGGTTGGGATATGTACATGCGGTCACTGTGGGGACGACGTCGTCGATGCACTTATTAATGAAGTCGGTAACTGATGTGGTATACTCCATGATGCCATCTGATGAGTCACGGAACGTATTCCAGTCGGTGCTAGCCAAACAGCCCTGTAGCTTCGAGGTTTCCTCTGTGAACTATTGCTTCTAAGGACCAACATTTGGAAGGCTACTGTACTTACGGTTGATGAAGTGAGCGTGATGTTGAGCTTCGTAGTGCTAGGTTTAGTCCTGACTGACCCTTTTAAATCCTAGTCTTTGTAGTGCTAGGTTTAGTCCTGACTAACCCTTATACATCCTAGGCTTTGTAGTGCTAGGTTTAGTCCTGACTGACCATTATAAATCCTAGGCTTTGTAGTGCTAGGTTTAGTCCTGACTGACCTTTATAAATCCTAGTCTTTGGGACCAACAGAATGTCTAGGCTCTTGTTCCAACCCAATGCTACCAAACTCGACTCAACCAATCAAGGGTTTGACTTAGGTTTGATTTATTGATGAATCAAACCTGTTGTCCTTTGTATCTTTACACATGAAATCAATCGTCTTTTTGACCGCACCCTTTTTGATTTGAACAAAACTTTTCATATTTGTTTGCCCATAGCGGAAGTAGTCAGCCAGTGACTTTTATCATTTTCATTTAAATGGGGTAGATTCTGTCCTGTTAAACTAGTATCTCTTACCTCTGTCACTGTCGTAGAGATAGGCAAACTTGTCCCACTTGTAGTACTCAATGAGGCTGAGTAGGGGTCCTTTGATGTCAGGCCTCATCTGGATGATGAATTGATGAGTTCCATCCAGCGGGAAGCTGGGGGTGATAAATGACACATGCAGAGTCCCGCAGAACGACGTTATCGTGTTGACCGACTTCTTGTCGTAGAATCCAAAGATGGCGTAAACTCCTCTCGAGAACTGGGAACAGACTGAAACGAGAGAAGTTGCAAAAGAGTCATGAGAAGTGTACTTAAGTATTGGATGACAGTGTGACATTGAGATAAGATGCGATGTATTGTCTGTTTTCACATTAATTTTTATTTGCACCATCATTAAAACAAGGTCATTACAGGACATAAACTAGAAGATACTGAAGATAATAAAAATGAGCTATACTGTGAGACAATTGGCTTCAAACAAGTGCTGTAACAAATTTAAGTTTGAATGTTTATGAACTTTATTACTGTCTAAAGCAGCGTCTGCCACTGGAGTGGCTTGTTTTAGCTGATTAATGTATTTTTGCTGTCCATAAGCAATGCCTGGGGAGCTCTTCCTTACAACAGCACAAAATTTGAAAGCTACTTGTAAAAATGTTATGGCCTTTTATTATAGAATTCAATACAGTGGGAATGTATGTAAGAAAAAGTGCCATATCAGTGCAACCACTGTTAAAGACAGTTCATCAAATCTTCATGTTGGATATCTATGGACATTGATATGACCGGCTCTATATTTAAAAAATGTTTTAATAAAGTTTTACCAGGCAAGTCAGTTAAGAACAGATTCTTATTTACAATGACAGCCTACTCTGGCCAAACCCGGACGATGCTGGGCCAATTGTGCGCCACCCTATGGGACTCCCAATCATGGTTGGATGTGATACAGCCTGGATTCGAACCAGGAACCAGGCCATTTGAGGTTCAAAGACTTCTCCTGAGAGATAGTTGAAAGATTCAGTACAATACAGGGCTACACTATGGCACCGACATCTATATGTACCTTATGGCTCTGCTGTGGCCTATACTATTGTCCCATATGGCTCTGAAGTGGACTATACTATTGTCCCGTATGGCTCTGCGGTGGCCTATACTATTGACCCTTATGGCTCTGCTGTGGCCTATACTATTGTCCCTTATGGCTCTGCTGTGGCATATACTATTGTCCCTTATGGCTCTGCTGTGGCCTATACTATTGTCCCTTATGGCTCTGCTGTGGCCTATACTATTGTCCCTTATGGCTCTGCTGTGGCCTATACTATTGTCCCTTATGGCTCTGCTGTGGCATATACTATTGTCCCTTATGGCTCTGCTGTGGCCAAGACTATTGTCCCTTATGGCTCTGCTGTGGCCTATACTATTGTCCCTTATGGCTCTGCTGTGGTCTATACTATTGTCCCTTATGGCTCTGCTGTGGCCTATACTATTGTCCCGTATGGCTCTGCTGTGGCCTATACTATTGTCCCTTATGGCTCTGCTGTGGCATATACTATTGACCCTTATGGCTCTGCTGTGGCATATACTATTGTCCCTTATGGCTCTGCTGTGGCCTATACTATTGTCCCTTATGGCTCTGCTGTGGCATATACTATTGACCCTTATGGCTCTGCTGTGGCATATACTATTGTCCCTTATGGCTCTGCTGTGGCCTATACTATTGTCCCTTATGGCTGTGCTGTGGCATATACTATTGTCCCTTATGGCTCTGCTGTGGCCTATACTATTGTCCCTTATGGCTCTGCTGTGGCATATACTATTGACCCTTATGGCTCTGCTGTGGCATATACTATTGTCCCTTATGGCTCTGCTGTGGCCTATACTATTGTCCCGTATGGCTCTGCTGTGGCCTATACTATTGTCCCTTATGGCTCTGCTGTGGCCTATACTATTGTCCCTTATGGCTCTGCTGTGGCATATACTATTGTCCCTTATGGCTCTGCTGTGGCCTATACTATTGTCCCTTATGGCTCTGCTGTGGCCTATACTATTGTCCCTTATGGCTCTGCTGTGGCCTATACTATTGTCCCGTATGGCTCTGCTGTGGCCTATACTATTGTCCCTTATGGCTCTGCTGTGGCATATACTATTGACCCTTATGGCTCTGCTGTGGCATATACTATTGTCCCTTATGGCTCTGCTGTGGCCTATACTATTGTCCCTTATGGCTCTGCTGTGGCATATACTATTGACCCTTATGGCTCTGCTGTGGCATATACTATTGTCCCTTATGGCTCTGCTGTGGCCTATACTATTGTCCCTTATGGCTCTGCTGTGGCATATACTATTGTCCCTTATGGCTCTGCTGTGGCCTATACTATTGTCCCTTATGGCTCTGCTGTGGCATATACTATTGACCCTTATGGCTCTGCTGTGGCATATACTATTGTCCCTTATGGCTCTGCTGTGGCCTATACTATTGTCCCGTATGGCTCTGCTGTGGCCTATACTATTGTCCCTTATGGCTCTGCTGTGGCCTATACTATTGTCCCTTATGGCTCTGCTGTGGCATATACTATTGACCCTTATGGCTCTGCTGTGGCATATACTATTGTCCCTTATGGCTCTGCTGTGGCCTATACTATTGTCCCGTATGGCTCTGCTGTGGCCTATACTATTGTCCCTTATGGCTCTGCTGTGGCCTATACTATTGTCCCTTATGGCTCTGCTGTGGCATATACTATTGTCCCTTATGGCTCTGCTGTGGCATATACTATTGTCCCTTATGGCTCTGCTGTGGCATATACTATTTATTGTCCTTTGGAGAGCTTGTGCTGGGAAGGAAGACCATGCACATTTAAGGACTGGCTTTTATTCATATACAATTATAGTTCAGTTGCTTTGCTCTCTTACTGTATGTGACGTGTTTCTGTTGGTTTCGTTGTGGTTTCTGTCTCCTTTTTCCTGCTGTTTTTTCCATACTGTAGATATAATACATTATAGATCGACTATAGGTTGGTTCCATACAATCACCTCTGTTTGAGATTGGTATAATCCATCTATCATTAGATTAGATATTTCTTTATTTTCTGTTTCTCACAGATATTAGCTTTACTTACCAGAAAATGCACTGCGATAGACATAACATCAAACCTACAAATTAAAAAAAAAGAATACAAACAAAGCTGAAGGACTTCAACCCTCCCTTCCCCATAACTTCTCTCTTCCTCCCTCATATACTCAATATTACCCTTTATCATCCAAAAGTCCCTGAGCATTGCACATAATATTATTGCACATGCCTATAATCTCAGGATCCATGATTCCTGTACCCTGCACAGCCCTTTTATTTTGCAGTTAGTTACATTACACAGTTCACAACTGCACGTTCCCAAATTAGTGAGTGAGTCCATCCCTATGCCCTATCACATGAATTAGAATCGGAAGTCCTGTAATAAACATGATGCACAGCGACTGTAGCTGTGCATAGGTACTGTAAATATGAATATTAAATGGCTAAGTGGTTCAGCTGTATTCATACAACATTTGGTCAACGGTCAGCATATTGGGGTGTCGCTTCTAAATGTCTATTGTTCAAGTGTTGGTTAATCAGCCTTATTGACTTGGACATGTATGTCTCTCCATTGTAATTAATCCAATTAATCATTGGCCTCTAGCACGGTAAAACTGGGTTGACTTTCTGACAACGGGGGATTGGATATTAGCTGCCTCGGCTAAAATGGACATCTTGCTGCTTTACATCTTTATAGGCTGTGACGGCCATCTTTGATGTTAACATGCTGGACAGGCTTGAATATCATCAGGTTTGGACTTTGTGATTAGTTGTTGGGCCTAGTTTAATGCATACTCTATTGGCAGAAACAATTTCTGTCTAACTAGTGGGGGAAAAGTGAATATGAACGTCCACATAAGCTACTTCGAAAATATGGACACCCAAGCTACTTGGAATATATGGAGCAACTTCCAAAGCAAAACAGAGTGACGCCACCAAGTATCTTACCACAGCATTCTCCTACTTCCTTCAACACTGAAGTATTTCACAAATCCTTTACGCCACTCTTAAAGCCAGGCAGACATTTCAGATGAATGCCTCCAATTGACAGCCCCACATTCATATCCCGCCAGAATCATTATTGATCTGTCAAGTTTGTCTGTCAATTAAAAGTTTGTCAGGGGTCATCGGAGAAAGCATTGTTTAAGGTGGTCCAATCACTCCATCAATTTTGTGACACCAACCCTAATCCTTTTAGTTGATGACACGGCCCGCCGTCCACTGATGTGGCATCCGATCAAATGAAATTTGTATCACACGCTAACTACTGTAATCCTGCCCTAAGTGGCTGTGCTGTACTGTAAGATCGAACAATGATATGTCTACAACCAAATGTCCCACACAAAATCAAAATATCCAATGATGTCCCATCCCAAGACAAAAACAACCCACAAAAACTGTTACCGGAAGAAAAGGAGAGGAATCAGAAAAGCCATGAAATGCCTGTCACATACTGTAAAACTGGTTTCCAATGAAAGTGGGCTGGACTTTGCATTGGGAAATACCCCCTCTAGACTAGAGTGTCTGGGTGAATCTCTTTGGTCCTAATTGGGTAATTTCAGCTCAGACTGAAAGAAAATGATATTATTATTTCAGTGCTGTGTCCATTCGCTATGCTTTCCAACCACGTTTCTACTTCTTATCTCTGTTGTTTTGGAGGGAACCATACAGTGGAAACTTACTTAGGCGTAATCTGAGGAATGTTTGGAGAAGATAACTGTAACGCAGATTTGGGGGATTTGTAAATTGTAATCCCAACAATGTAGTGCAGTTTCTATTGTGGAGTGTGATGTCAGTTTGTGTGTGTGTGTGTGTTTGAGTTGACAAATAAATATACAACAGCATTCCAGCAACTAAATCCTAATCACTAGTTCTAATTGTAATAACATAAGAACAAAATCATGACAGGTGGAATCAATATGAGACTCAAACAACTAGAGAAGAAGTGTCGACCAAAATGAGTAACTACTGCAGACAACTAAGGACCAGCATTATGGTCTATCATCAGATAGATGGAGACCATGACAGGACACTTGAGAGTGTTGAGACAACTTCTGTTACCATGGTAAACTATGCCCAGAGCAAGTGGTCACAGACAGTGGAACGTGAACTTGCCCTGTGAGAGTGAGCGCTACGTAGTTATTTGAGTGAAAATGGAGTCATTACCATAACTACAGAGGGAGAGTTATGTGTTCAGCCCTAATTAACTAGCTGCCTGCATCTCTCTGTGTGAAGACTTTCCAGCTCCCCTGCACTAATCTGCACCCCAAGCATGTCATCTCATATCAGTTTGTTAGACTTCCATAGTAATAATGAGTATTGGAGTTTGGAGGTCGCCACAACCAGGGTTGGGGTCAATTCCATTTCAATTCCAGTCAATTCAGGAAGTACACTGAAATTCCAATTCTCTTCAATGTTTTTCAATTAGGAAAATGTGTAAATGGAATTGGGTTCAATTTCTGAATGGACTAGAATTTAAATGGAATTGACCCCAACCCACAGATATTCGCTTCATCATGTCCGAAGATGCTCTGTAGGTCAATATGATGGAACCAGTATGGTGGAACCAGCTTCCCCCTGAAGCTAGGGCAGCAGAGTCCCTGCCCATCTTCTGAAAACATACCTCTTCAAATAGTATCTTAAATAATCCCACAACATCTTTAAACACTCAACCAATAAACCACCTTGACTGGCCTGGACTGTGCTGGACTAGAACAAAACCATGCATGTCCAGTCTTCAGGATCCACTATTTCAAAACACAGCAACACAAATCACTGTGCATCTTTGAAAACAAACAACTGAATCACACATTTTAACTTTATATTATATTTTAGATACATTTTCATTTGAGCGTGCTTTTTAGTCCAGGACTAGGCTGAATTTGTGCCCGGGACACCAAACAGCACAGTATGTTTTTGAGATATACACTACCATTCAAAAGTTTGACGTCACTTAGAAATGTCCTTGTTTTGGAAAGAAAAGCACTTTTTTTTTTACCATTAACATAACATCAAACTAATCAGAAATGCAGTGTAGACATTGTTAATGTTGTAAATGACTGACTATTGTAGTTGGAAACGGCAGATTCTTTATGAAATATCTACATAGGCGTTTTTGCTTTTCTTTCAAAAACAAGGACATTTCTAAGTGACCCCAAACCTTTGAACGGTAGAGTACATTATATAAAAAGCTATATTTGTCAGCCGTGGTAAGGATAATCATCGCCTCATTATAACTAATATTACAAAGGAACCATAAAATATGTCAGTGTCACGTCCTGGCCAGTATAAGGGTTAATTAGTATTGTAGTTTGGTCAGGACGTGGCAGAGGGTATTCGTTTTATGTGGTTCGGGGTGGTGTGTTTGTTAAAAGGGTGTTTGATTTAGTATTTCCGGGTTTTGGTTTATGTTTAGGTATTTCTATGTTTAGTCTAGTGTGTCTGGTTCTATGTTGAGTTAATTGGGGTTGGACTTCCAATTGAAGGCAGCTGTTTGGTGTTGCCTTTGATTGGAAGTCCTATATTAGTTGGGTGTGTTTGTCTTGTATTTTGTGGGTGATTGTTCTGTGTTAGCCTTGTGCCTTGCAGACTGTCAGTGAATCGTTCGTTTTCTTGTTTGTTGTTTTGTATTCATTTTGAAGTGAAAAAATGTTCAAAATGAACAATCACATACCTGCTGCGTATTGGTCTACCTTTTCCGACGATGATTTCGTTATATCGTCAGAAGACGAAGAAAGCCCTGACAGTCAGTGCCAGCTCCAGCGATCTGTAGAAACTTCAGCAGTGATGCTAGAAGAGGGTACACCATAACTCTAACCCTACGAAGTATACCAGCGAGGAAGAGGCAAAGCGAAAGGTTTCACTCCCGCCAAAATCTGTCCACAATAAGCCCAATGCGTTTCTATGGGTTTATTTTGAACCTAAGCTTGTCGCCTACCTTCCGCCTTTGGGACAATGACTCTCACTGTTAGGGCGGAGACATGAGCATCTTGTCATTATGTCCAGGGCCTTCAGAAAATAGTCACAAGCATTGACTTTTTCCACACTTTGTTATGTTACAGCCTGAATTTAATAGGGATTGATTTGAGATGTTTTTCACTGGCCTACACACAATACCCCATAATGTCAAATTGGAATAATGCTTTTTGAAATTTTTACTAATTAATTAAAAAAGAAAAGCTAAAATGTCTTGAGTCAATACATATTCAACCCCTTTGTCATGGCAAGCCTAAATAAGGTCCATCACATTCAACCACAAAGACCAGGGAGGTTTTCCAATGCCTTGCAAAGAAGGGCACATATTGGTAGATATGTAAAAAAAAAAAAAAAAAAACAGACATTGAATATCCCTTTGAGCATGGTGAAATTATTAATTGCACATTGGATGCTGTATCAATACACCTAGTCACTACAAAGATACAGGCATCCTACCTAACTCAGTTGCTGGAGAGGAAGGAATCCACTCAGGGATTTCATCATGAGGCCAATGGTGACTTTCAAACCGATACAGATTTTAATGGCTGTGATAGGAGAAAACTGAGGATGGATCAACAACATTGTAGTTACTCCACAATATTAACCTAAATGACAGAGTGAAAAGAAGGAAGCTTGTACAGAATATAAATATTCCAAAACATGCATCCTGTTTGCAACAAGTCACTTAAGTAAAACTGCAACAAAAATTGGCAAAGCAATTCACTTTTTGTCCTGAATACAAAGTGATGTATGTTTGGGACAAATCCAATACAAGACATTACTGAGTACCACTCTCCATATTTTCAAGCATAGTGGTGGCTGCATCATGTTATGGGTATGGTTGTAATCGTTAAGGACTGGGGAGTTTTTCAGGATAAAAAATAAATGGAATGGCGCTAAGCACAGGCAAAATCCTAAAGGAAAACCTGGTTCAGTCTGCTTTCCATCAGACATTGCGAGATGAATTCACCTTTCAGCAGGACAATAACCTAAAACACAACGCCAAATGTACACTGGAGTTGCTTACCAAGAAGACAGTGAATGTTTCTGAGTGGTTGAGTTACAGTTTTGACTTAAATCTGCTTGAAAATATATGGCAAGACATGAAAGTGGTTGTCTAGCAAATATCAACAACCAATTTGACAGAGCTTGAAGAATTTTGAAAAGAAAATTGGGCAAATATAGTACAACCCAGGAGTGCAAAGCTTTTAGAGACTTATCCAGAAAGACTCAAGCTGAAATCACTGCCTAAGGTGATTCTAACATGTATTGACTCAGGGGTCTGAATACTTATGTAAATTAGATATTTCTGTATTTCATTTTCAATGAATTTGGTAAAATTTCTAACAACATGTTTTCACTTTGTAATTATGAGATATTGTGTTTAGATGGGTGAGCTTTAAAAAAAGTAATCCATTTAGAATTCAGGCTTTAACAAAAAAAAATTGCAATAGTCAAGGGGTACAGTATGATTACTTTCTCAAGGCCTTGTAGAGATCTCTGAGTGTATTTAACTGGCCTCGTTTCCTGCTCCGTGACAGGCTGTTTTAGAGTATTGCTGGCATGAGCTCCGGCTACATGACAGGCTGTTTTAGAGTGTTTTTGGCCATGTTTATTGATCCAAGACAGGTTGTTTTAGTGTGTTATTGGCCTCATTTCCATGCTGTTTTAGAGTGTTGCTTGCCTCGTTTCCTACTCCATGACACGCTATTTTAAAGTGTTTTCTGGCCTCGTTTCCTGCTCCATGATAGGCTGTTTGAGAGTGTTGCTGGCCTTGTTTCTTGCTCCATGACAGACAATTTTAGATTTTTGCTTTCCTCGTTTGCTGCTCCATGACAAGCTGTTCTTGAGTGTTGCTGGCCTCGTTTCCTGCTCCATGAGAAGATGCTTTAGGGTGTAGCTGGCCTCATTTCCTGCTCCATGAGAGGTTGTTTTTGAGTGTTACTGTCCACGTTTCCTGCTCCATAACAGGCTGTTTTATAGTTTTGCTGGCCTTGTTTCATGCTCCATGACAGGCTGTTCTACAGTGTTGCTGGCCTCGTTTCCTGCTCAATGACAAGATGTTTTTGTTTGTTGCTGGCGTCGTTTCCTGCTCAATGTCAAGATGATTTTGTTTGTTGCTGGCCTCGTTTCTTGCTCCATGAGAGGCTGTTTTAGAGTGTTGCTGTCCTTGTTTCCTGTTCCATGACAGGCTGTTTTAGAGTGTTGCTGGCCTTGTTTCCTGCTCCATGACAAGCTGTTTTAGATTGCTGCTGGCCTCGTTTCCTGCTACATGACAAGATGCTTTAGTGTCGCTGGACTCATTTCCTGCTCCATGAGAGGTTATTTTTGAGTGTTGCTGGCATCGTTTCCTGCTCCATGATAAGATGCTTTAGAGTGTCGCTGGCCTCATTTCCTTCTCCATGAGAGGTTGTTTTTGAGTGTTGCTTGCCTTGTTTCCGGCTCCATGATAGTTGTTTTAGAGTGTTACTGTCCACGTTTCCTGTTCAATGACAGGCTGTTTTATAGTTTTGCTGGCCTTGTTTCGTGCTCCACGACAAGCTATTTTAGAGTGTTGCTGTCCTCGTTTCCTGCACCTTGACAAGCTATTTGTCACATCCTGACCAGCAGAGGGAGCAATTGGATTAGTTTTGGTCAGGATGTGACAGGATTTTTGTGTGTGTGTGTGTGTGTGTGAATGGTTGTTGGTGAGGTTGTTAGGACTCCCAATTGAAGGCAGGTGTGTTGAGTTGCCTTTGATTGGGAGTCCTATATAGGAGTGTGTGTTTTTCTTTGGGGTTGTGGGTAATTGTTTCTTGTTTAGTGTGGTTGCACCTCACAGGACTGTTGGCTGTCAGTTTCCTTGTTTTTTGTTTTTGTATAGTGTTCTTTCCAATTAAATTGAAGGATGAATACTAACTCTGCTGCATTTTGGTCCTTTCCTGAAGACAGCTGTGACAGAATTACCCACCAAACCAGGACCAAGCAGCAGAGGAACGAGGAGGAAGGATGGACATGTGCAGAGCTAAGGAGGAGCGTTTCCAGGGCGATGGAAGAGTTTAGTAAACTCGAGAGGCAGCCCCAATATTTTTTTTGGGGGTGGCACAAGGGCAGTTTTGCGGGGCAAGAATGGAGCCCCAGGCCGGCTCCCCGCACTAGCATGGAGGTGCGTGTCTCCAGGCTGGCATGTCCAGTACCAGCCCCACGCATCAGGCGTCTAGTGTGTCAGCCCAGCCTTGCCAGTCAGGAGTCGCCATAGCGGCCTGCCAGTCAGGAGTCGCCAGAGCGGCCCGACTGCCCGGGTCTGCCAGAGTGGCCCGACTGCCCGGGTCTGCCAGAGTGGCCCGACTGCCCGGGTCTGCCAGAGTGGCCAGACTGTCCTCCGGGTCTGCCAGAGTGGCCCGCCTGTCCTCCGGGTCTGCCAGAGTGGCCCGCCTGTCCTCCGGGTCTGCCAGAGTGGCCCGCCTGTCCTCCGGGTCTGCCAGAGTGGCCCGCCTGTCCTCCGGGTCTGCCAGAGTGGCCCGCTTGTCCTCCGGCCCAGCCCGAGTGGCCCGCCTGTCCTCCGGCCCAGCCCGAGTGGCCGCCTGTCCTCCGGCCCAGCCCGAGTGGCCCGCCTGTCCTCCGGGTCTGCCAGAGTGGCCCGCCTGTCCTCCGGGTCTGCCAGAGTGGCCCGCCTGTCCAACGGGTCTGCCAGAGTGGCCCGCCTGTCCTCCGGGTCTGCCAGAGTGGCCCGCCTGTCCTCCGGGTCTGCCAGAGTGGCCCGCCTGTCCTCCGGGTCTGCCAGAGTGGCCCACTTGTCCTCCGGCCCAGCCCGAGTGGCACGCCTGTCCTCCGGCCCAGCCCGAGTGGCCCGCCTGTCCTCCGGCCCAGTCCGAGTGGCCCGCCTGTCCTCCGGCCCAGCCCGAGTGGCGCGCCTGTCCTCCGGCCCAGCCCGAGTGGCCCGCCTGTCCTCCGGCCCAGCCCGAGTGGCCCGTCTGTCCTCCGGCCCAGTTCGAGTGGCCCGCCTGTCCTCCGGCCCAGCCCAAGTGGCTCGTCTGCCAGGGTCAGCTCGAGTGGCCCATCTGCCCGGCGCAGCTATCGGCGCCAGCAAAGTGGACGACGCCGAAGGTGGAGCGGTGGGTTGGGGAGGGAGGGTGTAGCACAGTGCCGTCGTTGACGGCAGCCACCCTCCCTTCCCTCCCTTATTGTTTAGGGGTTATTGTTTATTGGTTTTGTTGGGGTATTGGGGATTTTTCGTTGTGTTTTCTTTTTGTAAGGTGCATTACGGGGTCTGCACCTTGAGGGGGGTGGGGGGGGGGGGGGTACTGTCACATCCTGACCAGCAGAGGGAGCAATTGGATTAGTTTTGGTCAGGATGTGACAGGGTTTTTTTGTGTGTGTGTGTGTGTGTGTGTGAATGGTTGTTGGTGATTAGGACTCCCAATTGAAGGCAGGTGTGTTGAGTTGCCTTTGATTGGGAGTCCTATATAGGAGTGTGTTTTTCTTTGGGTTTGAGGGTAATTGTTTCTTGTTTAGTGTGGTTGCACCTGACAGGACTGTTGGCTGTCAGTTTCCTTGTTTTTTGTTTTTGTATAGTGTTCTTTCCAATTAAATTGAAGGATGAATACTAACTCTGCTGCATTTTGGTCCTTTCCTGAAGACAGCTGTGACACTATTTTAGAGTGTTGCTGACTTTGTTTGCTGCTTTATTACAGGCTGTTTTAGACTGTTGCTGTCCTCCTTTCCTGCTCCATGACAGGCTGTTTGAGAGTTTTTTTCCCTCATTTCCTGCTCCATGAGAAGCTGTTTCAATGTGTTACTGGCCTCGTTTCCAGCTCCATGACAGGAAATGTTAGTGTGTTGCTAGCCTCATTTCCTGCTCCATGAGAGGTTGTTTTTGAGTGTTGCTGGCCTCGTTTCCTGCTCAATGACAGGCTGTTTTAGAGTGATTTTGGACTCGTTTCCTGCTCCATGGCATGTTGTTTTATTGTGTTGCTGGCCTCATTTCCATGCTGTTTTAGAGTGTTGCTGGCCTTGTTTCCTGCTCCATGATAAGTTGTTTTAAAGTGTTACTGTCCACTTTTCCTGCTCAATTAAAGGTTGTTCTATTGTGTTGCTGGCCTCATTTCCATGCTGTTTAGGAGTGTTACTGGCCTCGATTCCTGCTACATGACACGCGGTTTTAGAGTGTTGCTGGCCTCGTTTCCTGCTCCATGACAAGCTGTTCTAGAGTATTAGTGGCCTTGTTTCCTGCTCCATGAGAAGCTGTTTCAACGTGTTACTGGACTCTTTTCCTGCTCCATGAAATGACATTTTTTGTGTGTTGCTGGCCTCGTTTCCTGCTCCATGTCAAGATGCTTGCGAGTGTAGCTGGCCTCGTTTCCTGCACCATGACAGGCTGTATTAAAGTGTTACTGGCCTCGTTTCCTGCTACATGACACGCTGTTTTAGAGTGTAGCTGGTATCGTTTCCTGCTCCATGACAAGCTGTTCAAGAGTATTGCTGACCTTGTTTCCTGCTCTTTTGGAGCTGTTTTTGGCCTCGTTTCGTGCTCCATGACAGGCTGTTTTAGAGTGTTGCTGGCCTCGTTTCCTGCTCCATGACAGGTAGTTTAATTGTGTTGCAGTCATCCTTTCCTGCTCCATGACAGGCTGTTTTAGAGTGTAGCTGGTCTTGCTTCCTGCTCCATGGCAGGCTGTTTTAGTGTGTTCCTGGCCTCATTTCCATGCCGTTTAAGTGTTGATGGCCTCGTTTTTCCTCCATGACAGGCTGTTTTTGTGTGTTGCCGTCCTCATTTCCTGCTCCATGACAGGCTCTTTTAGAGTGTTGCTGGCCTTGTTTGCTGCTCCATGACAGGTAGTTTAATTATGTTGCTGTCCACCTTTCCTGCTCCATTACATTCTGTTTTAGAGTGTTGCTGGCCTTATTTCCTGCTCCATGAAAGGCTTTTTTAAAGCGTTGCTGGCCTCGTTTCCTGCTCCGTGACAGGCTGTTTTAGAGTGTTGCTGTCCTCATTTCTTGCTCTATGACAAGCTGTCTAAGAGTGTTTTTGGCCTCGTTTCCTGCTCCATGAGAGGTTGTTTTAGTGTGTTGCTGGCCTCATTTCCATGCTGCTATAGAGTGTTGCTGTTCTCATTTCCTGCTCCATGACAAGCTGTTTTGGAGTGTTTTTGGCCTCCTTTCCTGCACCATGGCAGGCTGTTTTAGTGTGTTCCTGGCCTCATTTCCATGCTGTTTTAGAGTGTTGATGGACTCGTTTTCTGCTCCATGGCAGGCTGTTTTAGTGTGTTCCTGGCCTCATTTCCATGCTCCATGTCAAGATGCTTGCGAGTGCAGCTGGCCTCGTTTCGTGCACCATGACCGGCTGTATTAAAGTGTTACTGGCCTCGTTTCCTGCTACATGACACTCTGTTTTAGAGTGTAGCTGGTATCGTTTCCTGCTCCATGACAAGCTGTTCAAGAGTATTGCTGACCTTGTTTCCTGCTCTTTTGGAGCTGTTTTTGGCCTCGTTTCGTGCTCCATGACAGGCTGTTTTCGAGTGTTGCTGGCCTCGTTTCCTGCTCCATGACAGGTAGTTTAATTGTGTTGCAGTCATCCTTTCCTGCTCCATGACAGGCTGTTTTAGAGTGTAGCTGGTCTTGCTTCCTGCTCCATGGCAGGCTGTTTTAGTGTGTTCCTGGCCTCATTTCCATGCCGTTTAAGTGTTGATGGCCTCGTTTTTCCTCCATGACAGGCTGTTTTTGTGTGTTGCCGTCCTCATTTCCTGCTCCATGACAGGCTCTTTTAGAGTGTTGCTGGCCTTGTTTGCTGCTCCATGACAGGTAGTTTAATTATGTTGCTGTCCACCTTTCCTGCTCCATTACATTCTGTTTTAGAGTGTTGCTGGCCTTATTTCCTGCTCCATGAAAGGCTTTTTTAAAGCGTTGCTGGCCTCGTTTCCTGCTCCGTGACAGGCTGTTTTAGAGTGTTGCTGTCCTCATTTCTTGCTCTATGACAAGCTGTCTAAGAGTGTTTTTGGCCTCGTTTCCTGCTCCATGAGAGGTTGTTTTAGTGTGTTGCTGGCCTCATTTCCATGCTGCTATAGAGTGTTGCTGTTCTCATTTCCTGCTCCATGACAAGCTGTTTTGGAGTGTTTTTGGCCTCCTTTCCTGCACCATGGCAGGCTGTTTTAGTGTGTTCCTGGCCTCATTTCCATGCTGTTTTAGAGTGTTGATGGACTCGTTTTCTGCTCCATGGCAGGCTGTTTTAGTGTGTTCCTGGCCTCATTTCCATGCTCCATGTCAAGATGCTTGCGAGTGCAGCTGGCCTCGTTTCGTGCACCATGACCGGCTGTATTAAAGTGTTACTGGCCTCGTTTCCTGCTACATGACACTCTGTTTTAGAGTGTAGCTGGTATCGTTTCCTGCTCCATGACAAGCTGTTCAAGAGTATTGCTGACCTTGTTTCCTGCTCTTTTGGAGCTGTTTTTGGCCTCGTTTCGTGCTCCATGACAGGCTGTTTTCGAGTGTTGCTGGCCTCGTTTCCTGCTCCATGACAGGTAGTTTAATTGTGTTGCAGTCATCCTTTCCTGCTCCATGACAGGCTGTTTTAGAGTGTAGCTGGTCTTGCTTCCTGCTCCATGGCAGGCTGTTTTAGTGTGTTCCTGGCCTCATTTCCATGCCGTTTAAGTGTTGATGGCCTCGTTTTTCCTCCATGACAGGCTGTTTTTGTGTGTTGCCGTCCTCATTTCCTGCTCCATGACAGGCTCTTTTAGAGTGTTGCTGGCCTTGTTTGCTGCTCCATGACAGGTAGTTTAATTATGTTGCTGTCCACCTTTCCTGCTCCATTACATTCTGTTTTAGAGTGTTGCTGGCCTTATTTCCTGCTCCATGAAAGGCTTTTTTAAAGCGTTGCTGGCCTCGTTTCCTGCTCCGTGACAGGCTGTTTTAGAGTGTTGCTGTCCTCATTTCTTGCTCTATGACAAGCTGTCTAAGAGTGTTTTTGGCCTCGTTTCCTGCTCCATGAGAGGTTGTTTTAGTGTGTTGCTGGCCTCATTTCCATGCTGCTATAGAGTGTTGCTGTTCTCATTTCCTGCTCCATGACAAGCTGTTTTGGAGTGTTTTTGGCCTCCTTTCCTGCACCATGGCAGGCTGTTTTAGTGTGTTCCTGGCCTCATTTCCATGCTGTTTTAGAGTGTTGATGGACTCGTTTTCTGCTCCATGGCAGGCTGTTTTAGTGTGTTCCTGGCCTCATTTCCATGCTCCATGTCAAGATGCTTGCGAGTGCAGCTGGCCTCGTTTCCTGCACCATGACCGGCTGTATTAAAGTGTTACTGGCCTCGTTTCCTGCTACATGACACTCTGTTTTAGAGTGTAGCTGGTATCGTTTCCTGCTCCATGACAAGCTGTTCAAGAGTATTGCTGACCTTGTTTCCTGCTCTTTTGGAGCTGTTTTTGGCCTCGTTTCGTGCTCCATGACAGGCTGTTTAAGGTGTTGCTGGCCTCGTTTCCTGCTCCATGACAGGTAGTTTAATTGTGTTGCTGTCCTCCTTTCCTGCTCCATTACATGCTCTTTTAGGGTGTTGCTGGCCTTGTTTCCTGCTCCATGAAAGGCTTTTTTAAAGCGTTGCTGGCCTCGTTTCCTGCTCCGTGACAGGCTGTTTTAGAATGTTGCTGTCTTCATTTCTTGCTCCATGACAAGCTGTTTTGGAATGTTTTTGGCCTCGTTTCCTGCTCCATGACAGGTTGTTTTATTGTGTTGCTGGCCTCATTTCCATGCTGTTTTAGAGTGTTGCTGTCCTCGTTTCCTGCTCCATGATAAGCTGTTTTAAAGTTTTATTGTCCTCCTTTCCTGCTCCATTATAGGCTAGTTTCGAGTGTTGCTGGTCTTGTTTCCTGCTCCATGACAAGCTATTTTAGAGTGTTGCTGACATAATTTCTTGCTCCATGATAAGCTGTTTCAGAGTGTTATTGTCCTCATTTCCTTCTCCATAACAGGCTGTTTTTGTCACGTCCTGACCAGCAGAGGGAGTATTGTATTAGTATTTGGTCAGGACGTGGCAGAAGGGTATTTGTTTTATGTGGTTCGGGGTGGTGGTTTGTTTAGTAGGGTATTTGATTTATGTATTCCGGGGGGTTTTGGGCACTGTTCTATGTTAGTGTATTTCTATGTTCTGTCTAGTCTTTTGTATTTCTATGTTTTGTTAATTGGGGTTGGACTCTCAATTGGAGGCAGGTGTTTTCTAGTTGCCTCTGAGAGTCCTATATATAGGTAAGTGTTTTGATTTGTAGTTTGTGGGAGATTGTTCCATGTATAGCTTATGGCCTTACAGGACTGTTTATTCGTCGTTGTGTTTCTTAAGGTGTACGTGTTTATTTAGGTTTTTCCTTCTTTCCTTAATAAAAGATGAGTACACATATACCGCTGCGTTTTGGTCTCAATCCGACGACAACCGTGACAGTTTTAGAGTGTTGCTGGCCTTGTTTCCTGCTCTGTGACAGGCTGTTTTAGAGCATTGCTTTTCCCTTTCAGCCACTATATTTGAAAAGCAGACTGTTGGACTGTGTTTCTATCATGCTCAATTATACTTGACAGGTGATATTCGCTCAAATAGATGGCAGCTGGGCGCATAATGAAGTATAATTTTTTGGGGACAGGGAAATTAATTTGGTCATTTGGTCATCTGTTTGATGTTTTGATGAAAAGGACAACATTTGGAAATTAATCACATTTGTTGTTTCTTTCAGAGATAATATGTAAATGTTGCCTTTTAAATGCAAGTGTTGGGTTCTAGCCCCAGAAGAAAGTAGCACTGATTAGACCAATTATTATCATAACATAACATACGCACATGCACACACACTCATCAACATCACCGTCATCATCCGTTCACTCCTAGTAGAATAGATAACACTAACTCTAACTCTGCAGAGAAAGCCCGAGGACTGATCCTTTATGTAAAAGTGGATTTGTCACTGTGTCACTGTTTGTGAGCTGTAGCTGTAAGCCACCACCCGTTCCCCTCAGTGGCCTGAGTACGAGTCACTTATCTAGTTACTGCACAGGCTGATTCCTGTTCTGATTTTAGCCCCCCTATAGCACAGAGAGAATTTACTAGAAAGACCCTCAACGGCCCACCATGATGTCTTTGTTAGTCTAGATTGAGGAAAGAACATCAATGGGTTTTCTCACAGCCTAGTCTGTCTAGTCACAAATGTCAATGTTGTTTTTAAATGGTGTTTCTCTCGGTGAGAGGAAAAGTAGCACCTGAAGCTATGTTAAAGATGGTGGGAACTCACCAATTGAATCGTAAACAGGAAATAAACTCAAGTTCGTGAGAGTCAATGTGTCTCGCTGCCAACCTTCCCTAACTTATACATATATGCACACACAAATACACACTTGGATATGACTTGGAGATGAGCATGTCCCTGTTGTAATTGAAGTCTCAGAATTACACCAGAGCACACCATAGCTGGTTATCAAGCATTATGTACAATGGTGTACAACCATCCTTTAAACGTTATCTTTGTCAGTGGCAGATTGGCAAACATCAGGAATGGCTAGACTCTATCTCTCTCTCTTGCTCTCTCTCTCTCTTGCTCTCTCTCTCTTGCACTCTCTCTCTCTCTCTCTCTCTCTCTCTCTCTCAAAATAATAAAAAATGTTATGGCAGCATGTGACATCTGTTGTCTATATGACAGTCAAAAGGCACTTTTGTGATGATGACAAATGTGCTACTACCATCACATATAGAAGCAGAGTGAGGGTCAACATCAGAATGACAACATTGAAAATATCTCTGTTGCTGACACTTGTGATGACGTAGTACACACAAAATGTACTTTTTATTTATTTCCTGTTTTCACAATTTGCATTTGTGCCATTACACCTGAGATTAAACAGAAGAAAAAAAAATATGGAAAAGAGAAAAAACACTACCAAAAAAAAATGTGGTCTGTTCTTTGATCTCTTCACTGGTGATGCCCGTCGGGAGAATCTCATTTTCATCTTTATCTTCCTTATTTATTTATTTCTCACAACTGAATCCCAATGAACTCCACATCAGCAATCAAGTGTGGGAAGCGTGGGTAGGAGGCCACATACAGGTAGATGAGTAGAACCTAGCTAAGCTTCTCTCCTTAGCCAACTATAGGCTGGGGGTGACATGGTGACATGTCTCAATCATTCTCTTGTTTGGTGTAGCAGTGTGGTGGTGTGGCCATGAGGTGGCTCGAGGGGACCACTGAGGTTGAGGGAGGCATTGTGGGATTCTTTTGGGTCTGGGGGTCGGGGGCTCTTCCGGCAGCTGCTCTGTAGCAGCACAGAAAACAGAAAATCTTAGTCTCTGACAACACCCACCCACCCTCCCCGTTCCTGTTTCATTAACCTCAGTCCATATGTGCCACGTATTGGTTGGTTGTTTGGGTGGGGGAGGGAGGGAGGGGTTACTATGTATTTCTTCCAGTTACCAAAAACTGACTGCATATTATGAAGTGAGAAGTAGAAACCTCAGTAAACACATTACAATAACCATTTGTTTCCTAAATTGTGCATATGAAACATAGAACAAACAATGATTTTTGTGGTTATTGTGGTTGTTCACACAGGCAATATTTCATTCCACAAAAGACAATACTATATTCAAAGACATATTGATTCTCATCAATAAATCCATGCATCATGCAGGTATAAGACCACAACACTGCAGCTGGTAGAGATGCTATTAGATTTGTCCGTGTAGTCATAGCTAAATACAAAGTACGTCAATAATGACTTCTCTAAATATCCCAGCACAAAGGTTTTTGCCAGGCAGCACTCTCTTTAATGATGTCTTGGCATAGTGTTATATTAGCTACTACTGCTGTATAGAAAGACTGTTTCATCCAACTAGCGAGAGCGCCAGGTTGCCATGGAAACCAAACAGACTCCCTGTTTGCTCGAGCTGAATGTGTGTGAAAGCTCCAGCTTACTTATACAGCATTGTCTGTTCATTTGTGCATATAAAAGGATGGAACAACATTACATACACAAGGAGAAGGGATAATGCACGCACAAATGGAAAAACATTCAATGGAAAATATAGAAAGGTGTACTGTGGACAGAATAACACTTGCACCCTAATGTTGAATAGCAAAGTCTGTTTTCTGGCATACTGAGTTTGAGACACTATCTGTAGTCCAACGATTTGGCAGGGTTGATTAGTATGCTACAAGTTGTACTAGATTGCTTTGTAAGAATCAGAAACAGTATCCCTTCGGTAGACTATATGTCCTGTGTTACACTTCTTTCTGACGGATCTACCAAACGTAACCCCAAAGCCTCATTGGATATGATTGGAGTTCCATTCAGTGCACATTGTCTCAATGCTACCTGCTCAGATTGGTTCATCATGGCATGCATGACGTAGCATTACTATGGTGCTGTAAACACACCAACACAACACGGAATTTGGCAAACCATTCAACACATACATGCATGCTGTGGTAGATTATGTCCTTGTACTAATGCTCAGAATAGATCCTTACACATGACTAGACTCAAATGAAAGCGTATGTTAATTCCGAATACCAATTTTCCCTTTGTCGCCATGGCTACCATAAAGCTGTACTGAACATGTTATTACGGTGCTGGATCGTTAATAAAAGTTGATTGCTCCACTGAGCGTCATTGCCCTAGTTGTGCTTTAGTTCATTTGAAGAACAACACCACCGATGTAGGGGAACGTTCAGGAGCGTAGGCCTCACAAAAAGACAAATGAAACGTCTACTGGTCTACCAATGGAGAGGTAGTCTGGCACCACGTTGCTATGGTAACAGTGGAGCAGCCTTGGCTGTTGAGCTGCTAAAACACTGTAAAATGGGTTTTACATGTTTCTCGGTCTCTGGTGTTAAATTTTCGATGACTCCCATTCCTACTGTAGTACTGTATGTCCCATTGACTTTAACTTACAGCGAACCATACATTCGTCATGTTTTGGGTTTGTACAGACAGATATAGTTTGACACTATAATGTTTCAAGGACCAGAATAAAACAACCCAGAAGAAGGGCAACATCCACCCTTCAGGACTTCCTGCTGCATACTGGTCCCACTGCATTGAGGGACAACGTAAACAACAACTGTAAATGAAGTGTGAGAAGAAGCATGCTTACAGAGCTGTCCCCTGGCCCTCCAACCCAGCCTTTACATGCCCTGTCCCCTGGCCCTCCAACCAAGCCTTTACATGCCCTGTCCCCTGGCTCTCCAACCAAGCCTTAACATGCCCTGTCCCCTGGCCCTCCAACCCAGCCTTTACATGCCCTGTCCCCTGGCCCTCCAACCCAGCCTTTACATGCCCTGTCACCTGGCCCTTCAACCCAGCCTTTACATGCCCTGTCTGCCACCAGAATTGGCCCCTACAGCCATCAAGACTCATAGATATTTATTTATTTTATTTAACCTTTATTTAACTAGGCAAGTCAGTTAAGAACAAATTCTTATTTACAGTGACGGCCTACCCCGGCCAAACCCGGACCACGCTGGGCCAATTGTGCACCGCCCTATGGGACTCCCAATCACGGCCGGGTGTGATACAGCCTTATACAGATAAAGGACAAGATTGAGATGGTCCTCATTGGATACGATGGACAACCAATCAAAAACAAACAATACAAGCACAGTGGAAAACTAATCAAAATAAGCAATACAGATACGATGGACTACCAATCATATGCAAGCAATACAGTCACAATGGACTACCAATCATAAGCAAGCAATACAGTCACGATGGACTACCAATCATAAGCAAGCAATACAGTCACAATGACTACCAATCATAAGCAAGCAATACAGTCACAATGACTACCAATCATAAGCAAGCAATACAGTCACAATGACTACCAATCATAAGCAAGCGATGCCCCTCCACTGCTATTGTGCAGTGGAACATTTAAGGCCCGATTCAATCAAATACCTAAGTGGCTCCTGGCATTATACCTAAAGCAGACATTGCCATTGGCTACAAGGAGTCACATTAAGATAAATCCCATGAAGCCTTGTTTACAAGTTGGAACACTGGGATGTGAGATGGAATCTGCACCTCCATTACGATGACAGAAACCCTCATTGTTTGGTTTAATGATTTTCTATTTGAGCATCATTACTTCTATATAGCCTACACTTTCTCCTTCTGAACTTCTAACACCAGTGGGATGGGTGTGGCTTCGTGACAATGATCATAAGAATAACACATCATCCAAACACAGAAGAAAGTCTCAATAGCCTCAGGTTGTCATTACTGTAAGAGAATAAATGAAATTCCAACACTATGCTGTGTGTTTGTGCAACAGGGGCACATTGATTGCGTTATAACTATAGCAGCCCCATTTGATTCCACATTCATTTAGAATGGAGTTGACCGAGCCAGGTCTCGCTAAAAGGTCAGCCGTACTAGAAGTTTTTTATTGGATGGAACACAATTACCTTTACTTTCTTTGTGAGGGGAAGAGCCGAGTGGAAATCAATCTGTCAGATAATTTATGCAACTCCCCCCCACTCTCTCTCCTCCAATTCTCTCCAGTCACTGCTTAGCCACAGTAGAAGAACTAGGTCTTGTACTAGATGGGTGTGGGTGGGGGCGGTCAACTCTGAGAATGTCATCTCTTGGTGAAAGAACTGTATGTACGGACTGTAGCTCATTGTAATGGTCTGTGTGACATATCTACCAGGTCAGCCTGTTTCTGGTCTCTCGAATGGAGGAAATCTACAGTCCCTTCTTAAGAACAGAACACAGAGATGTATGTATGTGTCTTTCGGAGGGGTTGGGTTAAAAATGGAAGTCAAATTTCGGTTGGACCTTGTGTCCAATTGACCAATAAAATGATCTTACTCTTAAAAAAAGAGAAGAGACCTCCCTCTATCGATTAGATCTCTCGTGGTGGTTTTGGATAGATATGAATCATCCTGTCTCCTTTAATGGACCTGGGCTGCTCGGCTGCATACTGATACCCTGTCTGTCTCATAGGTGGCATTACATAAGCCTGTTCAATGGGTTTGGATGGAGAATAAGACAATTCTCTCCATCTCTCTCTCTGTCTGTCTGAGTTTCTATCTCACTGCCTCTCTCTCTGGCCATCCTCTGTCGCCCACTCGCTACTCTTCCCATCACAGTCTGTCACTCTCTCGCTCTCTCTTTCTTTCTCTCTCACATGCATGCACAAACACACTGACACACACAAACATGCACACACACACAGATGTTATGTTTTTTGATGAGAACAGGTAATAAGAAATACATCTACAACAGCGGCCCGATTAAAATCGTAATCATTTCGTTGATTAAAGAAAACCTCCTCTCCATCAGAGGGGTAGCGAGCTTAGTATCTAGTATGGCTAATAAATTCACCCACCATTGCAAATATCTAGATTAGAACAAACAGAATAAATCATTTGGGCATTCCAAATTGACCCAGTATCAAATTGACTACACAAATATTGTGATATCAAGACTCCCCGTGGACAGGGATTCACGACTCATTTAACCCCTTCATTGCCACACCTTTTTAATGGAGCTATGTACTGACGATTCCACTGCATTTAACATGTTTGAATCTTCCAAATTCTGAGCTAAATGGTGACTAGTGGATATTAAGGGGTTAAACCAGACAGAGAATTATGATGCAACATGTATATACTGTTGCTGAACCCACTTACAACATGCGCTGTATTACATATTACTGTAAGTTGAAATATAAACAGCGCCTATGATCTGTATAGGCACACCTGTTTCTCTGTGTTCAAATGTGATGAGGGGGACAATATTAGCCTAGTCCCAGATTTGTTTGTGCCATCTTACCAATGGGGACTAGGCAGGACAATATATTCAGCACTGTGTATACCTTGTGTTGTCGATGTCCTTTTGAAGTGTAGATATTTATGTGAACACCTCCTCGTCGAACATCTCTTACCAAAATCATGGGCATTAACGTGGAGTTTTTTGATGCTATAACAGCCTCCACTCTTCTGTGAAGGCTTTCCACTAGATGTTGGAACATTGCTGCAGGGATTTGCTTCCATTCAACCACAAGAGCATTAGTGAGGTCGGCAGTGATGTTGGGTGATTAGGCCTGCCTCACAGTCAGCATTTCAATTCATCCCAAAGGTTCGATGGGGTTGAGGTGAGGGTTCTGTGCAGGCCAGTCAAGTTCTTCCACACCGATCTCAACAAACCTTTTCTGTATGGACCTTGCTTTGTCCATGGGGGCATTGTCATGCTGAAACTGGAAAGAGCGTTCCCCAAACTATTGCTACAAAGTTGGAAGCACATTGTCTAGAATGTAATTGTATGCTGTAGTGTTAAGATTTCCCTTCACTGGAACTAAGGAACCTAACCATGAAAAACAACCCCAACCGTTATTCCACCTCCACCAAACTTTACAGTCGCACTATGCATTGGGTCAGGTAACACTCTCCTGACATCCGCCAAACCCAGATTCGTTTGTCGGACTGCCAGAAGGTGAAGCGTGATTAAAACTTCTTCAGGCTAGGGTCCTTTTTTCTCAATTTCTGCCTGACTGACGTGCCCAAAGTAAACTGCCTGTTGCTCAGGCCCTGAAGCCAGGATATGCATATAATTGGTACCATTGGAAAGAAAACACTTTGAAGTTTGAAGAAATGTTTAAATAATGTAGGAGACTATAACACAATAGATATGATAATAGAAAATCCAAAGATAAACCAACCGGAAATTTTTCTTTTTTTGAGAACCCATGCTATTACAATGGAAAGTATAGGGAAATAATTAATTCTTGCTCCCAGTATGCAATTCCTATGGCTTCCACATGGTGTCAGCACTCTATGTTCAAGGTTTCAGGCTTGTTTCTTCCAAAACGAGTAAGAAATATGAGTTTTAGTACTAGGACATACTATTGGAAATTCGTGTTTGGACGCGCGAGGAAGGCAAGACGCACCTGCTAATATTGGTTTCCTATTGAACATATTTCTTTCCGTATGAAATATTATAGTTTGATTCCATTTTAGGGTATCTGAGGAGTCAATAGAAACGTATTTTGACTTGTTTTAACAAAGTTTAGCGGTAGATTTTTGGATTCCTTTCTCTGCATGTTGAACGAGTGGATTACTCAAAACGATGGCACCAACTAAACAGACTTTTTGGGATATAAAGAAGGATTTTATCTAACAAAACGACACTACATGTTATAGCTGGGACCCTTTGGATGACAAATCAGAGGAAGATTTTCAAAAAGTAACTGAATATTTAATCGCTATTTGTGAATTTATGAAACCCGTGCCGGTGGAAAAATATTTTGATGTGGGGCACCATCCTCAAACAACTGCATGGCATGCTTTCACTGTAATGGCTAGTGTAAATTGGACAGTGCAGTTAGATTAACAAGAATTTAAGCTTTCAACCGATATAAGACACATGTATGTGCCTACATGTTTAATATGCATAATTTTTCACCGGAAGTTGTCCCACTAACGGAACGCCTAGCCCTATCTCTCCAGAGAACATGTTTCCACTGCTCCAGAGTCCAATGGCAGCGAGTTTTACACCAATCCAGCCAACGCTTGACATTGCACATGGTGATCTTAGGCTTGTGTGCGGCTGCTCAGCCATGGAAACCCATTTCATGAAGCTCCTGACAAACAGTTATTGTGGTGGACGTTGCTTCCAGGAGCAGTTTGAAACTCAGTAGTGAGTGTTGCACCCAAGGACAACAATTTTTACGCATTACGCGCTTCAGCACTTGGCGGTTCCGTTCTGTGAGCTCGTGTGTCCTACCACTTCACAGCTGAACCGTTGTTGTTCCAAAACATTTTAACTTCACAATATCAGCACTTACAGCTCTAGCGGGGCAGATATTTGACAAACTGACTTGTTGGAAAGGTGGCATCCTATGACGGTGCCACGTTGATAGTCACTGAGCTTTTCAGTAAGGTCATTCCTACTGCCAATGTTTGTCTGTGGAGATTGATGGCTGTGTGCTCAATTCCACTCTTTTTAAGGGGTGTCCACATACTAGTTTGAGTCTCAGATGTCAAGGACTGCTGATATATAATCATACTTGTGGTCCATCTCCGCTCCATCTCCTTGGCAAAGAAGTGCTCTGCCTTCAGAATCTAAATTGGAGTAAATAGAGTTGTCGCTACAGTGCCTTCTGCCCTTGGGTATACTGTAGCCTACAGTTTGATACACGATACTGGGTGTGTGTAGGAGCCAGGAGTGTTGTTTATCAGGTCCTAGATCAGATTAAAGATAAGATGTATTTGAGTGAACACATCAAGATTGCTCCAGTGGGATAAGGATGACATGTTGATGTGGTGCTGAACTAAGAATTAGGAATTGGATGAAGTTACCCGTAGAAGATGATCTAGAGTCCGTTTTCTGTTTCCCCTCATAATAGATAGGGTTATAAATGGGGAAGGGGAAGCTGATTCTAGATCTGATGACTCACTCATCAAATACCTGGCAGGGGTGGATGTGTCCTCTCATTGGTTAAACATACAGCAGCAGCCTAGAAAGCAATAACATCAAGCTCAATATTGTTTAGCTCTTCTAACTTGCTTTGACAGACAAGTGGCATCTATGCACAGTGACTCCATATAGAGCACATCAACGTGGACAGACTTGACCTGGCTGCTTCTGAGGCAGGGAGCGGGTTAAGCCATGTCATATGAGACTTGACCTGGCTGCATCTGAGGCATTGAGCGGGCAAAGCCATGTCATATGAGACTTGACCTGGCTGCCTCTGAGGCAGTGTGCGTGCTAAGCCATGTCATATGAGACAAGAGAAGACGACTTACTTTTATAATGAATAGTTATTATTTATGATATTACTTGAAAAGAGTGTTTGAACAAGTGTGTAATTGATATTTCAGCTCTGTGTAGTTTACCCCACTTATGTGTGAATGGGGGATTATTAAAGGAGAGGAGTGTGTGCCCAATGGCACCCTATTCCCTATGGAGTGCACAACTTTTGACCAGGGCCCATAGGGCTCTGCTGCACTATATAGGGAATAGGGAGCAATTTAGGAAGCGGCTTGGTTAAGGAGCGTGTTCAGGGCAGGCTAAGGTCCACGGAGTTCTGCCTAACCTCGATTTCTGACCGGCCCAACTTCCTAGCATATTAAATATTTCACAGTGTTCTCTTTAGTAGTGGGATATGGATTTAATTAAGTTTTCACACGAAAATGACTATGGGAAAATGCTTTCTGCATACATCAGATTTTTGGTAATTTGTGAAAAGTGGAAACAGCATGAATACTACATCATAACGAAGTCAGATTGCAGATGAATGCAGGAAATTACAGCATGGCAAGTCAACCATAATCTTGAAAACGAGACCCTAGGCATTTGAAAATTGTGGGAGGCAATGCAGATGTCTAGAGAGACTAAGTTAACCATGTAAATACGGGACTTTTGATGTGTTAAATCATCTGTTTCTTACAAGAGACTTTATATATCTTCTATGAGACCCCAGAGAGGGAGTGTTGATTGTTTTGAAATTGGTCAGTGGAAAATCATCAAGACACAATAGTGTGCACAGACACACATGTATGCACAAAGGCACATGCAGGCACGCACACAGGCACACACACGCATGCACACACGCGTGCACACACACACACATACACACAGTGGCCGCCTCTATCTACTCTCCTAGAGTTGGCAGCAGATCTAGAATGTACCAGATGTACCCTTGATGGCACAATATGTCATCTCTCCTGCCATAGCTTTGATACATGGTAGAAGTACCACTGGCCCAACAATAATTTATTCAGTACATTTTTACACGTTCTTGTTTTTCTTATGGTCACCATAAAAGTATAGACAACAATATCCCAGTAATGGAATTATTCTCGGACTCACTGCATAACCTTTACAAAAATGTCTTTGAGAAAATGTCAATCCACTTAATCAGATTATAAATGATCTTATCCCACAAGGCATACCTGTAAGGGACGCTTATGCCCTCAACCTGTAAGGGAAGCTTATGCCCTCAACCTGTAAGGGAAGCTTATGCCCTCAACCTGTAAGGGAAGCTTATGCCCTCAACCTGTAAGGGAAGCTTATGCCCTCAATACAGCTTGGTGATTTAGCTAATCAGAGTGTCTTTCATCGCAGGGATATCATTCTTTCTATGCATGAAAAATGCCCCATTTACTGGTTACATTGTCAGGACCTAAATTCACTGTCTCACCTAATGAATAGCAAATTGATCTATGTAATTTTAATAGGGTTCCTATAAATGTCTCTGTACCCAGTTTTAATTGTGCTTTCTCAGCTGAAAATGTATGTTTTCAATACAAAGGGAAGGCCTGTAATGTATAGTGCCATCTACTGGTTTAAAAGCATACACTCAAAACCTTGAGAAGAGCCTCTCGCTCTCTAGTAATATGCAGTATATCCCCATACACAATTTTACTGACAATAAAAAAATATATTTATGTATTGTATTGTCAAAAGTACAGCCAATTATTAATGAGTGTTTTTGACCAGTGGTTTACTTGAGTTTGAATTGGTCCATTGACCGATTTGTTGACTACAGGCACGGTTATCACATATCTATTGTCCCTATATGTTCAAATAAATGATAGGAACACATGTGACTAATAGGCTACAGTATGTCCAGTCAACATGCTTTCAGCTTTTTCCCTTCTGAAGAGCATAGAAATAATATTCCTCAACGGAAAAGCTTTTAAATGGCATATGTGTTTAATAAGTGAGGCAAATCTGTAAGTTACAATGAATCCATCTGCTTCGTACTTACAGTAGACTACTAAGGGAATGAAGCCATCTACAAGTCATTAAGAACATCTCTGACATCACACTAATGGGTATTCATGGTGTTACTTAGATAGAACCCAAGCTGTGATTGACATGTCGTCACCGTTCTATCAATCCAGCATTATCAGGCATCTGTCGCTCGATGCAATGAGGAGCTTTAATGCAACATGCTTTTATATGAAAAGTGTGGAATCTATATAGATAATCGATGCGCATACTATTTAAAATATAATTTTGATATACCTCCGAGACGTTTTTCAAAACGAACTGTCGCTTGGCAACAGCTAGATGAAATTGGTAGCCCATCCATAGAGCGCGCGCTCATTAATAGCTCAGTGCACAGATCAAATCGAACCTATTATTTCTAAAATAAACTATCAAATACTGTCAGTTTTAAAATATATATTGTTGCAGTTGATTGTTCCCAAAATAGATATAGAAATTGTAACATAACGAATGTGGGCGAAGAAGTGGTAGGCAAGAGTCTAATCTACAAACACTGGAGGTAGGCTATGCAATAACCTATATCATATTTCTGCCCGAAGGGAAGCAATTATTTGTATAATTTCATTCTTACACTTTCTTTCTTTCTCTTCAACAGAACTACATCTAATGTATACCAGATATAGATCAGTTTCCTTATCAAGGTAATGACGAAATGCGGATAATAAATGAACATAGACTATTAAATGTGGAACCATAAAGGCCTGCACTCAGGTCTTTATGGGTCTTCCAAGACCATGAATTTTCCATGAACAGGCTTGAATGCCTTTTGACCTCAGTCAGGTCTTTCATCGAGATGATAAGCTATTGCAAATGGTGAAAATATTTCACAAAATATAATAAAAATATGTTGAATTTGATTAAAATATGAACAAAACGACGAGGGATATTATTCCCCAGTGCTTATCATGCATTACATTACGCGCGCCTGTGGCATGGGAGTCATCACTGTGACTGACTGTTACTGTGGAAACCAACATTACCTTGTCATTTCTCGCAGAATCAAAGATTAACAATGATCTTATTATACAAACACAAACAGCCTACTTTTCTATGTCTTTCCACAACAGATATGGTTTCACGAACTAAAATAAGCGCACACAAATTACGCGCTAATTGAGTTGTTCCATGCACCGTTTCAATGTAATGTAATATATCAATTGATAGTTTCGTTGTGTTTCTATTGATATCTTTGAAGGGGATGAAAATGGTTTGCATTTTATGTAAAGAGACTTGAAATAGGTTACAGTTGTTACTTACAACAATTGGTGACGGCAAAACTGTTCGCTACTTCCAGATTGTCAATATGGGGCGTCAATCTGAATTCGGGTGTGCTGAATTGAACCATTCCTATCCGAAATGCACTGTACTCCTGATCAGCACCCCTTGGAAAGAGTCCACCTGTAATAGAAACAATTGGACATCTCAATATACTTGTGCATAGACTATTCCAATATGTTGTATTGTTAATTTATTTGTTATATTTTCATGACCAGCTTTCAAAATGCATTGGCACAATCACTAGCCTACTTGCTGGACCTATGTCCAATGATATATCATTTCAATTAACTTATTTGACTGATACATACCAATTTGTACACTTTGAGAGCCACCAAGCGCCAAGCCCCATAAAACTGGTAGAAAGAAAACCGATGAATTCATAAGCTTAGGCATTTCCACAAAAAATGTGCCCACATCCACCCAAGAACGGAGATATTCCTTGTTTACTCAATAATGGTCTATGTTAGATCCGACACATATTGAAGACTTGCTGTCAGGGAAAATTCACTGGTGACTATTTTCTTCTGCAGGTGGTTTTTGTATAGAATATTAGGGCTCTTGCTCTCTTTATCCAGGTCCAACAGTGAAGGAAGTGTATATTAACTGCCTCTTCCGCTCCTCTTTCTCGCGCTGTCCTCCTGCGAGTCGTCGACACCTCCTTTAACAAACAGGAACACTTCTAGTCTCTGCTCCGTGCGTTGGAGATCGTTTCAGCATCACGAACAAGCGACGAATGTTAATGAGATGCGTAAAGACACGAGAGGAGCCGAGCGCGCACTTCACTTCCTCGCGACGTCCAGGGCTCATTAGTGTTTGTACATGTTAGTTTGTTGAGCATATAATAGGAGACTAAATATGTGGCCTTGACTTTTTAAACCTGCTAAGATTCATGGCAGACCATAAGGGCAATCTCATCATCTCCAGCCATCTTCGTGTTAAACAAGTCATTATTGAGGGGTTAGCCCTTCGCTGTATCACTCTGCACTAACAACTTAGCAAATAATGACATGAATTACATCTTGAATAAACCTATGTGTGCCCTTCCGATAATCAGACTCACAGACTCACAGTCATTATAACGTTACAGCATGTGGATAAGCAAACAAGGAGCGGTAGAGATACTCTCAATGATCGGCTATGAAAAGCCAACTGACATTTACTCTTGAGGTGCTGACTTGTTGCACCCTCGACAACTGTGATTATTATTATTTGACTATGCTGGTCAATTATGAACATTTGAACATCTTGGCCATGTTCTGTTAAAATCTCCACCCGGCACAGCCAGAAGAGGACTGGCCACCCCTCATAGCCTGGTTCCTCTCTAGGTTTCTTCCTAGGTTTTGGCCTTTCTAGGGAGTTTTTCCTAGCCACCGTGCTTCTACACCTGCATTGCTTGCTGTTTTGGGTTTTAGGCTGGGTTTCTGTACAGCACTTTGAGATATCAGCTGATGTAAGCAGGGCTATATAAATAAATTTGATTTGATTTGAAATGCCATGCCGGTTTGAGAGTTGCACCTTAGTTCATCCATGGGTAGTGGGTGCCATGCTCAAAAGCATGTAGCTGTGCCAGCTATTGACCAACTCCTTCTTCTTAGGCTTGAAACATTGATGCATTGTTGTCTATATCTCTGAGACATTTAAATTGCACTTGATGAACTTAACAAGATGATCTAGCTTATCCAAAAGAAAAACAATACTGTCGCTGACAGTCTACCCATAATATAAGGAATGAAAAATAAACTGGCTCTAACCACTGTTGGAATAAAATGTCTAGTAAACCAATGTGGTCCTTCATCCAGATGCGTTCATATATTTTTTTCAAGAGTGGTTGAACATCCATCCCCATTTATGTAGTCCTAATTATCATGAGGTACTGTATACCTGTAACAGCATATACTTTTGTCATGTCAGACTCACTGTAACACAGGCCTACTGCTTTCTCATCATCCCCATTGTCAGTTTGTACAGGCAGACATTTAGAGGCAGTTCATTTGTAGCTCGTCAAGTTAATCTTGTCAAGTGTGGGTGTTTGTGTACATACGTGTGTATATGCGTGTGTGTGTGGGTGTGCGTACGTGCGTGCGTGCATGTATTTGTGCTTGACAATTTTTATTTTTTATTAGCTTACTCAACTTTTCGGTTAAATTGTTACCTGAACTTAAAATGTTTAGTTGGGCCCAAACTTAGCTAAAATTCAGTCAACATAAAATTGTGTTTGCTCAACTTGTCTTATATGTTCATTCAACTATAAATTATTATTTGGGCATCTTAACTAAACAAGTCGGTGCAACTGGTTACGCACACGCCCTGTGCTTACAATGTTTTCAATTTACATATTTGACACAGGCTGACATACATGATTACATTGTGCATGTTAATTTATACAGTAATTATTATTCAACATGTTCTCACCTGGGATTTAAACTCACAACCTTTTGGTTCACAGCATTCTGATTTTCCTGCTACGCCACAATGTCTGTCATTTATCAGTTCATCTGACTATTTTCTCCTCGTTGATTTGACTGAAATATTTCAACTATTGTAGGGTTTTTCTGTATAGTTGTCTAAAGTTGATGGGGCATGTTACTCTGTTTTCATGTTACTTTTTAATCACTGTAATAAATACAATAGTTTTACTATTGTGTACTTTTAACAGAGCTGAGATTGTGTGCAAATCCCAGGTGAGGACATACTAATAATGACTGCATAATTGAACATGCACAATGTAATTGTGTGTGTAAAATATGTACATTGAAAACATTGTATGTTAAAAGCACTGTGTGTGTAACCGGTTGCACAGCCTTTTTGAGTTAAGACGCCACCATTATACTTTCTAGTTGAATGAACATAAGACAAGTTGAGCAAACACATCTTTTTATATTGACTGAATTTTTGTAAAAGTTTTCTAAATTTGGAGCTATGTTTGGGCTAACTAAAAACGTTAAGTTTAGGTAACACTTTGAGTAAACTTAAAAAGGCTGTGGGAACCAGTTACTTAATAATAATTAGTGTGTGTGTGTGTGTGTGTGTCTCCTTCCACTCCCATCTCGCTGGGGTTAACCATCAAATGAATGCACTCTTTACCTTTGATCTATGGCTTGTTTTCCACTATTTAATGTTTTCCACTATTTAATGTTTTCCACTATTCCATGTTTTCCACTATTCCTTGTTTTCCACTATTCCATGTCTTCCACTAATCCATGCTTTCCACTATTCCATGTCTTCCACTATTCCATGTTTTCCACTATTTCATGTTTTCCACTATTCCTTGTTTTCCACTATTCCATGTCTTCCACTAATCCATGCTTTCCACTATTCCATGTCTTCCACTATTCCTTGTTTTCCACTATTTCATGTTTTCCACTATTCCATGTTTTCCACTATTCCATGTTTTCCACTATTCCATGTCTTCCACTAATCCATGCTTTCCACTATTCCATGTCTTCCACTATTCCATGTCTTCCACTAATCCATGCTTTCCACTATTCCATGTCTTCCACTATTCCATTGCTTCCACTATTCCATGTCTTCCACTATTCCATGTTTTCCACATAGCCTTCAGCACCATGGACAGTGGTGAAATGAGGCTGTATCACAGGCTGTATCACATCCGGCCGTGATTGGGACTCCCATAGGGCGGTGCACAATTGGCCCAGCATCGTCCGGGTTTGGCCGGGGTAGGCCGTCATTGTAAATAAGAATTTGTTCTTAATTGACTTGCCTAGTTAAATAAACAAATTTTAAAATTTTAAAAATATATATATATTTGCTCATAGCTTTCAGCACCATGGACAGCAGTGAAATGATATTCTCTCAAAGATTTCAGGACCATTAACAACGGTGAAACTTTATTCTCTCACAGCTTTCAGCGCCATGGACAGTGTTAAATTATATTCTCTCATAGCTTTCAGTACCATGGACAGTGGTGAAACGATAACTGCTTGTCCTTGCTGGGGGTTGACATATCTATGGGTGTCTATGATGTGTACAGTATGCGTGCACATCTGTGTTTATAGGGTTAAGTAGTGTTCCTTTTTGACTACATTAAATCTATTTAATCACTGACAGCTGGGGCTTTGAATCCCTTCCACATAACTGAATAAGATATCATTTTGGTTCACACATCCAATGTAGGTAGCAGTAGGGATGCTGTTTTATTACGTTTAATGAGAGTTTTTTTAAATAAAACATGATCTAATTAGAGACGTGAATAAGTTTATATTCCAGTCAGTCTTTACTAAAAACTATAAACCAGAAATGTCAGATGAGGTTTTATTCTGTACACTGTTTTGTGATTCAAGCCAAAGCCCAACATTTAATCTTGATACAAAGACCCTATTACCACCCACGCATATGTTGTTGCCAAGTGTAACTGTCAATTTAATATCAAGTAAGTCATTGGCCTTTTGACAATTTTTTTATCTGCTTTCTGTGGCCATATAGTTGAAGTCGGAAGTTTACATACACTGAGGTTGGAGTCAATAAAACTCATTTTTCAAACACTCCACAAATTTCTTGTTAACAAACTATAGTTTTGGCAAGTCGGTCAGGACATCTACTTTGTGCATGACACAAGTAATTTTTCCAGAAATTGTTTACAGACAGATTATTTCACTTATAACTCATTGTATCACAATTCCAGTGGATCAGAAGTTTACATACACTAAGTTGACTGTGCCTTTAAACAGCTTGGAAAATTCCAGAAAATGATGTCATGGCTTTAGAAGCTTCGGATAGGCTAATTGACATTATTTGAGACAATTGGAGGTGTACCTGTGGATGTATTTCAAGGCCTACCTTAAAACTCAGTGCCTCTTTGCTTGACATCATGGGAAAATCAAAAGAAATCAGCTAAGACCTCAGAAAAAGAATTGTAGACCTCCACAAGTCTGGTTCATCCTTGGGAGCAATTTTCAAACGCCTGAATGTACCACATTCATCTGTACAAACAATAGTACACAAGTATGAACACCATGGGACCATGCAGCCATCATACCGCTCAGGAAGGAGATGCGTTCTGTCTCCTAGAGATGAACGTACTTGGGTGCGAAAAGTGCAAATCAATCCCAGAACAACAGCAAAGGATCTTGTAAAGATGCTGGAGGAAAAAGGTACAAAAGTATCTATATACACAGTGAAATGAGTTCTATATTGACATAACCTGAAAGGCCGCTCAGCAAGGAAGAAGCCACTGCTCCAAAACCGCCATAAAAAAAGCCAGACTACGGTTTGTAACTGCACATGGGGATAAAGATCGTACTTTTTGGAGAAATGTCCTCTGGTCTGATGAAACAAAAATAGAACTGTTTTGCCATAATGACCATCGTTATGTTAGGAGGAAAAAGGGGGAGGCTTGCAAGGCGAAGAACACCATCCCAACAGTGAAGCACGGGGGTGGCAGCATCATGTTGTGGGGGTGCTTTGCTGCAGGAGGGACTGGTGCACTTCACAAAATAGATGGCATCATGAGGCAGGAAAATTATGTTGATATATTGAAGCAACATCTCAAGACATCAGTCAGGAAGTTAAAGCTTGGTCACAAATGGGTCTTCCAAATTTTTACATTTACATTTTAGTCATTTAGCAGACACTCTTATCCAGAGCAACTTACAGTAGTGAATGCATACATTTCATTTCTTTCTTTCTTGTACTGGCCCCCGTGGGAATCGAACCCACAACCCTGGCGTTGCACACACCATGCTGGCGATGCAAACACTGTGCTCTACCAACTGAGCTACAGGGAAGGCCCCAAATGGACAATGACCCCAAGCATACTTCCAAAGTTGTGTCAAAATAGCTTAACCTGTTAGGGCTAGGGGGCAGTATTTGCACGGCTGGATAAAAAAAATGTACCCGATTTAATCTGGTTACTAATTCTACCCAGTAACTAGAATATGCATATACTTATTATATATGGATAGAAAACACTCTAAAGTTTCTAAAACTGTTTGAATGGTGTCTGTGAGTATAACAGAACTCATTTGGCAGGCAAAACCCTGAGACATTTTCTGACAGGAAGTGGATACCTGATGTGTTGTATTACCTTTAAACCTATCCCATTGAAAAACACAGGGGCTGAGGAATATTTTGGCACTTCCTATTGCTTCCACTAGATGTCACCAGCCTTTACAAAGTGTTTTGAGTCTTCTGGAGGGAGATCTGACCGAACAAGAGCCATGGAACGATGATGGCCCATTAGACACCTGGCGCGCGAGTTCATGTTGGGTACCCTCGTTCCAATACGTTATAAAAGAGTATGCATTCGTCCACCTTGAATATTATTCATGTTCTGGTTAAAAAAGGCCCTAATGATTTATGCTATACAACGTTTGACATGTTTGAACGAACGTAAATATATTTTTTCCCCTCGTTCATGACGAGAAGTCCGGCTGGCTTAGATCATGTGCTAACAAGACGGAGATTTTTGGACATAAATGATGAGCTTTTTTGAACAAAACTACATTCGTTATGGACCTGTGATACCTGGAAGTGACATCTGATGAAGAGAATCAAAGGTAATGGATTATTTACATAGTATTTTCGATTTTAGATCTCCCCAACATGACGTCTAGTCTGTATCGCAACGCGTATTTTTCTGGGCGCAGTGCTCAGATTATTGCAAAGTGTGATTTCCCAGTAAGGTTATTTTTAAATCTGGCAAGTTGATTGCGTTCAAGAGATGTAAATCTATAATTCTTTAAATGACAATATAATATTTTACCAATGTTTTCTAATTTTAATTATTTAATTTGTGGTGTTGACTTGACTGCCGGTTATTGGAGGGAAACGATTTCCTCAACATCAATGCCATAGTAAAACGCTGTTTTTGGATATAAATATGAACTTGATAGAACTAAAAATGCATGCATTGTCTAACATAATGTCCTAGGAATGTCATCTGATGGAGATTGTAAAAGGTTAGTGCATCATTTTAGCTGGTTTTATGGTTTTGGTGACCCTGTCTTTGAATTGACAAAACATTACACACAACTCTTGTAAATGTACTGTCCTAACATACTCTAAATTTATGCTTTCGCCGTAAAACCTTTTTGAAATCGTAAAACGTGGTTAGATTAAGGAGATGTTTATCTTTCAAAGGGTGTAAAATAGTTGTATGTTTGAAAAATTTGAATTTTGACATTTATTTGGATTCAAATTTGCCGCTCTTGAAATGCACCTGCTGTTGATGGAGTGCACCACGGGTGGGACGCTAGCGTCCCACCTAGCCCATAGAGGTTAAGGACAACAAAGTCAAGATATTGGAGTGGCCATCACAAAGCCCTGACCTCAATCCTATAGAAAATTTGTGGGCAGAACTGAAAAAGCGTGTGCGAGCAAAGAGGCCTACAAACCTGACTCACTTACACCAGCTCTGTCAGGAGGAATGGGCCAAAATTCACCCAACTTATTGTGGGAAGCTTGTGGAAGGCTACCTGAAACGTTTGACCCAAGTTAAACAATTTAAAGGCAATGCTACCAAATACTAATTGAGTGTATGTAAACTTCTGACCCAATGGGAATGTGATGAAATAAATTCAAGCTGAAATAAATCATTCTCTCTACTATTATTCTGACATTTCACATTCTTAAAATAAAGTTTTGATCCTAATTGACCTAAGACAGGGAATTTTTACTAGGGTTAAATGTCAGAAATTGTGAAAAACTGAGTTTAAATGCATTTGGCTAAGGTGTATGTAAACTTCCGACTTAAACTGTATATGACAGTAATGTGTTCTTCATTTTTTTGGAGGGGATTTTGCTACAGAAGCAGCATGGTGTTAGGACCATAGCTCAAACCAGCAGTATCAACCTAGAACACCAAGGTGTTTGGACTATAACCAGCAGTATCAACCCAGAGCAGGACCATAGCTCAAACCAGCAGTATCAACCCAGAGCAACATGGTATTAGGACCATAGCTCAAACCAGCAGTATCAACCCAGAGCAGCATGGTATTAGGACCATAGCTCAAACCAGCAGTACAAACCCAGAGCAGCATGGTATTAGGACCATAGCTCAAACCAGCAGTACAAACCCAGAGCAGCAATAGTACAGCACAGTGGGAAATAGCTACAGTACATAAGTGACTGATAGCTACACATCAGGGGGAGCAAAGCATCATGAACACCCCACTAACTCATGCTACCTCAGTCAACCCAGGGTGCTGGGTTGTTATTGTATCAGTCACTGAGCCTGGGATGTTGGATGCCACTCTCTCTCTCGTAAATATTCATTGCTTTCTGCTCTAATTGTCTGATTGTCAACCAGATATGTATCTGTGCAGAAGAGCAACAACTGGCAGTGTATAATTGGTGAATGGGAGTCTGGGAGAGAAAGTTGGGCTCTCTGAATATTGCTGGTCCTAGTCAATGCCAGACAGACGGATCTATAAGGAATCTGTCTGGGCATTGACCTCTTGGGCTTCTCCCATCTTCTTTGATATGTTGGTTTGTTTAGGAGCTTACCACTGAGCGACTTGGTGGAATATACCGTCCTGTATCCAGAGGTAGTTCAATAAGATTACATTCAAAAGTGAGGGGTAGAATAGCTTTAGGAATGAATTGACATTATAACAAGGTTCATGGTCTAAGGCACTGCATCTCAGTGCTAGAGGCGTCACTACAGACCCTGGTTCAATTCTGGGCTTGTCACGACTTCCGCCAAAGTCGGTCCCTCTCCTTGTTCGGGCGGCGTTCGGCGGTCGACGTCACCGGCCTTCTAGCCATCGCCGATCCATTTGTTTTGTCTTTGTTTTACACACCTGGTTTCAAACCCCAATTACTTGTTCATTATTTAACCCGCTGTTCCCCCATGGTTTTTGTGAGTGATTGTTTGTATGTATACGGTCCGTTATTGTGGGCTAGTTTATTGTGTTGTATTTATTGATTCCTTGAGTAAATTACGTTCCTTACTCATATCTGCTGTCCTGCGCCTGACTCCTCCACACCAGCTACATACAGGCCGATTACAGAATCACTCACCCAAACGAATGGAGTCCGCAGGAGCAGACGCCTTCCCTATTGCGGTAGAAGAGCGCGTCCAGCAGCATGCGACCATGTTGCATCGTCTGGGCACCGCCATGGATCGCGTGCTGCAGACGATGGATCATTGGGAGAGAGGAGGAGGATTTCCAGTGCCTCCACCAGCCCCACTACTGTCGACCCCACCGTCCACCCCTCCTTCACCCAGTCCCAGCGGGATTCGGCTCGCGCTCCCGAGGGAGTATGATGGGACGGCTGCCGGATGCCAGGGATTCCTACTACAGCTGGAGCTCTACCTGGCGACCGTCCACCCGGCTCCTTCCGGATGTGAGAGCATGTCTGCCTTCATCTCCTGCCTCTCAGGCAAAGCCCTGGAGTGGGGCAACGCTGTATGGAGTGAAGGAGATGCGGCGTTGGACCATTACACAGAGTTCGGGTAAATGACTGTTCCACCTGAGGCAGGGGACGAGGAGCGCGCAGGATTTTTCATTGCACTTCCGGACCCTGGCCGCCAGCGCGGGATGGAACGACAGGGCCCTGATCGATCACTACCGGTGCAGTCTGCGCGAGGACGTCTGTCGGGAGTTGGCCTGCCGAGACACCACCCTCAAAAGGGACCAGCTGGTGGACCTGTCCATCCGGCTGGACAACCTGCTGACTGACCGCGGACGTCCGGATTGGGGTCTGTCAGTTCCATCCCCCAGCACCTCCGCTCCAATGGCCATGGAGCTGGGATGTGCTGCACTTAGGGCGACCGGAGGAGGGGCCATTCCCTGCACCATCTGTGGCCGCAGAGGGCACACTGCTGGTTGGTGCTGGGGGGGTTCCTCAGGGAGTCAAGGCAGCAGGCAGGGCACTGTCGTGTCACCCAGTTGGGTCGGCACCAGGCTCACCCAGAGCCCTCTGTTGCTCACATGTATGTGTTTATCAAATTTCCTGAGTTTTCCCCGCATTCCCAGCATAAGGTGCTCGTAGATTGAGGCGCAGCTGGGAATTTTATTGACCGTTCTTTTGCCCATAGTTTAGGGATTCCCCTTGTTCCTGTGGATATGCCCTTCCCTGTGCACGCCCTAGATAATCGACCATTAGGGTCAGGGCTGATTAGGGAGGCCACCGCTCCACTAGACATGATTACGCAGGAGGGTCACAAGGAGAGAATCAGTCTCGTCCTTAATGATTCTCCTGCGTTTCCCGTGGTGCTGGGCCTACCCTGGTTGGCCTGTCATGACCCCACTATTTTGTGGCAACAGAGGGCTCTCAAGGGGTGGTCATGAGAGTGCTCGGGGAGGTGTGTAGGGGTTTCCATCGGTGCAACTACGGTGGAAAATCCAGACCAGGTCTCCACCGTGCGCATTCCCTCAGAATATGCCGATTTGGCTCTCGCCTTCTGTAAGAAGAAGGCGACTCAATTACCACCCCATCGACGGGGGGATTGTGCGATAAATCTCCTGGTAGACGCAGCACTTCCCAGGAGTCACGTGTAGCCTCTGTCACAGGAGACGGCGGCTATGGAAATATATGTCTCTGAATCCCTGGGGCAGGGATACATTCGGCCCTCCACTTCACCTGCCTCCTTGAGTTTCTTTTTTGTGAAGAAGAAGGATGGAGGTCTGCGCCCGTGTATTGACTATCGGGGTAGCAATCAGGTCACTGCGAGGTACAGCTGACCGCTGCCTCTTATCGCCAGTGCGATTGAGTCAATGCACGGGGCGCGCTTCTTCACAAAATTGGATCACAGGAGCGCTTACAACCTGGTACGTATCCGGGCGGGGGATGAGTGGAAGACGGCATTTAGTTCCACCTCAGGGCACTATGAGTACCTCGTCCTGCCGTATGGATTAATGAATGCTCCATCAGTCTTCCAGGCCTTTGTTCACAAGATTTTCCTGGACCTGCACGGGCAGGGTGTAGTGGTGTATATCGACGACATTCTGATATACTCCGCTACACGTGCCGAGCATGTGTCCCTGGTGCGCAGGGTGCTTGGTAGACTGTTGGAGCATGACCTGTACATCAATGCTGAGAAATGTCTGTTCTTCCATCAGTCCGTCTCCTTCCTAGGGTACCGCATTTCCACTTCAGGGGTGGAGATGGAGAGTGACCGCATTTCAGCCTTGCGTAATTGGCCAACTCCCACCACGGTAAAGGAAGTGCAGCAGTTTTACGCAAAGAGCCCACTCCTCCCCAGTGTCCAGCTGGGCGTCTGTATGCTCCGTCTGCTGTCCGTGACCGTTTGATCTATTGGGCCCACACGTCACCCTCTTCTGGTGATCCTGGCATTGGTCGGACGGTGTGTTGCCTTAGTTGGAAGTACTGGTGGTCCTCCTTGGCCAAGGACGTAAGAGTTTATGTTTCCTCCTGCTCGGTGTGCGCCCAGTGCAAAGCTCCCAGGCACCTGCCCAGAGGGAAGTTACAACCCATCTCCGTTCCACAACGGCCGTGGTCGCACCTGTCGGTGGACTTCGTGACGGATCTTCCTCCCTCACAGGGCAACACCACAATCCTGGTCGTTGTGGATCGGTTTTCTAAGTCCTGCTGTCTCCTCCCTTTGCCCGGTCTCCCTACGGCCCTACAGACTGCGGAGGCCCTGTTCACTCACGTCTTCCGGCATTACGGGGTGCCTGAGGACATAGTCTCTGATCAGGGTCCCCAGTTCACGTCCAGAGTATGGAGGGCATTCATGGAACATCTGGGGGTCTCGGTCAGCCTCACCTCAGGTTTCACCCCAAGAGTAACGGGCAGGTGGAGAGAGTAAACCAGGATGTGGGCAGAGATGGCCCAAAACTCACTCCGCCACTCCTCCACTAACCTCTCCCCTTTCCAGTGCGTACTGGGGTATCAGCCGGTTCTGGCACCTTGGCATCAGAGCCAGATCGAAGCTCCTATGGTGGACGAATGGTTTAAGTGCTTGGAGGAGACCTAGGACGCTGCTCATGTGCATCTGCAATGGGCTGTGAGGCGGCAGAAGGCGAGCGCCAACTGCCACCGCAGTGAGGCCCCGGTGTTCGCACCGTGGGACTGGATCTGGCTCTCGACCCTCCACCTGCCCCTCCACCTGCCCTCCCGGAAGCTGGGTCCGCGGTTTGTGGGGCCATTCAAAGTCCTGAGGAGACTGAACGAGGTATGCCACAGGTTACAGCTTCCCCCAGATTACCGTATTAACCTGTTATGGCTAGGGGGCAGTATTTTCACGGCCGGATAAAAAACATACCCGATTTAATCTGATTATTACTCCTGCCCAGAAACTAGAATATGCATATAATTATTAGCTTTGGATAGAAAACACTCCAAAGTTTCTAAAACTGTTTGAATGGTGTCTGTGAGTATAACAGAACTCATTTGGCAGGCCAAAACCTGAGAAGATTCCATGCAGGAAGTGCCCTGTCTGACAATTTCTTGCCCTTCTTGATTATCTCTATCCATTACAGGGGATCTCTGCTGTTACGTGACACTTCCTAGGCTCCCATGGGCTCTCAGAAGGCGGCAAAAAGCTGAATCGTGGCTTTGCAGGCTCTGGCTGAAAAAAAGTAGCGCGTTTGGATAGTGGCTGGTCACAGTACTGTGAGACTCAGGCTCACCATTTTAAAGACAAGACTCTCGTTAATCTAACCACACTGTCCGATTTCAAAAAGGCTTTACAACGAAAGCAAAACATTAGATTATGTCAGCAGAGTACCCAGCCAGAAATAATCAGACACCCATTTTTCAAGCTAGCATATAATGTCACATAAACCCAAACCACAGCTAAATGTAGCACTAACCTTTGATGATCTTCATGAGTCAATACTGCCCCCTAGCCCTAACAGGTTAATCCCTCGTTCCATGTGTCTCTCCTCAGGCCGGTGGTGGCTGGTCCACTCCAGCAGTCTGAGGTGCGGGAGGTTCCTCCACCCCCTCTGGACATCAAGGGGCCCCTGGTGTATGCTGTTCGAGCCATCCTGGACTCGAGGCGTCGGGCGAGGGGCCTTCAGTACCTCCTGGAGTGGGAGGGGTACGGTCCGGAGGAGAGATGCTGGGTGCCCGGTGGAGGACGTCCTGGACCCTTCGTTGCTGCGGGAGTTCCACCGTCTTCACCCGGATCGCCCTGCGCCTCGTCCTCCGGGTCGTCCCTGAGGTCGGTGTCGGCGCGCTGCTAGAGCCACGCATCAAGGGGGGGGGGGGGGGTACTGTCACAACTTCCACCGAAGTTGGTCCCTCTCCTTGTTCGGGCAGGGCTCTATCACAACTGGCCGTGATTGGGTGTCCCAATGGATGGCGCACAATTGGCCCAGCGTTGTCCGGGTTTGGCTGTCATTGTAAATCAGAATTTGTTCTTAACTGACTTGCCTAGGTAAATGGAGGTTAAATAAAAATATAAAATTGGCTTACACATGCAACTTCAGCTGAATTTGCCTAAAACAAGAGGGGCTAGAACGGACGTGTCAAACATATGGGCTACAGGATCCAATCTGGCCCGCAGGTGATTTGAGTAAAAACAAAATAAAAAAAATAACCCCAAAAATATCGAAAAACAAACTCAATATATATTCAAATGACTAGAACCAAATCAAAACTGTGTATAAATTATAATGGACCTTCATTCAAACAGGTTCTTGACTGTGTCCAGCTCCCTAATAATCACAGAAATGAAAGCTAGACAGTCAGGGAAAATTCTGGATTTCTTTTGCACATTTTGACAGCATGGAAATATAACCAATTTTCTGTGCGGCCCTCCGGACCTAGTTGAAAATCGAATGCGTCCACGGGGGAAAATGGGTTTGACACCCCCTGGGCTAGAGTGATCATTGACTGACAGTTCATTCAACTTGTGTTGACAGGGGGACTAGACACAATGCAGAAGTGATAACTATCTTTGCAAATGAGTTATACTGAGACAATTGGTAATGGGGGGTTATGCAATAAAAACATACGCTATCTGTTGCAATGCTACACAATGGTACAGTCGCTGTACAGTAGCTGGGGTGAATTGAGCTTCTGTAGCGGTTCATTTCATATCAATGTGTTCCTACTCCCTCGGGCTCACAGCTTCATCATGCTATTATATGGATGAGCACCAAGAACTTGCACAAGAGCATAGAGAGTAGAGGGGACTGTGTGGTGATGTCTGCTTAGGCAGAAAATGCTTGAAGCAGAAAGCAAGATAAGCTCTTACTGACTGAGAAAGTAATAGGCAAAAGCGATCTGAGAAGAATTGGGGTACACTGCCGACCTAAGACTCACCAAGTTTGTGAAATTATTACCCTTTTGTGAGGAACTGGATTTTGAGTATCAACCTGGAATTCAGAGTCATTTGTAACCCTGAGTAATAATTTCATAGAATGAACTGAAATATTTGCATATTCAAGGCTGAGTCACTGACAAACCATGGATGACGGAAAGATAATGATTCCTGACCCACTTTTGAGGAAAGAAAACAAATTCCATTCAAATGAAGCTTCTTGGGGAATTTAGTCCACCGCCACCTTGTCAATTGATCATGGAGCTGTGAGGACTAATGGCAATCGCTGATGCCTCAGTGACTGAAAGGTTCCTTGAGCAATATACTGAATACAGCAAGGTAGCGGCATGAATGCACAGAAAGGAACATGATCCGAAAAACTTTCTAGGGCAAGCATATATTACAAACAGTGAAAATTCCAACGAGCCAACATACCATGGATCAGCACCAAGGTCAGGAAGAGTGCTGAGATTGGCTACTCACTCTGACTCAGTAGTTTACATAAAATATGTGTGTGAAACTCTATACTACATTAGAATAGGTCATAAACAGTCTATTGTGTGACCTCATATTACACTGATACCTAATGGTCTCTGTGGATCTACTGTAAAGCAACACACAATAGATATTATGCAATACTGTATGGTTTCTAATGCTATGCGCTGTGCTTGGAATATTAATTGCCCTCAAGCATACCGATTAGAGATAGCTAAACTATAACACACTCAGAATATTTACATATGCATAGGATATTATAATTGTCCTATCATTTTTCACAGTAAAATAGTGTGGAAACGATTGTAAGGGCCTTAACTAAGAGAAGAGCCCTGAGACTAATTCAGGGAGTGTAAATGTCTGAGGTTGGAGACGGTTAACACTGTTTATTAATTACATGTTTAATAGCCCTTCCAGCTTTCTAGATGGGTCTGCTCTTCCATTTCTCTCTTTCTGTGAGACTACACAAATTTGTCATGATTCTTTGTGCGCTGTCTTCCTCTCTTTCACGCTCTCACACTTCCTCTCCCTTTCTCTCTCTCACACTTCCTCTCTCCCTTTCTCTCTCTCTCTCTCACACGCACACACACACTCTCCTTCCTTTTAAATTCATCCATCCCTTCCTTTCTTCTCTCTCAGGTTTGAGCAGAACTAACTTGTTCACTCCTGGCAACCGAGCCAGGAGTCATGGAAAGTTTGGCAATTGGTTCAGTCTGCTCAGCCCAAGCCCTGCGTTGAGCCACCCACGACCCCATTCCTTTACAGGAAGTCCCAGTCACCACACTTCCTCAAGTCCCATACCTCCTCATGCCATGCTGTACTACAGTCACCAAGGCCATAGCCATCAAGAGCATGGACATTTTTAAACGACTCAAAAATGGATTCCCTATGTTATTTGGCATGTTCATAGAATAAAGAAATGTATCAATTACAATGAACATAATCTCGAGAGACCTTCATTTTATTTGCATTTCATTAACTGAAACCCACACCTTACTCAAATTCAGACTAAGGTACAGTAATATGTGAGTTAACTTTGTTATCGAATACAACAGCAAATTTGAGGCTGTTAAACACATAGAGATGCATTAATCATTAAATCAAATCAAATTTTATTCATCACATGCTTCGTAAACAACAAGTGTAGACTAACAGTTAAATGTTTATTAACGGGCCCTTCCCAATAATGTAGAGACAAAAATAGAAAAAATAATAGAAAGATAATAACAATGAATAAAGGCACAATGAGTAACAATAACTTGGCTATATACACCCGGTACCAATACCGAGTCGATGTGCAGGGGTACGAGGTAACTGAGGTAGATATGTACATATAGGTAGGTATAAAGTGACTAGGCAACAGGATAGATAATAAATAGTAACAACAGCGTATGTGATGAGTCAAAAGAATTTGTGCAAAACGGGTCAATGCAGATAGTCAGAGTAGCTATTGGTTAACTACACTGAACAAAAATATAACATGTTTCATGAGCTGAAATGAAATATCCTAGAAATGTTCCATATGCACAAAAAGCTGACAGTATTTCTCTCAAATGCTTTGCACAAATTTGAATACATCCCTGTTAGTGAGTATTTCCCCTTTGCCAAGATAATCCATCCACCTGACAGGTGTGGCATATCAAGAGGCTGATTAAAACCCCCTAGAGTCGATGTCTGCAGGCCTGCGGAAATCTAATTAAGATACGCATTGGATATGTCTCAATCCACCGCATCCGCCAGTGTCGCACTTCCGCATCTGCGGTGAAAGGAGACAGAGCTAGAACGGTGTTTGTTAGACCATGAGACATCCCGAAAATCGGTCTTCTCACAAAATCGTCTTTTGCATCCAAATGTGGTTTGACCTACAAAATATTACACCTCTATGGAACGATGAAACTCTCATGAACACAATGGTGTTTTCCATTTTGAGCTACGACCCCCACCACCGTCTGCAGCGTCCGAACAGTTTGGGCTACACACTAATATGACCCTCTGCACTCTGTACTCGTCTGAAGGTCCCGGTATCAGTTAACAAAAATTTATGGAAGTATATATGGAGACAGTTTAGTGCCTATAAAAAGGGGATAAATAAATGTACAAAAAAAAAGAAAAGGTACCCTGATTTTTGGGGGGTGGACTATCTGTAATTCCATGTAGTGAATCTGTTATTGAATGCATTTGTATGGGCTAATTGCAGTAAAACCCCCACCCCAAAAAATCTTCAAATATTTTTGGGATAGCCAAATGGTCCTCAGTATGACTTTCTTTAAACAATTCCATATAGCTTAGTATAACCCCACCCTCCCTCTGCTTAGAAAGGGCTAGGTTTTAAACAGCATGATCATTACATAGATCCACCTTATGCTGGGGACAATAAAAGGCCACTCTAAAATATGCGTTTTGTCACACAACACAATGCCACAGATGTCTCAAGTTTTGAGGGACCATGCAATTGGCATGCTGACTGCAGGAATGTTCACCAGAGCTGTTGCCAGAGAATTGAATGTTAATTTCTCTACCAATGTTGTTTTAGAAAATTTGTCAGTACGTCCAACTGGCTTCACAACCACAGACTACGTGAACGGCGTCGTGTTGGCGAGCCGTTTGCTGATATCAACGTTGTAAACAGAGTGCCCTATGGTGGCGGTGGGATTATGGTATGGGCAGGCATAAGATGTGGACAATGAACACAATTGCATTTTATCAATTGCAATTTGAATGCACAGAGATACCGTGAGAAAATCCTGAGGCCCACTGTCGTGCCATTCATCCGACGCAATCACCTCATGTTTCAGCATGATAATACACAGCCCCATGTCGCAAGGATCTGTACACAATTCCTGAAAGCTGAAAATGTCCCAGTTCTTCCATGGCCATCATACTCACCAGACATTTCACCCATTGAGAATGTTTGGGATGCTTTGGATCGACGTATACAACAGTGTGTTCCAGTTCCTGCCAGTATATCCACCAACTTCACACATTGAAGAGGAGTGGGACAACATTCCACAGGCCAAAATCAGCAGCCTGATCAACTCTATGCGAAGGACATGTGTCGCGCTGCATTTGGCAAATGGTGGTCACACCAGATAGTGACTGGTTTTCTGATCCACAACCCTACCTTTTTTCGAAGGTATCTGTGACCAACAGATGCATATCTGTATTCCCAATCATGTGAAATACATAGATTATTGCCAATTTCATTTATTTCAATAGACTGATTTCCTTATATGAACTGTAATACATGCGGACACCCGTTGAAATGAGTGGATTCGGCTATTTCAGCCACACCCTTTGCTGGTAGGTGTATAAAATCGAGTACACAGCCATGCAATCTCCATAGACAAACATTGGCAGTAGAATGGCCTTACTGAAGAGCTCAGTGACTTTCAACGTGGCACCGTCATAGGATGCCACCTTTCCAACAAGTTAGTTAGTCAAATTTCTGCCTTGTTAGAGCAGCCCCGGTCAAATGTAAATGCTGTTTTTGTGAAGCGGAAATGTCTAGGAACAACAATGGCCCAAAGTTGTAGGCCATACAAGCTCACAGAACGGGATCGCCGAGTGCTGAAGCACGTAGCGCGTAAAAATCATCTGTACTCGATTACAACACTAACTACCGAGTTCCAAACTGCCTCTGGTAGCAACGTCACCACAAGAACTGTTCGTCGGGAGTTTCATGAAATGGTTTTCTATGGCCGAGCAGCCGCACACAAGCCTAAGATCACCATGAGCAATGCCAAGCGTCGGCTGGAGTGTTGTAAAGCTCACCTCCATTGGACTCTGGAGCAGTGGAAACATGTTCTCTGGAGTGATGAATCACGCTTAACCATCTTGAAGTCCGACGGGCCAATCTGGGTTTGGTGGATGCCAGGAGAATGCTACCTGCCCCAATGCATAGTCCCAACTGTAAAGTTTGGTGGAGGAGGAATAATGGTCTGGGGCTGTTTTTCATGGTTCCTTAGTTCCAGTGAAGGGAAATCTTAATGCTACAGCATACAATGATATTCTAGACGATTCTATGCTTCCAACTTTGTGGCAACAGTTTGGAGAAGGCCCTTTCCTGTTTCAGCATGACAATGCCCCTGTGCACAAAGCGAGGTCCATACAGAAATGGATTGTTGAAATTGGTGTGGAAGAACTTGACTGGCCTGCACAGAGCCCTGACCACCACCCCATCGAGCACCTTTGGGATGAAATGGAACTACGACTGCGAGCCAGGCCTAATCGCCCAACATCAGTGCCGACCTCACTGCTCTTGTGGCTGAATGGAAACAAGTCCCCGCAGCAATGTTCCAACATCTAGTGGAAAGCCTTCCCAGAAGAGTGGAGGCTGTTGTAGCGGCAAAGATGGGGACCAACTCCATAATAACGCCCATGATTTTGGAATGAGATGTTCGACGAGCAAGTGTCCACATACTTTTGGTCATGTAGTGTATTTTTGTTCAGTATATTTAAGTAACTATTTAGCAGTCTTATGACTTGGGGGTAGGAGCTTTTCAGGGTCCTGTAGTTTGCAGACTTGGTGCATCGGTATCGCTTACTGTGCGGAGGCAGAGAGAACAGCTGGAGTCTTTGTCAATTTTTAAGGCCTTCCTTTGACACCACCTGGTATCGAGGTCCTGGATGTCAGGCAGCACGGCCCCAGTAATGTATTGGGCGCTGTAGCGCCTTGCGGTCGGATGCCAAGCAGTTGCCATACCAAGTGGCATTGCAGTCAGTCAAGATTCTCTCAATGGTGCGTGCAGCTGTGGAACTTTTTGAGGATCTGAGGGGGCCCATGCCAAATCTTTTCAGGCTCCTGAGGGGGAAGAGGCGTTGTCGTACCCTCTTTACAACTGTGATGGTGTGTGTGGACCATGATCATTTCTTAATGATGTGGACACTGAGGAACTTGAAGCTCTCGACCCCTTCCACTACAGCCCCGTCAATGTGGATTGGGGTGTGCTCGGTCCTTCGTTTTTTGTAGTCCACGATCAGCTCCTCTGTCTTGCTGACTTTGAGGGAGAGGTTGTTGTCCTGAGACCACACTGCCAGGACTGACTTCCTCCCTGTAAGCTGTCTCATTGTCGTCGGTGATCAGGCCTTCCTCCATCGTGTCATCTGCAAAGTTAAAGATGGTTCTGGAGTTGTGCGTGGCCATGCATTCATGGGTGAACAGGGAGTACAGGAGGGGAGTCCACCCCTGAGGGGCCCCCATGTTGAGGGCCAGCGTGGCGGATGTGTTGTTGCCTACTCTCCCCAAATGGGGGGTGGCCCATCAAGAAGTCCAGAATCCAGGTGAAGAGGGAGGTGTTTAATCCCTGGATCCTCAGTTTATTGATGAGCTTGGTGTGGAGTGCGATTGAGATTGCGTCTTCTGTGGATCTGTTGGGACAATATGCAAATTGGAGTGGGTCCAGAGTGTCTGGTATGATAGTGTTGATGTAAGCTTTTTAAAGCATTTCATTGCTACCGATGTGAGTGGTATGGGGCGATTTAGACAGGTTACCTTAGCGTTCTTGGGCACGGGGACTATGGTTGTCTGCTTCAAACAAGTTTGTATTACAGACCGGGTCAGGGATTGGTTGAAAATGTCAGTGAAGACACTTGCCAGCTGAACAGCGCAAGCTCTGAGTACGCATCCTGGTAATCCGTCTATTCCTGCGGTCAATGTTAACCTGTTTAAATGTCTTACTCATATCAGCTACGGAGAACGTGATCACACAGTTGTAAGGAACAGCTGGTGCTCTCATGCATGTAGTAGGATTCGATCTTAGTCCTGTATTGACTCTTTGCCTGTTTGATGGTTCTTCTGAGGGCATAGCGGGATTTTTTATAAGCGTCCGGATTAGTGTCCCGCTCCTTGAAAGGGGCAGCTCTAGTTTATAGCTTAGTGAGGATGTTGCTTGTAATCCATGGCTTGTGGTTGGGATATGTACATGTATGTACGGTCACTGTGGGGACGACGTCGTCCGATGCGCTTATTAATGAAGCTGGTGACTGATATGGTAAATTCCTCAATGCCATCCGATGAATCCAGGAACATATTCCAGTCTGTGCTAGTGAAACAGTCCTGTAGCTTAGAATCCACTCCATCGGACCACTTCAGCACTGCACTGATACTTCCTCTTTTAGTTTTTCTTGTAAGCAGGAATCAGGAGGATAGCATTATGGTCAGATTTGCCAAATGGAGGGTGAGGGAAAGCTTTGTATGCATGTCTATGTGTGGAGTAAAGGGGATCTTGTCATGTCCTGACCAGCAGAGTGTGTTGTTGTGTAGTTTTGGTCAGGACGTGGCAGAGTATGTCTGTGTATGTGTGTTCTGGGTGTTGTATTTCTATGTGGGTCTGTGTGGCTCCCGATCAGGGACAGCTGGTGATCGTTGTTCCTGATTGGGAGTCATATAATTAGGAGTATGTTTGTCACTTGGGTTTGTGGGTGGTTGTGCTAACACTGCTAGTCTTTTGAATGTATAGCCTGTTGGCATGTCTGAAGTAGTTCGTGTTTATTGTTTTTTTTCGTGTATTCTTTATTCTTTACATTAAAAGATGAGTATCCACATCCCGCTTGCATGTTGGTCTGACTCTGACTTCGAGATATCTTCAGATGAAGGAGAAGATTATGACAGATCTAGAGTTTTTTCCCCCTCTGGTTGCACAGGTGAAATTAAGTAAAACAGATTTTAGCTTCCCTGCATTATAATCACTGGCCACTAGGAGCACCGCCTCTGGATGAGGATGTTCTTGTTTGCTTATGGCCCTATACAGCTCGTTGAGTGCGGTCTTAGTGCTAGCATCGGTTTGTGGTGGTAAATAGACAGCTATGAAAAATATAGATGAAAACTCTTGGTAAATAGTATGGTCTACAGCTTATCATGAGGTATTCTAACTCAGGCGAGCAGAACCTCGAGACTTCCTTAATATTAGAGACTGCGCACCAGCTGTTGTTAACAAAGAGACACACACCCCATCTCCTGATCTTCCCCGACACTGCCATTCTGTCCAGCCAATGAATAGAAAACCAGCTAGAGAAACACAGGATAGGATAGTCTCGAACGGAGCTCATCCAGTTTATTCTCCAGTGATTGAACATTCGCCACTAGAACGGCGGGTAGAGACAATTTATCCACTCTCCGATGTATACTCGTAAGGTATCCCGCATGCCAGCCTCTATAGCGCGGTCTCCTCCTCCTCCTTCGAATGTCGGGGGTTTGGGCCTGGTCCGCGATAATCAATGTCCTTCACCCCGCGACTCATTGAAGAAGAAGTCCTCGTCCGAATCGAGGTTAGTGATCGCTGTTCTGATGCTCAGAAGCTCTTTTTGGTCATAGGACACAATGGTGGAAACATGTAAAAAAAACAGTTAAGATCAGCGAAAAATACAAAATAGCACAATTGGTCAGGAGCCCGTAAAACATCCGCTATTCCCTCCAGCGTCATTTAGGAGATTAGTTTTATCTCTGTGGTTAAATATCTCTATTACCATTTCAGAGGACAAGCAACAGAAAAAAATTAAACGCACATTTCAGAGTTGAAGATGGTCTAATGCCCCAAAATCTCTAGGAAATCTTTAGCAAAAATCACCCTACGTTCCATAACCTGGAATCTGTAGGGTTAAGCGGGGTGATCATTGACCACATGTAGTGTAGCTCCTATTTTAACTAATCAGCTCTAACTGTCACTCAGGTCTGTTGGTTATCTGTGTCCCCCATGTGGAAGGGGGGTTGGGGAGGTTGACTCAGGTCTGTTGGTTACTTGTGTGTCCAATGGGGGGAGGGGGGTTGGGGGAGGTTGTCCCCCTGTGAAAGGTCAGGTTAGATTAGAAGCCAGTCTGTGTGATATAGGTTACAGAGCTATGTTAGCAGCAGGGGGGCTGGAGGAGGATGGGGGTGGTGCAGATACAGAGTTATCACGGTTATGTCAGTGATGAGAGAGGATGAGTCATGAGCAGCATAGATACTCACTTTCTTCATCTCAGATGCCATTGACTATCATAACATTGCTTTTAGAATAGGACAAATCAAGACAAGTGTTTGCCTCGTAATGCCGTCTCTATGGGAACAAGGCATCTGATTGACCCAAAATAAAAACCTAGATTGCATATTGATTTTGTAATGTGACATGTCTAACAAGACAGGAAGCTGGTAGCAAGCTTATAGCACCATGTTTTAAAGGAATAAGGCAAAGATACCAGACACGCAAGGTGATCAAAAAGTTTATTTGAGAACCAAGATGCCACATACTCATGCTTATTTTACATGTGATGCTGTGGTATTTGACTTCATATTCCCCCAGCTATTTTCTGTTCCAAAGGAACCTTCTAGATTCTAGATCCATGTGAGTAAGTGTATCTCCTCCAGCCATTTAAATTAAAGGCAGAAATAGAAATATCCTCTAGTGGGCACTGCAGAGCTCAATCTAATTCTCCCAGGCTTTCAAAATAAGGTTAAAGGGGACATCCATGGGGGGAAATTCCATGGGAACCAGTCAATATTAAAGGCAAACTGATAGATTTTGGGGGAAATCAATTTAACCAACACATTTTGGCCCTAAAAACAGGGAATTTCCTGAGTGATATTAGTATACCTTTAATGAGAGATTATTTTAACCACTAATTTGTCATTCTCGTTAAACTCACGTGTTATTATTGTTATGTCTTTGTCTCATCGTCTGGCATGTGTATTCATTCCAGAAACATTCGTCGGCGAGATTGGTTGCCCTGAGTAACCGCTGAAATCTTCCCTCTGTAATGTCTGTTACCATGACAGCAACAGCAAAGAAGTCAAGATGGTACTTATTTGCTTGATAAATAAGGATATATTCATAACATGTTATTTAAATTAATCTATGGTCTAATCCCACCTGTAATATAACCACTGAAATTGCATTTTCTTCTGTACTTTCCATCCTCAACCAACCTGACCAGATCTCCTTCTGCTTCATTTATATGGGCCATTTGTCATGACATGAGGTCAGCATCTATCTTGGTTCATTAAGTCGGAGACAAATCTCATATTGAGGAGTCTCGCAACAAAACTCAGAGGTCAATATCCAAACATAATAATTGATGGCCAATTGGGAGATTAGGAGATGGTCAAGCCTCTCATGGAGGAAATAGCTGTGTGCCATGCTTAATGTGCAGGTTGCATGTTGGGAAAATACAGGTCAGCCAATGGGAAGGGAGGAACCCAGTGGGCATACGTTGTGATAAAGACGTCTTTTACTGGTTGAAATCTGGTCGGGACGTCTTATAACCAGATCACAACCAGATTAAGATGTTTTATCAGTTAATTTACACCAATCTATACAAACGTTAGCAGGCTAATTTTAAGTAGCTAATGTTAGTTCTCTGGCTAATCCTCCATGGACATGGTATATTTTCATTTTTACCTGTTGTAACCATTGGTTGTAGCTAACGTTAGGACATTTTGATATCTGTTTAGTTGACAGTAAATGAGTGTTTGCGTGTGTGTGCATGTGACTGTGTGTGTGTGAGAGAGAGAGGGAGAGACGAAGAGAGGACCTTGTCATGCTAGCTGTGTGTAGGTGTGTGTTCTGTGTGAGAAAAAGAGGGGGAGAGAGATTACGAATAACTAATAGAAAAGATTGTAATCATGTCAACATTGTGTCATGCTAGCTGAGAGAGAGAGAGAGAGACATTACAACTCTCAACTGCCTTTTTCAATTTCTGAATCTTCTAGCTTGGATGGGAGGAAGGAACAACGGGAAGTTATCCAGCCTGCCGACCAAGAGATGTAAATAGCCTATGTTTTTCTGTTTCTCTCCATCTGTCTGCCTGACGGCCAGATTGCTGAGGGGCAACATAGTCAATGTACTGGCTAGGCTAACTGTGAAGACCTTAGGTAATGATTAATCATGATTCGTCTTTACAGTTCCTGAAACATATCAATGACCTGATGCATGGCCTCTACAGCAGTGCTTGGCCAGCCATTCAGTTACGAATTACTTATTCAGCCACATCCCAGGGAGAGAGCAGAACCACCCCTCATTCAATCCATGGTCACTGAAGGTAAGTTTTGTGTGCAATTATTTATTTTTTCTGTTTGATACTGTTCAACATGTATTGATTTCTACTAACCAGCTTTGTAAGAACTAGGTTTGTACTAGCTGTGCTGAGATCAATAATGTTTTTTTCTCTGCATCAGGTCTCACTGAGACTTGATTCCCCAAGAGACATGCAATTCAATTTACCACAGGTGGACTCTAATCACGTTGTAGAAACATCTCAAGGATGATCAATGGAAACAGGATCCACTTTAGCTCAATTTCGAGTCTCATAGCAAAGGGTCTGAATGCTTATGTAAATAAGGTATTTCAATTGTTTTATTTTTACTACATTTGCAAAACAATCTAAAAATCTGTTTTTGCTTTGTCATTATGGGGTATTGTATGTAGATTGATGGGGGGGGGGGACTATTTAATCCGTTTCACAATAAGGCTGCAATGTAACAAAATGTGGAAAAAGTCAAGGGGTCTGAATATTTTCCGTATGCACTGTGTAGTATATGAGCAAGTTGCTCTTTTTTGAAGACATCTCTAAGCTATAACTGCCACAAACTACTTCAACAAGTACCATGGAAATACTTTTAGCCAGCTGAGTCCACAAACTTTCTTCAGGAATGTCCTGTAAAATGTTATTTTAAAATCTCAAATGTATAAAGTTGTAATGCATTGATTCTCTTCACTGCAGATCTGCCACATCACACTACTCTTCAAGAGGGCCACTATGCTCCAGATCTGACACATCGCACAATTCTTCAAGAGGGCCATTATGCTCCAGATCTGACCCATCACAACACTCTTCAAGAGGGCCATTATGCTCCAGATCTGACACATCGCACAATTCTTCAAGAGGGCCATTATGCTCCAGATCTGACCCATCACACCACTCTTCAAGAGGGCCATTATGCTCCAGATCTGACCCATCACACCACTCTTCAAGAGGGCCACTATGCTCCAGATCTGACCCATCACACCACTCTTCAAGAGGGCCATTATGCTCCAGATCTGACCCATCACACCACTCTTCAAGAGGGCCATTATGCTCCAGATCTGACCCATCACACCACTCTTCAAGAGGGCCATTATGCTCCAGATCTGACCCATCACAACACTCTTCAAGAGGGCCATTATGCTCCAGATCTGACCCATCACAACACTCTTCAAGAGGGCCATTATGCTCCAGATCTGACCCATCACACCACTCTTCAAGAGGGCCATTATGCTCCAGATCTGACCCATCACAACACTCTTCAAGAGGGCCATTATGCTCCAGATCTGACCCATCACACCATTCTTCAAGAGGGCCACTATGCTCCAGATCTGACCCATCACACCACTCTTCAAGAGGGCCACTATGCTCCAGATCTGACCCATCACACCACTCTTCAAGAGGGCCATTATGCTCCAGATCGCCTTCTGTGCTCAGAGATCCTTGATGAAGATCCACACAGCTCTTATTAATTATTAATCAAATAAAACAATAAGCCTTTATATACTCTGTGTCCCAGTATTTCAATGCATGTAATGTCTGTGGGTGAATTATGAAACCAATTACTATATGCAGATGTGAAAATAATGGTGATGTAGATGTGTTTTTTCCATTGCTTGATCTATTTTAAATGTAAGAATATGTTGCAGATTTCAACTTTAATTGGGGACTATGGAAACAAATATAAATGTAATGAACAATGTTTTCAATATCCAACTTTATCCTCTGCAATACTTTCTACAGCAGGAAATAAACTGTAGTCAAGTTATTACCAGGTTAGGATGAGGTCTATGACCAGTACATAATATAGCACATAATATAGTGGTCAGAATTATGACCAACTGGTCATGTGGTAGTCAGAAAAAGACATAAAAAACCTGTCAATTTTCAATCAGTTTCCCACTGATAATCCGCAATTAGGAAACAGAGGGCCGAGCACGCCCCCATTCACATTAACTGGGCTGTAGTGGAGAGGGTCGAGCGCTTCATGTTCCTGTGTCCACATCACTAAGGATCTATCACGGTCCAAACACACCAACACAGTCTTAAAGAGGGCAGGACAACGCCTCGTCCCCCTCAGGAGGCTGAGACTTCTAAATAAGACTGCTAAATAGCAAATCAATTGCACACACAGACACATGCGTACACAACACATTACATACACCCACACACATAACATGCACACACATGCAAACTGAAGCCACACACACACACACACACACACACACACACACACACGTCCACACTGTATATATCCACGTTATTACCTCATACCCCTGCACATCCACTCAGTACTGGTACTCCCTGTATATATCCATATTATGACCTCGTACCCCTGTGTATTTATTCCTTGTGTCACTATGTCTATTTTTATATATAAAAACATCTTATCTTAACTCTGCATTGTTGGAAAAGGACCCTTAAGTAAGCATTTCACTGCTAGTCTACACTTGTTGTCTATGAAGCATGTGATAAATAACATTTTATTTGATTTATTCATCTTACTGTGAATGATCTATCACAAATGTGACTGTTTTTACGAGGAAAAGTTTACCTTTTGATTCCATGTGAATAATTTAGGGGAAGGGGTTTATTTGTATGATATCTGGAAAAATCCTTGAGTTTATTTTAATGAGCAACGGGTATACAACATTTGTTTAATCTCACATTCTTTAGTCATTGTGGTAAATCTGTGATAAATGTGTGTAGGGACAGACAGATTTAGACTACAACAAATAATATCACAAATACATCGTTGAGTAAGTCATATAAACATTTATTTAGTTTGTAAATTGTAAACTTGCAAATCACATATACATGGTCAGTTTGTTAACCCATTTACACATGAAATATGGTGCTGAACATGTAGTGATATGTGAGAGACTGTCAAAAGGTACAATTCTCGTAGTGGCAATGTCATATAACCAACTGAACAACGACACAGTTTTTTATATATGAACTGTAGTCTTGAAGAGAGAAAATAATACCATAATATTAAAGGTAATATTTAGTATTTAATATTAGAGTTCGCCTAATTTTAGTTTATGTGACAAAACAAGCAATGCATAGTGTAGAGAATCATTGTACCATCCAAACCGCTGTGAAATATCTTTTCAAAAAACCCAAATATAGCATTTTCAGCTATTTGAAGCTGGTGAACAAAACCGAAAGTAATAGATACAAAAACTAAATTTAAGAACAGGAAACATAGAAATAGCGCACATAGAACACATCTTCCACTTCTTAGACTTGCTTTCAATGAGAATTACAGATCTGTAACTCACTTTTCTACGTGAAATTGGTCAGGTCGCCCAAAAAGTGACATATTGTAGCTTTAATAAACTTTCATAGATATAATATACTGCATTTATATTCATATAAGCAATTTTTAACATGCAATTGTAAACTTCGTGCCGATGCCATCTTATCAATCTTGCGAGCAAGTTCCTGCTCGTAGCGACAAAAAGCACCTGGCTATGTACACTAATATTTTTTTATTCATTCTTTCTTTAATCTATTTTTAGGGTTGTTTTCACATTTGAAATGCGGTACCCTGGTGTGGTTCTCTGGAGCGTTTTTTGAGAGACTTCGACATAATACGTTTGGGTTTCACAATGCAATTTCTTTAACATATCAGAATGCGTTTTGAAATTCTGGGACTGTCTGCGTTAAAACCCTACTAGCTCAAACATGGAGACCAATTTACAATTATTTGTACCGTCTCTTATGATTTCCTTGAACTAAGTACTACAACAGTATTCTTTTTCCATTCATTCTTAATTATATTTTTTATTCTTTATTGATTTTCAAATTGTCAAATAATTTATATCATTCATCTCACGAATTACACCTATGATGGATGTTCGTTCTTCCTTGTGCCAATAATTATGAATTCATGGATGATATAATTGTTCTAGTGCCAATAATGATAGTTAATAATATATAGATTAATATAAACAGATCAACAAATAAATAACTTCAAAATTAAGGAAGAATGGATCAAAATACGAGTTGATCACAAGCAAAGGTGTGGTCTACTAGCCAAGCTGGCCCAAAACCCTTAAATTCCATCCCTGATCACAAGTACACGGACCAATAGATGACGTTGAAGAAGAGGAAGGAGAAGGGGAAGAGGGCTCGGGCATAGAGGTCGACCCGCTTGGCGGCTGAGGGGATGATGGGCTTGGGCGGAGGCGGTTTCTTGGCCTTGGCCTGGCTTTTGCTCAGGCCGTGGGGCAAGGTAATGGGCTTCCCGTAGCAGTCAAAGTTCGAGAGCTCAAAGTCCCGCGGCAGTGAGCCAACAATGCTGAAGTCGTTGGTGCGCAGGTCCGATTTAGAGGTGCACACCTTTTTGCACCGGGTCTCTGCCCCCTGGAAAAGGGAAAGGTGGTAAACATAACTTTGTTTATGGGAAAGCGGTCTTTTTGCTAACAGAGTACCCACCGCACAATCACACCACACACACATTCACAGAAGGCTGGGGAGAGCACAGGGTCAGGAAAAAAGCAGTGCCTCTTGAGCAGGTTAGGGGTTAAGTGCCTTGCTCAAATGAACAATGGCATTGGTGGTGAGGTAGTGATGGGAGCAATTGAAAACATTGCATTAGTCCCACTACTCCAAACATTCCCATCCAGTCACTCTCCAGCTCTCTGACTTTCTCTCAGCTAATGGCATCCTACATCTCGGCAGCCCATGAACTAGGAGTCAGCTAGAGCTCTAATCACATCCCATGTCATCCTCCTCCCTTACCGCCAACCGCCAATGCTGAGCAGTAGCGGCCAGAGCCAGAGAGAAATGCCTTCATTCCAATCAAGTAATGCCTTCATTTGTGTGACATTCTGACATTAGTTAATTTATGACTGTGCTTTGCCAACCCTTTCAGGACCGTTTGGTGTGGTTTTAGTCAGATCTGTTCTATGGTTCTAGTGTGGTTGGAGGGTTGGATGGTGCTAACATGCCTACCTTCTGTAGACATTAGCTGTGTTGCTCGTTCCCTATGGAGATAGCGCATAAGGTGTCACGCTACAAACGTCAGAGCGATAGATCAGCTGCATTCCTCTGTATAGGATCTTATTGGAGAGAGACACTTTGAGTGATGCTGGGTTGATCATTATTGGATGTCCATATATATCGGCATATAGAAAGGGTGCCATTTTGACCATGCAATGGTGTTTTGCATTGGTGTGGTGTCTGGCAGTTTCTTTCTGAATGAGATGACAATGCAACAGATACACAATTATCTTATGCATTGTCTTTTGATGGCACCCATAGACAGTGGCAGAATATCCCTAATGTTGCTGTTTTGGTGATGTAATCTGGAAGTCTTCTCTTGTGTTTTCTTTTGTGAATTGACATGCTGTTACAATAGATTGCTAAATACAAAATCATCTGTGGGAAGTAGCTTCTAAAACCCAAATTTCAACGTGGATCTTTCTCATCGACTTCCCTCAAGGGCTACAGGGCAATTGAGAATCTAATCATATAGTTGCTAGTTTTTCACTCTAACCATTAATCTCATTAAATCGTTGTTCATTTAATTTACATTTGATAAGAAAACATGTTTGATCTCTGCGGACGAGTGTAATATTCTCGAAGTCTTGACTAACATACATTACCATGTCAAGTAATTTCAATGAAGTGTATGATTAAAACGACATTTCAGGAGCAAAATCTGTACCTGAGTGTCAATCTTTATCCGTGCCAGGCAAGAGTGCAGAAGATGTTAGCATTTATGAATGATTGGATCGTCCAATCTATTTAGCATTTAGATTGCTAACTTCACTCTAATCATGCCTAGGGACAAGGTTAACCATTCGTCATTCAACTAAGTTTGAGGATAGCACACGCGCACACACGAGTACACACATATGCACGCAAACGTGCACACACGCAAGCGTCTGTATCCATTAGTGACAACTTCATCCTGACTTAGATCAGTGTCTGGAAACAACTACATCCTGATTTAGATCAGTGTCTGGAGACAACTACATCCTGATTTAGATCAGTGTCTGGAGACAACTACATCCTGATTTAGATCAGTGTCTGGAGACAACTACATCCTGATTTAGATCAGTGTCTGGAGACAACTACATCCTGATTTAGATCAGTGTCTGGAGACAACTACATCCTGATTTAGATCAGTGTCTGGAGACAACTACATCCTGACTTAGATCAGTGTCTGGAGACAACTACATCCTGATTTAGATCAGTGTCTGGAAACAACTACATCCTATTTCCAATTACAGAAAGCGAACTCACATACACAAGCAACACCCCCCCCCCCCACCCCATTCCCCACAAACACCCATCCCCTCCCCACCTTTCCTTCACCCACCTGCAGTGTGCTGACATGACAGGGCGTCTCGCTGGTACCGTTGACCGTGTTGTTCTTGCCCGCCGCCTTCTCCTTACCCTCTGCCTTCACCTTGGATGCCATCTTGGCCTTCTCGGCCTCGATGCGCTTGGGGCTGTTGAGCATCACTTGCACCACGGCGTACTCCACCAGCGAGGCGAAGCCAAACAGTAGGCAGGCGATCAGCCAGATGTCGATGGCCTTCACGTAGGAAACCTTGGGCAGCTCTGAGGCCAGGGACGTGCACTCAGAAGACAGAGAGAGCACCGAGAGGATCCCTGGGAGGTTAACAGGCAGGGAAGAGGTGACCTTGTCAACTAAACATCCAAGGAAGGAGAGCAGAGCTTAGTGTTGGGGATACTTCTAGATGTGTCAAAGGAGCTCAAATTAGCATTTGGACTCGACTCTCTAATGCTCAACATAGAATGCACAGCAGACAAGGAGATTTAACTTCAGACCTTGAGGGTCGCAGTATTTGCTAGTTTTCATCCTTGCCTTTAAATCAGAGGTCTAGTCTTTGATCTAAACCAGATGAGTGGTAAATAGCAGGGAGAAAACCCAGCAAACCTCGACAGTTGGAATTGAATACCCCTGATATACAGTACAGAATAATGGATATATGAATCACCTGGTAATAAAACACTCACATTCAAACACATATCCCAGGATATATTGTACTAAGATCCCAATTATAAACCCATGAACCTTCCTTTACCTTTCTACCTTCCTCATTCTAGTGATGAAGTGGGTTCACAGCGCCACCAATAATAAAGAGCTATTTTCTATTGTTTTTCCTCTCTGATTGGACAATTAATCTAGGCCGTTATATAAGTGAATGCAGAAATATCTCGAAATAAAAGCGTGGGGTCCTTATTTCAGGTGATTACCTAACCCCATCGGAGTTCACCGAGCTCTGAAATCCTTTTCATCCCAGCATGCAAGCTGGCCTATTTTACATAACACAAGGAAGGTGTTGGCTCTGTTGAAACAGCATAATGCTTTGTTTGCTGACGCTTGGCCCCGGATGGGACGCTATATTGTGGGAACAAAATGAGTCCAACACGACACACATAGTAGGAAGTGTATACGGAAATACTCCACACATCTAATCACATGTACGCCAACACAGACACACGCAACCCCCCCCCCCCCCCCCCCCCCCACACACACACACACACACACTCACCCACACACAGAGGTGAATGAATGGACACACACAGGAGATGACTGACCTGTGCTGATCCCATTTACTAAGGTGTCATGAGGTGGCCCTCCAGAGGAGATAGAGGGATGGGAGGAAAGTGACTAACAGCTGGAGGGGAAACAGAGGAGGAGGAGGTAGTGACGGCAGTGGTGGGAGTGGGGGAGTAACAATGCATGGTCCTCTTATCCACACAGCTCTCTCCAGACCCATCAGAATGGATGAAGTGACGTCACACGGGGAGAAGTTGACATTTCCCACTCGTGCAGGCTTGTTGACGATGGACTAGGCGAGTTACTCATACAACATAAATTGTTTCATGATATATTATGTATCATGTAGGGGAGACAGTGGAATGACAATAGATGGTTCTATTGCTATTCACATTGCACTCCCTCAGGCAAACAATGAAACAGTAAAATGGGATACTAGAGTATATGAAAAACAGTAAACCACTCTCATGTCATCATGCAGTGATGTCAAATGGATGGATATATTAGGCTGCATCTGATGCCTCAATAAGTCAGACCAGCCTCAAAATCAGAATTGAATCACGCTACATTTCACTATTATTTCAATTAGTAAAGCAAAAGAATAACGAAACGTAGGATTATTCAGTTTTTATTTTTTGGGCTAAATTCAGACAACACCACAGTGACATGGGAGACTAGCTACAGTCGGACACAGAGACATGGGAGACTAGCTACAGTCAGACACAGTGACATGGGAGACTGCCTACAGTCATACACAGTGACATGGGAGACTACCCACAGTCAGAAACAGAGACATGGGAGACTACCCACAGTCAGACACAGTGGCATGGGAGACTACCCACAGTCAGACACAGTGACATGGGAGTCTAGCTACAGTCAGACACAGTGACATGGGAGACTACCCACAGTCAGACACAGTGACATGGGAGACTACCTACAGTCAGACACAGTGACATGGGAGACTACCTACAGTCAGACACAGTGACATTGGAGACTACCTACAGTCAGACACAGTGACATGGGAGACTATCCACAGTCAGACACAGTGACATGGGAGACTACCCACAGTCAGACACAGTGACATGGGAGTCTAGCTACAGTCAGACACAGTGACATGGGAGACTACCCACAGTCACACACAGACATGAGAGACTACCTACAGTCAGACACAGTGACATGGGAGACTACCTACAGTCAGACACAGTGACATGGGAGACTACCTACAGTCAGACACAGTGACATGGGAGACAGCCTACAGTCAGACACAGTGACATGGGAGACTGCCTACAGTCAGACACAGTGACATGGGAGACTACCTACAGTCAGACACAGTGACATGGGAGACTACCCACAGTCAGACACAGTGACATGGGAGACTACCTACAGTCAGACACAGTGACATGGGAGACTAGCTACAGTCAGACACAGTGACATAGGAAACTAGCTGCAGTCAGACACAGTGACATGGGAGACTAGCTACAGTCAGACAAAGTGACATGAGAGACTACCTAAAGTCAGAAACAGTGACATGGGAGACTACCCACAGTCAGACACAGTGACATGGGAGACTGCCTACAGTCAGACACAGTGACATGGGAGACTACCTACAGTCAGACACAGTGACATGGGAGACTACCCACAGTCAGACACAGTGACATGGGAGACTACCTACTGTCAGACACAGTGACATGGGAGACTAGCTACAGTCAGACACAGTGCACAGTGACATGGGAGATTACCTACAGTAAGACACAGTGACATGGGAGACTAGCTACACTCAGACACAGTGACATGGGAGACTAGCTACAGTCAGACACAGTGACATGGGAGACTACCCACAGTCAGACACAGTGACATGGGGTTAGGATAGGGGTTAGAGGTCAGTGGTTAGGATAGAAGTTATGGGTAAGTGGTTCGGAGAGGGGTTAGGGGTCAGTAGTTAGGATAGGGATTATGGGTCAGTCAGTGGTTAGGATAGGAGTTAGGGGTCAGTTGTTTGGACAGGGGTTAGGGGTCAGTGGTTAGGATACAGGTTATGGGTAAGTGGTTAGGATACGGGTTATGGGTCAATCAGTGGTTAGGATAGGGGTTAGGGGTCAGTGGTTAGGATACGGGTTAGGGGTCAGTGGTTAGGATACGGGTGATGGATCAGTCAGTGGTTAGGATAGGGATTAGGGGTCAGTGGTTAGGATAGGGGTTATGGGTCAGTCAGTGGTTAGGATAGGGGTTAGGGGTTAGTGGTTAAGATAGGGGTTAGGGGTCAGTGGTTAGGATAGGGGTTAGGGGTCAGTGGTTAGAGGTTAGAGTAGGGATTAAAGTTCATACCCAGAGGGACTCTGGCAGCGCTGGCATCAGGGTTGATCCAGAAGGAGAGCCAGGAGAGGACCACAATGAGAAGTGTGGGGGCATAGACACCCATCATGTAGAAGCCCACCTGCCTCCTCAGGGTGAATATCACTTCCACACACGTGTAGTAGCCTAGAGGAGTAAATATAGTGTTATAGAGCAAGGCTGGAACAAAAGCCCGCACAACCAGTAAGGTGAGGGTTGGCACTCGATGGTTTAGGATGAGTATAATATGTAAATTCACAAACTAAAGTGTATAAAGTTTTTCAAGCTACCGGTAGGGTCAAACATTCATAACAAAGTAATATAAAATTACATTGGGTAGACAATAATATGAACACTAAATGACTGTTGTGATGACTATCGGTCTGTGAATGAAAGAATAAACGAAAGAATGAACAACAAGTATTTTCCAAGAGTTTGACTCAGGACAAGCAGAAAGAGAGTGCATCATCATCAAGATACCCTATATTCCTGGATAAATGTGCATGTTCTCAAACTCATCTAACACCGGGGGCTATTTCCTCTTGGATTATTCTTTCAGAAGCAGAACAGAAGAGGGGAGGGGCAGCCCGTGGCGTATTCAATTCTGTCAGCTTCCTCTCTCTCTCTCTCTCTGATAATGATCTACTATTTAATTGCCTTTATGAATAACCATGATATCTCACGTCCCAGACAGACTGCTTTTTCACTTTCTTTCCCTCGTTATCTGCTTTGGAGTAACTATATTAAAGGACCAGTGCAGTCAAAAACGTGATTTTCATGTGTTTTAAAAGATCTGTTTGAAAAATTGCTCTTTGATAAGAAGCTATTTTTGTTTATTTTTTACCATTTTAATTGAAAATAATCACAGTAAGGTACTTAATTGTTACCCTGAAATGATTTTATATTAAGATAAAAAAAAGGCTGCATTGGATCTTTAAAGAGCATGTCTCTCTTGTGTTTTCACACCCTGTTCACACCCTGTTTCCTAGCACCTGCACCTACCATTCCCTTAAGTAGACCCTGTAGCGATGCCCCTGCCAATCCTCTAGGCCAGGTGTTCCCAAACTTGTTGTTTTTAGCCCGCGACCCCATTTTGATATAAAATATTTTCATGACCCCACCATGTAAAAAAACGTGATGCTATAAATGGCCAATGCTTAGTTTTTCAATTGGGTAAAAAAAAATTGAGTTTCTCTCGCAACCCCATTTTCTAATTTGGCGACCCTTAGTTTGAGAAACGCTGCTCTTGGTGGACCCTGTAGTGATGCCCCTGCCATTCCTTTTGGTGGACCTTGTAGCGATGTTCCTGGGAGCAAATTATTTTAACGGAGCCCCTTATGACTTCAATGAGAAACAATTTATGTTTTAAAGTGATTTCTCTGCAATTCTGCACATTTTGCAATGGGGCATACAGAGAATGTTGCCGTTTTAAACCTCTACGGGATCGGTGCCCCCCCCCCCCCCCGCGGGACGGTTGAGCTAACCTAGGCTAATGGGATTAGCATGAGGCTGTAAGTAACAATTTTTTTTTTAATTAATAAACCAACTAGGAACATTTGGGCAGTCTTGAAACAACATTTTGAACAGATATGCAGTGGTTCATTGGATCAGTCTAAAACGTTGCACATACACTGCTGCCATCTAGTGGCCAGAATCTAAATTGCGCCTGGGCTGGAATAATACATTATGGCCTTTCTCTTGCATTTCAAAGATGATGGTACTATTATCTTTTACCAGATCGAATGTGTTATATTCTCCTAAATTAATTTCACATTTCCACAACTTCAAAGTGTTTTCTTTCAAATGGTAACAATAATATGCATATCCTTGCTTCAGGTCCTGAGCTACAGGCAGTTAGATTTGGGTATGTCATTTTAGTCGAAAATTTAAAAAAAGGGTCCGATCCTTAAGAGTGTACTAAAGCAAGTTTGCCACAAAAATATTGCTTTCATGCAGTTCTACTAATTTTGCGATAGGGTGGAGGCAAATGTTTGCAGTTTTGAAAATGATAACTGTTGATCAATGGGCCCCACCCTAGTCAATAATTCGACCCTGCTGTGTATTTTATTATTCTAACTTTCAATCGTTTTTTTTTGGTGGGGGGGGGTTGGTCAAAAAAGACTGTAAAATCACTAGGAACTCAGCTAAAAATTAGATTAATTTAGGAAATCTGTTCCCAAGTATTCCCACAAATAAAAAAAGAGACCGTAACGCCCTGGCCATAGAGAGGGGTTTTTTGTTCTTTATTTTGGTTAGGCCAGGGTGTTACATTGGGTGGGCGTTCTATGTTCCTTTTTCTATGTTTTGTATTCCTTTGTTTTGGGCCGTGTGTGGCTCCCAATCAGGCACAGCTGAAGCTTGTTGTTGCTGATTGGGAGTCACACATAAGGAGCATGTTTTTCCTTTGGGTTTTGTGGGTAATTGTTTCTGTTAGTGTTTGCACCTGACAGGACTGTTTTGGCTGTCAGTTTTCTTGTAAAGTGTTCACGTTGGTCTATTAAATTCTTATGATGAACACTAACTCCGCTGCACCTTGGTTTCTCTCTTCAGACAGCCGTTACAGAATTACCCACCACAAAAAGACCAAGCAGCGGAGAAGAGGGCAGATGGAAGTCAAGGAGGACTATTGGAAGCAGCGCGCTCGGGAGGAGATGGCATCCTGGTCGCTGGAAGTATTGGAGGAAAGGATTGACTGGACATGGGAGCAATTGCGGGACCACTGTGACAACCTGCCTGGGAGGCAGGTAGAGCCCGAGAGGCAGCCCCCCCAAAAAATTAGGGGGGGGGCACACGGGGAGTGTGGCAGAGTCAGGTTGGAGACCTGAGCCAGCTCCCCGTGCTTACAGGAGGCAGCGCAGTACTGGTCAGACACCGTGTTATGCGGTAAAGCGCACGGTGTCCCCAGCATGCGTGGAGAGCCCGGTGCGCTACATCCCAGCTCCTAACATCTGCCGGGGGAGGTTGGGCATCGAGCCAGGACGGGTTGTGCAGGCCGTGCGCTCTAGACCTCCAGTGCGTCTTCTGGACCCGGTCCGTCCTGTGCCACCTCCCAGGACTAGGCCTCCAGTGGGTCTCCCTATCCTGGTCTGTCCTGTGCCTGCTCCACGGACCAGGCCTCCAGTGGGTCTCCCCATCCTGGTTAAGCCTGTACCTCCTCCTCGGACCAGGCCTCCAGTGGGTCTCCCCATCCTGGTCCGTCCTGTGCCACCTCCCAGGACTAGGCCTCCAGTGGGTCTTGCCAGTCAGGAGCTGCCAGAGCCGCCCGCCAGTCAGGAGCTGCCAGAGTGGCCCGTTTGCCCAGAGCTGCCAGAGTGGCCCGTTTGCCCGGAGCTGCCAGAGTGGCCCATCTGCCCGGAGCTGCCAGAGTGGCCCGTCTGCCCGGAGCTGCCAGAGTGGCCCGTTTGCCCAGAGCTGCCAGAGTGGCCCGTTTGCCCGGAGCTGCCAGAGTGGCCCATCTGCCCGGAGCTGCCAGAGTGGCCCGTCTGCCCGGAGCTGCCAGAGTGGCCCGTCTGCCGGGCGAAGTCAGGGTCGCCCACGAGACCTTCGGCGCGGCCAGGTGCGCCACTTAAGAGGGCGACGCCAAGGGTGGGGCAGAGGCCACGTCCCGCACCTGAGCCGCCGCCATAAGAAGGCCCACCCAGACCCTCCCCTTCAGTGTCAGGTTTTGCGGCCGGAGTCCGCACCTTGGGGGGGGATACTGTAACGCCCTGGCCATAGAGAGGGTTTTTTTGTTAATTTGGTTAGGCCAGGGTGTTACATTGGGTGGGCGTTCTATGTTCCTTTTTCTATGTTTTGTATTTCTTTGTTTTGGGCCGTGTGTGGCTCCCAATCAGGCACAGCTGAAGCTCGTTGTTGCTGATTGGGAGTCACACATAAGGAGCATGTTTGTCCTTTGGGTTTTGTGGGTAATTGTTTCTGTTAGTGTTTGCACCTGACAGGACTGTTTTGGCTGTCAGTTTTCTTGTTTTTTTGTAAAGTGTTCACGTTGGTCTATTAAATTGTTATGATGAACACTAACTCCGCTGCACCTTGGTCTCTCTCTTCAGACAGCCGTTACAGAGACACACTGTATGTGATTGTCTCCATGTAATCAAGGTGTGAAATGATTGTTGAACCAGGCTTTGAGACCATGTTGGGGTTTAGGGTGGACATAAGCATAAGGGAGGCAGGTAACCTAGTGGTTAGAGCGTTGGGCCAGTAACCGAAAAGGTTGCTAGTTCGAATCCCTGAGCTAACAAGGTAAAAATCTGTTGTTCTGCCCCTGAACAAGGCAGTTAACACGCACTGTTCCTAGGCTGTCATTGTAAATACAAATTTGTTCTTAACTGACTTGCCTACTTAAATAATGAGGCAATGTTTACCTGTGTGTGTGTGCCATGCTGTAGAGGTGGGGGGGGCTGTGTCATAGAATGGGCTCCCCCCGGTGATCTTTGTGTCTCGCTTGGTTGTCACAACAACCCCATTAAAGGTTGTCTTGCTTCCAGCTGCGTTGCTCCCCTGTGTGAGTGTGCAGGGGTTGTGTTTGAACTGAGTGCTAACTGTGTCGGACTTTTGCTAACGGTGCTATGCTAACCTCCAGTGACACTCGCTGCTTTGGTTTTTGAGTTAACATTTAGCTACTCACACTGACAGGTGAGGAAAAGGCCTGGGTTTTTAAGGTGCTTTAGCGAAGTGTGACCTATCAAAGTTTTAATATCTCCAGGTTATATTGAGCATGAGGGCAACCAATGTAGGCTACTATGTGTTTCTTCAATGTGCAAGTGCAGGAGTAGTGTAAGAGACACCATTTTAAGCTTTGGCCAAAGCTAGTTAGATACATTAGCTACATACAACTACATGTGCTATAGTTCTCATTAATGAAGAACTCACAGAGATAGTATGAAGAACCGTTATATGTAACACATGCAAATACAACATTGAAAAGTAAAATAGAACACTGGTTTATTTTGAGGCCTTTGGAGTCGGAAGTTTATGAGAAAATGATATCTTAGCGTTGGTATCGAGCAACGTAAGCATTTCAATTTACAGGGAATAATTAATGAATGGATGAAATGGAAAAGCCAGAGCTTTACATTGTTAAGCCAAGCTCATTAAAGTCTCTGACGCTCCAGTTAATGGCAAAGCTTAATCAGCAGACTGAAAGTTCATTGGTTCAAAGGATTTCTCACTGTGCTAATTTCTTATTTTCTTATCAATAATTATTGCCTTGCAACTGATGCCAAATGCAAGAGAGAGTCTAGCATGAGTAAAATAGAGCAGTCCAATATGGTTTCATTGCATATTCTTTAAAAAATAATGAGTAAAACATAGTAGGTCGTTTTTATGTCTAGCCATATAGGCCAATAGTGCAATACACCGGGCATATTGCACACAGCAGTAGACTGTATTATGGGCATGTTACGTACAATTGATTTGCAAACCCATGTGTACATGCTTATGACAAGTAATAATGCCTTATACCTGTAGTTAGCACAGTTTTCACTAGTGATAGGGGAAAAATCGATACAGTTACATATCGGGATATTATTTTTTACAATATCGCAATATTATTTCACGTTAGTTGGCTGTAACTGCACCAAAACTCCAGTATTTTTACTTCATAGCTTGTTCTCCATCTTCTTTTCAAATAGGGAGCCAATTTGTTTAAAGTACAGAAAATCAATACATGTTTTTATTGTCATATACACCAGATACAGTTAAAGACGGAAGTTTACACACACTTAGGTTGAAGTCATTAAAACTCATTTTTCAACCACTCCACAAATGTATTGTTAACAAAGTATAGTTTTGGCAAGTCAGTCAGGACATCTACTTTGTGCATGACACAAGTAATTTTTCCAACAATTGTTTACAGACAGATTCTTTCACTTATAATTCACTGTATCACAATTCCAGTGGGTCAGAAGTTTACATACACTAAGTTGACTGAGCCTTTAAACAGCTTGGAAAATTCCAGAAAATGATGTCATGGCTTTAGAAGATTCTGATAGGCTAATTGACATAATTTGAATCAATTGGAGGTGTACCTGTGGATGTATTTCAAGGCCTACCTTCAAACTCAGTGCCTCTTTGCTTGACATAATGGGAAAATCAAAAGAAATCAGCCAAGACCTCAGAAAAATAATTGTAGACCTCCACAAGTCTGGTTCATCCTTGGAAGCAATTTCCAAACGCCTGAAGGTTCCACGTTCATCTGTACAAACAATAGTACGCAAGTATAAACACCATGGGACCACGCAGCCGTCATACCGCTCAGGAAGGAGATGCGTTCTGTCTCCTAGAGATGAACGTACTTTGGTGTGAAAAGTGCAAATCAATCCCAGAACAACAGAAAAGGCCCATGTGAAGATGCTGGAGGAAACAGGTACAAAAGTATCTATATCCACAGTAAAACGAGTCCTACATCGATATAACCTGAAAGGCCGCACAGCAAGGAAGAAGCCACTGCTCCAAAACCGCCATAAAAAAGCATGACTACAGTTTGCAACTGCACATGGAGACAAAGATCGTACTTTTTGGAGAAATGTCCTCTGGTCTGATGAAACAAAAATAGAACTGTTTGGCCATAATGACCATCGTTATGTTAGGAGGAAAAAGGGGGAGGCTTGCAAGCCGAAGAACACCATCCCAACCATGAAGCCCGGGGGTGGCAGCATCATGTTGTGAGGGTGCTTTGCTGCAGGAGGGACAGCTGCACTTCATAAAATAGAGAGCATCAAGAGGCAGGAAAATGATGTGGATATATTGAAGCAACATCTCAAGACATCAGTCAGGAAGTTAAAGCTTGGTCGCAAATGGGTCTTCCAAATGGACAATGACCCCAAGCATACTTCCAAAGTTGTGGCAAAATGGCTTAAGGACAACAAAGTCAAGGTATTGGAATGGCCATCACAAAGCCCTGACTTCAATCCTATAGGAAATTTGTGGGCAGAACTGAAAAAGCGTGTGCGAGCAAGGAGGCCTACAAACCTGACTCACTTACACCAGCTCTGTCAGGAGGAATGGGACAAAATTCACCCAACTTATTGTGGGAAGCTTGTGGAAGGCTACCCTAAACGTTTGACCCAAGTTAAACAATTTTAAGGCAATTCTACCAAATACTAATTGAGTGTATGTAAACTTCTGACCCACTGGGAATGTGATGAAAGAAATATAAACTGAAATAAATCATTCTCTCTACAATTATTCTGACATTTCACATTCTTAAAATATAGTGGTCATCCTAACTGACCTAAGATAGGGAATTTTTACTAGGATTAAATGTCAGGAATTGTGAAAAACTGAGTTTAAATGTATTTGGCTAAGGTGTATGTAAACTTCCGACTTCTGTAGGTGCAGTGAAATGTGTTGTTTTACAGGGTCAGCCATAGTACTATGGAACTCCTGGAGCAAATTAGGGTTAAGTGACTTGCTCAAGGGCACATCAACAGATTTTTCATCTTGTCAGCTCAGATATTCAAACCAGCAACCTTTAGGTTACTGGCCCAATACTCTAACCACTAGACTACCTGCAATCCTATTTTATTTCAATGAGTCATGGCTCTCTCTTGTCCCTCTGCAGCACACACATGGTGAGCAATGGAATAGCAATAAAATCACAGTATTGAATAACAATACAGATCGTATGAGTATTGTGATAATATCATATTTTGAAATCCCTGGCAATTCCTAGCCGTAGTTTTCACTAAAATTAAAACAGAATACTTGTATTTCATGCCTATGGGGAGCTTACCTGTCCCTGCATAGAATTTGGTGCAGTTTCCATACTCTATGTCCTCCTGTTTGATATCAAACTGGGGCAGGGCGATCTCCTCCATCTGGACAGGGTCCTCTGACTGCCACATAAACTGCAGGTCATCCGTCGTATAGCCAACTGTAGACAGAGAGAGACGGGTACACACACATACACACACACACACACAAACACATACACACACACATGAAAGCATCCACAGGCACGCACGCACAAACACACAAACACACATCTTCGTCGTCAACAACAGTTAATAGTGTATATAAATCTCCATCCTGATATGATTACACTATATCTCAATGTTGTTTGAAGTACATTTTTATATTAATAGTAATCACACTCTGCTAATAATAAGATTTTCCAGTAGTCATCTTAAATTACTTGTAATCCTTCCCTAACAAACATGAAATAAAGACTGATTTACATGTCCTATACATTTACTAGTGTGATTACATGTATTTTATTTGCTTAGGCAAGTCAGTTAAGAATAAATTCTTATTTACGATGACGGCCTGGGAAGTGGTGAAGGGCAAGGGCAGCGCTAAATAAATAAATAAAACGAGACAGGAAAGAGACAACAGGAAAGACATCACAACACGTAACAGACAGTTCCAACAATGCATAATAAAACAACCTGGATATAAATGAAACCAATTGGTCTGTAACTGAAAAACATAATTTACATTAATTCAGGAATAACTATATCTCTCTCTCTCTAACAGATACCGTATTTGGTAATGTGAAACTGAGCCGTTATCAGTTACTCACAGCTCTCCAGCTGCATCTTACAGCGCTGCGTATCCATGGGGAACAGGGTCAGGTCCAAAGGACAGGATAGCGTGACAGACAACCTGGCAAAATGCAGAACCCTCAATGACTGTTAGGTGCAACGATTTCATCATTAATGCTATTGATGATTTGTTTCATGTCACGTTGCTCTTCAGCCAATACCACCCTATGCCTGTGGACATAATTAGAAATTATGAATGTTTTTAAAACCCATCAATTGAGATCTATCTGATTGAGGTTGGATTCATTGTGACCTACTGGTCAAATTGACTGAGAAATATATTTGAAATGTCTGTGTCCTTGAATTTAAGTATGAGCTGTGAGCTAGATGGATGTAGAATGAGAATTACAGAGCTGCTGGGGATTCAGACTTTCATCGAAAAACTTTTCCTCCCAAATCTGTTCATCAATCCCGCAAAGCTATATCATTTAAGAGACAATGGCGACTGCTGAATGATTGAAAAAGATGCTTCCTCGGCTCCAGAAATACATTCTTAATGTGAGCAACACCTGTATTGTGCAGAGTTGCATATGTATTTCCCAGCAGTCCATTTGCACATGAAAGCTTTGGGTTTTGGTTGAGATTTTAGAGGAGTGCTATTTTTGTATTTTGACAGCTTTCCCCATCATGTATACACAGTACATAGAGTACATCACCACAACAACACTGTAAGCCTGGGGACTGACTCATAGCTTTTAGCCCTCAGTGACATAAAAATACACATAGGGTATCCTAAATGGGAAAAGGAGTAAGCAGCCGAGCAGCCGAGCTTCAGTACTTGGGAGTCTAAGAGGACTAAACATTCTCCTTTCTCTATACTATAGTTCTTACAGCAGCTAGTGCCACCTTGTCACACAGCTTATATGGACAAGACTAATATCGAGGCTCCAAATGCAGTAAGTAGAGGGAGAACTGACTGGGAAGATAAACATTGGACAGTATTAGTGGGGGGGGGGGGGGGAAGTCTTATTAATGTGCTAATCTTTGGGCTGGGTGGAGTGGAGTGGGGCATTGTGGGAAAATACAGGCTGTCATAGGTTTTTAGCGTTGTCATCCTGTGAACATTACTCTCACTAATGACATAGAATATTGGCATTCCAGATCAGTAAAAAGGCTCAACAGATGTATCACATCTCCAAATCTCTGATTACTCTTAAGTCCCTAAAGCAGCATTAAAGTATTACAGAGAGATGTCTGTGTGCACCGGATACACAAACACAAATGATGTCATAACATGATTCCTGGTGGATGTTGTGTATTAACATAGTACTAATATATATATATATATATATATATATATATATATATATATATATATATATATATATATTTATCTTGTTCATCTACATAGCTGTATAGTCAATGTATCTTCAACAAAGTTTACCAGAGTGAACATGAACATAAAAGTTCCATATTTTCAATCAATCAAATAGATTTTATAAAACATTTTTTCATCAGCATTTGTCACAAATAGTTTTCTGAGGTATATTGTATTCTAGCTGCTGTGGTCTGACTTCCAAAATCATAAAAAAGCTAGATTTAATTTGTTAGTGCATGGCAGTGCCAGTAAATCTAAGAGAATAAAAATGCTTTAGTTTCAAAATAGTGCAGCAATTTCTGTGAGCTATCAGATAACAATGTTAAAGCACTCTGAATGAACAATGAAGGTATGGACTTGATTATACCTCATATGAATCTAATTAGGTTGTTAGGACCCAGTTTACTGTAGCTGTGAGGAAATGGCTGTCTCCAAAGCTGGCTTAAAGGAGAGCAACCACTCTACAATTTGAAAGACACATGTATGTTCAGATAGCTATACCGTGATTAGCCACACACTCATTAGACAAAGAAGAATAATTGACGATACGCCATAGGATGATTAGCAATACACATGTTTATCTGGATGTTTATCTGCTAAAATATATTTTTCTAATCTTAATGGCATCACCTGTATAGGAAAATAAATCAGTAAAAATGTATAACAGTACGCCAACACTCACCTCATGCTGATGAGGACGTCACCGTTGCGGAAGATGAAGAGGAGAATGTTCTCCTGGGTGACGTCGTGGAAGTTGGCGCTCTTCTCGTTAGCGAAGAACAAATCAGGCTTCCACAGGCATTTGAACATCTTGGGATCAACGGTGAGTGAGTCAGACTTAAATTCCCGAGGTAGCCTGAGTCTGGGATCATTCCATCGCTGCCTCAGAAAGATGTTCACTCTGTAATCCTGTTATGTTCACAGTCGGGAACACAAAAGCACGACAAAACCATAGTCCTGCAGTTGTTGTCACTAATGGAGATTAATCCTTTTGTGAAGGCTCTAGTTTTACAAAATGTAAGCTAAATGTAGGCAAAAAGACAATAGAGAAACACAGTCCCACAGCTATGCTAAACATGGATGAGCTAATGCTAAGGTTTATGCTAATGTCAAGGCTCAAATATCACTAATTGTTGTCACGACAGTGACGGATGGTGGCGCCCCTCCTCGGCCGGGCGGAGCTCGGCGGTCGTCGTCGCCGGCATACTAGCTACCATCGATCCCTTTTTGTTTCACTTTCGTTTGGTTAGGTCTAGGTAGGCACGCACCTGTTTTGGGTTAGTCATTAGTAAGGGGGGGGTTATTTAGGTTAGCGTAGGATGTATGTGGTTGTACGTGATTGTGTTGCTTGTCCGGGTTTTGTGTGTTCGTAAAAGAACGTGTATTGAGTTTTTTCCTTCTGCCAGTGGTTTCTTGTATTTGTGTACACCACCGCAGAATCTTTCAGGGCTGCGCCCCTATACCTTGTCGACCACGTACAGTGCTTCAAATAAAGAAGTGTGGTCACGAACTCTCTCTGTCTCCTGCGCCTGACTCTACCTCTCCTGTTGTTCCTCGAGCCAGCCCGTGACAATTGTAGGCACAAAGTAGTCAGACATGTGCTCTGATTAATGGTTGACAAGCAAACCTGACTTCATGGAGTTACATGTCATAAAACTGTGTGGTTACTATCAATCATTAGACAACTGGCACTGTTAACAGGGAATCCAGATGGCTAACAAAATGGCTGACTTCTTCCCACGAACTCTACCCACTAATTATAAACAAACCAGTTTGATCAAAAGTGCCTGAAGCCTTCTTAGGTAGTTTGAAATTAGATACAAATCTGATTCATGGCCATGTGACTTGTGTTTGAACAGTCAAATCAGATTTATTTGCCCTCAAGTGGTTTTTAGACTGTTATTTGGCATATGTTGTTGCTTGCTAGTTTGACAAGAACATGTGGTAGTTTGACAAGAACACAAACAAATGAGTTAATGTGCTAGAAAGTAAACAGCTACCTAGCTAGCTAGTTGACTCTTGTGGCTAGCCAAAAATGACTTGTTTTGAAAGTTGGATCATCTTATCCTTTGAGGCTTTAAGTGTTCTTACAGTATGATTTTCAAAATTCAAAGCAACTGGGAGACTTCTATGGCGGGCATTGTTGTCAGTCACCTTAGCTTGCTACATAACTTCTGAGTGAGAGGAAGCAGGACACCACCACCAATCAGCCTACAACACTGCGCAAAAACCCTAGAGTAGCCATGACAGCAAAGGACTGCAGTCTGAGCACACACAAATCTGATTTGGTCACTTCTAACTTGCTGTTTGGACAGTCAGTTTCCCAAAATGATTTGAAAAACAAAACTGATTTGTGCATTTAGACCTGCAGTGTCAACAAGGCTTAGGTTCTGCAGATATGCAGAGAAAGGCTGATTGTATTTTGATTAAAATCAATCAAGGAAATGTTGACATGAAAGGAACTGTTTAAGGGTGTTGCAAAGGTTCAAGGGGTTACACGGAATTATGCAAAAGCCTCATTAAGAGCTTCATTAAGAGCTTAGACCATCTTGTTTAACCTGTTGGGTCTAGGGGGCAGCATTTGCACGTCTGGATAAAAAAAATGTACCCGATTTAATCTGGTTACTAATCCTACCCAGTAACTAGAATATGCATATACTTATTATATATGGATAGAAAACACTCTAAAGTTTCTAAAACTGTTTGAATGGTGTCTGTGAGTATAACAGAACTCATTTGGCAGGCAAAACCCTGAGACATTTTCTGACAGGAAGTGGATACCTGATGTGTTGTATTGACTTTAAACCTATCCCATTGAAAAACACAGGGGCTTAGGAATATTTTGGCACTTCCTATTGCTTCCACTAGATGTCACCAGCCTTTACAAAGTGTTTTGAGTCTTCTGGAGGGAGATCTGACCGAACAAGAGCCATGGAACGATGATGTCCCATTAGACACCTGGCGCGCGAGTTCATGTTGGGTACCCTCGTTCCAATACGTTATAAAAGAGTATGCATTCGTCCACCTTGAATATTATTCATGTTCTGGTTAAAAAAGGCCCTAATGATTAATGCTATACAACGTTTGACATGTTTGAACGAACGGAAATATATTTTTTCCCCTCGTTCATGACGAGAAGTCCGGCTGGCTTACATCATGTGCTAACGAGACGGAGATTTTTGGACATAAATGATGAGCTTTTTTGAACAAAACTACATTCGTTATGGACCTGTGATACCTGGAAGTGACATCTGATGAAGAGAATCAAAGGTAATGGATTATTTACATAGTATTTTCGATTTTAGATCTCCCCAACATGACGTCTAGTCTGTATCGCAACGCGTATTTTTCTGGGCGCAGTGCTCAGATTATTGCAAAGTGTGATTTCCCAGTAAGGTTATTTTTAAATCTGGCAAGTTGATTGAGTTCAAGAGATGTAAATCTATAATTCTTTAAATGACAATATAATATTTTACCAATGTTTTCTAATTTTAATTATTTAATTTGTGACGCTGACTTGACTGCCGGTTATTGGAGGGAAACGATTTCCTCAACATCAATGCCATAGTAAAACGCTGTTTTTGGATATAAATATGAACTTGATAGAACTAAAAATGCATGCATTGTCTAACATAATGTCCTAGGAGTGTCATCTGATGGAGATTGTAAAAGGTTAGTGCATCATTTTAGCTGGTTTTATGGTTTTGGTGACCCTGTCTTTGACTTGACAAAACATTACACACAACTCTTGTAAATGTACTGTCCTAACATACTCTAAATTTATGCTTTCGCCGTAAAACCTTTTTGAAATCGTAAAACGTGGTTAGATTAAGGAGATGTTTATCTTTCAAATGGTGTAAAATAGTTGTATTTTTGAAAAATTTGAATTTTGACATTTATTTGGATTCAAATTTGCCGCTCTTGAAATGCACCTGCTGTTGATGGAGTGCACCACGGGTGGCACGCTAGCGTCCCACCTAGCCCCAAGAGGTTAAGAGAACATGTCACTCAGTGACGTTTTATGTGCCATTGAGTTTTGGTGTACTTCAAAATCCTGTTGGAGAGCAGGTGTAGGGAGGGGCTATTAGTTAATTTCGTGAAGACGGGTGACCTGTCAAATAATCCCCAAACACACCAACTGTGCGTGTGTGTGTGTATGTGTGTGTGTGTGTGTGTGTGTGTGTGTGTGTGTGTGTGTGTGTGTGTGTGTGTGTGCACGTGGTGTTGCCTTGTTAAAATTGTGATCAGTTTAATGACAATGACCATCTTCATTCATAATATAACTTCAGAAACAAAATGTCCAATAGTTGTGCCGCTGCACCACTGTATCATGGTCTTAACAACTGACCATAACGTTTAACAGGCCTATCTTTGACTGTACCCTGACAGAAACTCAACCAACCTCTGTTGTGTTCCAAATTTCACACCTTGATTTTTGTAAATCTCAAAAGATTAAATGTATTCTCTGCGGCCGGGTATCAACCACCCATCTGCCGCTGTGAATTTGGCAAAGATTTAACACATCCACCAAGTGTAATGAAAGAGGAAAGCTCAAGACGGAGTGGCCTTATGAAACATGGTGGGGATTTATTGCCCGCTGCAACATCATATTAGTCATTCGCTCCAGGCGACTGTGCCTCATAAAGTGAAAATGGATGTGTTAACTAAGGTGGGCGTGCAGCGGATTGGAGCATTTAGCTGAGGTGTAAATGACAGAACAGTATTTCAAAAGATCAGAAGCCCCATCGAGGGATAAATGGAGTACTAGAGGTAACCAGTTGTCTCTCTTCATCCCTCTCTCTCTCTCTCTCTCTCTCTCTCTCTCTCTCTCTCTCTCTCTTTCTCTCTTTCACTCCTTCTCACTTAAAGTATCTCTTGTTCATGCTGAGATATAGCTAAGTGGAAATATGGGAAAGATGAGCACCTGTCTGTCTGTCTCACCGCTAACTCTTGGGTTTTGACTGTTATCGTTTTCATGTGACGGATATCATCACCTTAATCGTCCCCGGTGTGAAATTCCCCCGTTGGCATTAAGTGCACCGGTAGAGCGCAGACACATGCCACTGATCTATGGCCAAGGGAAATATTTTAGGTGGAAACCCAAGACATTCCAGGATACAGGATCTAAGCTTTGTTATGGGTGTCACTCCCCATGAAGTGCAAAGACATTGGAACAGGAGTTGACTCTGGAGGAGACATATACACCTGCCTCAGCAAAACAGAGCTAACATAAAGCTCTGAGGCCCCATGTGATACATAGCTGGATAACAACACCCAACAACACCCATGGGTTAACAGACACTTGTCTGGCTGTCTGTCTGTCTCCATCCACACACCGACGTACTTGCCATTCCTGTATCCACAGTATCTACAGTGCAGCAGGTCTATTTGCATTCCAAATCCATCTACAGTAACGCTTACTTGCAAATCCATTAGCCTACATAGGGCCTGAGTCGCTAACTGAACAGATTGTTAACTATTCTACTCCTCCCATATGTGGAATGAAAAGACAACATTAGGTAGGTTATTAGGAAGTTTAAACAGCGTTCTCTTTAATGTCTCTCAAAGTGAGTCAGGGTCAAATCATCTCGTCCTGAGTTTAATCTACATTCATTAGCATTCGGAAACACAGTTCTTTCAGCAATGAAGCCATCAGATAAATGAGGCATGAAAGCCTTTGTCCTAATAATGATTCACCGTTAAATCAACTGACGCACTGAAGTCTGCGTACAATACATCTTCCCCAATCCCCTATGCTTATTAATAATGTACTATTATATAGTGATTGATCAAATTATATGTTGGTCAGATGTAATTGAACCATGGAGGGTTTGAGTAGGTTAAAGATGCACCTAGATGATGACCTAAGGTCAGTTGTTTACCCTTATGGTTAAGGTCAGGAATTGGGGAGGGTAAACAGGGAACTTCTATCACACAGTGAGGAAGTCTTACCATAGTGGTCTCTTGGATTGACCCAAAGCTGTTTATAAATATGTTCACTTTGTCCTCCACAGGAATGCCTAAAAAAACAAAAACCAAGGTTAGAACAGTAGCAGCTGAAAACAGGCAGCATGAGGACCTCTCATTCACAATCTTACTGAACTGAACAGGCTTAACCTAAGTTTCAATACAATCTTAGCTAGCATCTCATATTCATAAACTTCATGAGGAAAATCTACTTGATGTAAATGTTACAATTCAAAATGCATTTCAGAATATCAGCCTATAGCTGTGACTATAGCCAACGAAGTTGAAATTCAGAAAAAACAGTAAAAAATATCTCCCGTCACACAAAATGGCGAAGGGATGCCCGGGAAACAGCTTCAAATCTAATTTCTGAGATTAGAGCGCTGACTTTAATGGATGTCAAGATCTAGCTTTCGTCTGGCCTTGATATGAACACCAGATGTGGGCCCAGTGGGAAGAATAACCAGGCAGTCATAGAGGGAATTCACATGGCACGAACCACATCAAACAGTCGAAGTCTGGGAGATGCATACAGAGCCAAGGCCAGGGAATGAGGATGGGTCTGCGATGGTCTAAAGAAGACCACCCTGGACCCATTACATCATCAGCTGGGGTTTCTATTGGGGCACAAAACATCTTAAAAGCCTGGGAGTGTTGGTTATTTTGACAAGGTGTATAAATTGAGTTCAATCAAATTGTGAATTACTGTAAAGGTCTTCTCCAATAACTGCCTTTAACGTAGCTTCCTCAACATGGAAACTTGGATGATAGAGTAAAAAAAGAGAGAGAGAGATGGAGACAGAGTGAGAGAAAGAGAGAGAGAGAGAGAGAGAAGGGAGGGAGAGAGAGAGAGAAAGAAAGAGAGGGAGAGAAAGAGCGAGAGGAAGAGAGAGAGATGGAGGGAGAGAAAGAGAGAGAGAGAGAGAGAGAGAGAGCGAGAGCGAGAGCGAGGGCAAGTGAGAGAGAGACCTCCTACCAAATGTATGACCATATTAGAGACACATATTTCCCTCAGATTACACAGACATACAAAGAATTCGAAAACACATCCAATTTTGATAAAAGCTCATAGCTATTTGGTGAAATACCACAGTGTGCAATCACAGCAGCAAGATGTGTGACCTGTTGCTAGAAGAAAAGGCCAACCAGTGAAGAAAAAACACCATTGTAAATGTAACCCATATTTATGTTTATTTATTTTCCCTTTTTTACTTTAACTATTTGCACATCATTGCAACACTGTATATAGACATAATATGACATTTGAAATGTCTTTATTCTTTTGGAACTTGTGTGAGTGTAATATTTACTGTTCACTTTTTATTGTTTATTTCACTTTTGTTTATCCATTTTACTTGCTTTGACAATGTAAACATATGTTTCCATGCCAATAAAGCTCTTTGAATTGAGAGAGAGAGAGAGAGAGAGAGAGAGAGAGAAAGCAGGCTAACCTTTGAAGTTGGGCCTGATTCGAGGATCATACGTGATCAGTAATCTGTTCAAGATGTTACTGGTTGAATTCTCAGGGACCCGTGCGAGATCCTCAGGTGTCAGCTGTCTGCAAAGAGGAAAGAAAAAAGGAGGAAACTCTAAACCACATTACGTAGCAGGTCAAATTCTCCTGGATTAACTGTGCAGACGGAAGTATATCTTTGTGTTTCCAGAACCTGAGAACTACCAGTTGGTGATTCAAGTAGCTTCGGTAATAGGACCTCCCCAGCAAACGATGCTTGGGGTCTCAGAGCATTCCTGGAATGTCTGCAAAATTACAGTTAAATGTTCACAAGATTATGGGAAGTGTTCTTGGTTCTCATAGCAGAGTGAAAAATAAAGGAAATTCCTCAGGAATTCAAGGAATCAGTAGTTCATGGCTGTATAGGTTGCTTTAATGTCAGCAGCTACTGTAAATGGCAACATCCACAATGTTGCTGAATATCACATTTGCATAATGTTTCTTGCAACCCTAGCATGACATTCTTGGAATGTAGTGTGAAAATCATTTGCATTTCTGTCAACAAGCAAAGGTTCTTAGTGTATTTGTGAAAGATTCACATCAGTTGTGACCTTAGAAGAATTTTCAACATTCAAGGAACATCTTCTGCTTTCTGAAACTGATTTGCTGAAATAACATTGACCTGAGGAGAGATGGATGGAGGGAGCAGGACTTGGCAGAGGAAAGAGGGAAAATCCACTCCACGTGGGTGGCAACTGAACTCTGCCAAGGAATTCAACTTGAAAAAGCACATCACATATGATTATGTAAACCTCATCAGGCACTGAGGATGAGTAAAAGTGCTCGGCTGGAATTTGTGTGTGCACGTTTGCAGTTCCCTTGATCAAGGTGTATCCCCTCTGCTCCACCATAAGTTCCCCACCAACAAAACATTGTTTTCTCTCCAGTTTAGGCATTCTCTGTGAATATTGTAATGAAATTAAAGGGCTCCCTTCAATTTCAATAATCGTTATGTTTGATCCCTTCTAGGATTTAGTACAGTAAGACCAAACATTGCATGACAAATTAGGCTTTGAAGCTAAAACAGGGATAGGGATGACAAATTCTTTTTTTGGAGAGACGATACTTCTGGCCAGCTGTCCTGATTTCTAATTTATCCAACATCTGTCCCTTCTTGGATTGCATTTTCAAACACTAACCATTTGAAAATGGTCAGAGTAACTGATCGTATTTTTGAGTTTGAGCAATTTAGGCAATGCCGCAGGGAATCTCATGAGGTGGGGTGAAATTCTGCACTTACGAAGGACAGTAGACTTGCTTCCCCTTCTTCCCTTTCTTTGTCCCTTTTTCTTTAGTGGATCCTCCCTCTATCCAGACCAAGAAGACGAGGAGAAGGATGGCCAGTTTCTTGACGCCCATCTTGGTCAACCCCTGAGCCTGAAAAGAGAGAAAGAAAATTTAAAAAATTGATCTCTTCAACTCACTCATGCTTAATGTGTCGACAGTCACACGCTCTTTCCAAATGTTGTCTTTTAGCCATCCAATAAAACTTGAAGTTGATTTGCACATATGGAGCAAGGCTACCCCATTTGTAAGTTATGTAAGACTAAAGCCCATTCTCCTAAACCATATGAATACAGTAGGCACACATTTGCACGCTCTAGTTTAAATCCCTTCCTGTAAATAAAGACTGTAGATCTATCACATCTATTGTTCTGTCAACAGATTGGCACTCCATGGATTGACTCGGATGAGATTCTGTCACCAATATAATCTGATTTGATTCATAACTTTGAACGTTCTGTGTACTTTTAATCTTGTGGCTCAGTTGGTTGGAGAAGTACATACACATACTGTACACTGAAAATGTATTAATACACTGAGGGCACAAATAATAGGAACACCTGCTCTTTCCACGACATAGACTGACCAGGTGATATCATTTGTTAAATTCATTTCAATCAGTGTAGATGAAGGGGAGGAGACATGTTAAAGAAGGATTCTCAAGCCTTGAGACAAATGAGACATAGATTGTGCATGTGTGCCATCCAGAGGGTGAATCGGCAAGACAAAATATTGAAATGCCTTTGAACTGGGTATAGTAGTAGGTTCCAGGCGCACCGTTTTGAGTGTGTCAAGACTGGTTCCGTACACAAAAGACATCTAGCCAACTTGACACAACTGTGGGAAGCATCGGCCCAGCATCCCTGTGGAACGCGTTTGACAGTCCATGCCCTGAACGAATTGAGGCTGTTCTGAGGGCAAAGAGGGTGGGGGGATGCGACTCAATATTAGGATGGTGTTCTTAATGTTTTGCACACTCAGTGTGTAAGAGTTATTGTGTCATTTCATGTAAGAGTGTCTGTTAAATAACCTAATCTCAGCATTCTTAAAGTATAATGTCTTCCTCTTGCTGAAATGGTTGATTTGAGAGTTTCATATATTGAATATAATACAGCAATTTTACTAAATTCAAAGCACTTGTTAAGAGTCTAAAGTACTCTACAATTGCATTGATTGATTGATGCCACCAACACAATTATACCTTTATTCCATTAAGACATGGAATGAATGGAGCTCTTGCATTTCATTGTCTAGACACTCTGCCGCTGCACAAGGAATTCCCTGTCTGCTACTCCCACATTGATCATCATCAGCAGTAGCAGAACTATGCCACACTTTGGTTCACTCTGTACCTCAGCACTAAAACCTCTCCTAGCTTATACAGATGTAGGATCTTAATTTGATCATCCTTTTGTTGCACAGCAGGCAATGCAAACTTGTGGTGTATTTCAGTTTTAAAAAGGCTTCTAAAGTTTGTTATTTCCACTTTGAAATGTAAAATTTGATTTGCCCTAATGAAAGATGTATTAACCCAATGAAAAATGTCCATTAATTACAATCCACATAATAATTCACATTTGGTGTTATTTTCCTGCTATAGCAAACTGGCTAAAATTAAGATCCTACATCTGTATTTCACACATCATTATTGATTCCACACAGCTGAAGTGTTGGTGGTTTATTTGACATGACACCTATCCCCTCATGTACGACCCAGAATTCCATTGACCTAGAATTACTCCTAATCATTATCATCCAGTGAAATATAACCTTAATTTGTTTTTCTTTCTTTCTATCTCTTTCTTTCTATATTTTTTCTTTTTTCTTTCTATCTCTCTCTCTCTAAAGTGATTTACAGTCAAGTTCACAGAGCTGTGCAAAGTTGTGCTATGGCTAAGTTGTGCTATTGCTGGTATCCCCTGCATATTTCATAAGCTTTTAGTCACTTTGCATTGGCGTGGTCCCTGTTTCCTAAATATAGTTTGTTCGAGTATTTTCCCCTTTCACTGAATGAGGACGGAGGAGACAATCATTGCTGCTCTCCTAATATAATGTAAATAATATTTATTTTATTTAACTTTTATTTCAAATGAAATGTAAAAAATGCAACCAGGGAGACACATTGAGACCTAGATCTCATTCACAAGCGTGCCCTAGGAACATCAGCACACAAATAATTATATACAAAATACACATACAATATACACATTGCCATTGTAATCAAATAAAACAAACACATTAATCACTATAAAAATCCTTAACCAATATCTTAAATTGTCCTAGGGACACCAAATGACCGAAACAAAGTGCCAACTGGAGACTATTCCACACGAGGTGCCTGATTTGAAAAAGCAGATCTCCTGAACTCTGTGGTTACCATGGGAGTCATCATCGTTAACCAACCCTGTGACCTTGAATTATAACCTGAAATTCTTAATTTCAACAAAGATGTTAAGCATGTTGGAAGCTTGTGGAGTAGGGATTTATAAACAAAAAGAGAGAAATGAAGTGATCTACTTACCTTTAAAGAGGTCCAGTCAACTTTTTGGTAAAGGATGCAGTGAAGAATATTAACTGCCAGATCTAATAAAACGAGGGGTGCTATGATAAACAGAATCAAGGGATTTTAGAGTAGAGTTAGTTGCACTTCGGTCAAGAACAGGTAGAAAAGTTGATTGAGAAAATATTGCAAATAACCTAAAAAAGCCCTGTTTTATGAGAGTTCACCACTATGTCACTCCATTCTTACTGATCCATTCTTAGCGTAAGAACCTTGTGTTGTTTATACAGTGCATTCGGAGAGTATTCAGACCCCTTGACTTTTTTCACATTTTGTTACGTTACAGCGTTATAAAAAAACAACTAAAATATCACATTTACATAGGTATTCAGACCCTTTACTCAGTACTTTGTTGAAGCACCTTTGGCAGCGAATACAGTCTCGAGTCTTCTTGGGTATGACGCTACAAGCTTGGCACACCTGTATTTGTGGAGTTTCTCCCATTCTTCTCTGGAGATTCTCTCAACCTCTGTCAGGTTGAATGGGGAACGTCGCTGTACAGCTATTTTCAGATCTCTCCAGAGATGTTCGATCGGGTTCAAGTCCGTGTCTGGCTGGACAAGTCTCTTCAGACTTGTCCTGAAGAGACTTGTCCCGAAGCCAATCCTGCGTTGTCTTGGCTGTGTGCTTAGGGGCGTTGTCCTGTTGGAAGGTAAACCTTCTCCCCAGTCTGAGGTCCTGAGTGCTCTGGAGCAGGTTTTCATCAAGGATCTCTCTGTACTTTGCTTCGTTCATCTTTCCCTTGATCCTGACAAGTCTCCCAGTCCCTGTCGCTGAAAAACATCCCCACAACATAATGCTGCCACCACCATGCTTCACCGTAGGAATACTGCCAGGTTTCCTCCAGACGTGACGCTTGACATTCAGGCCAAAGAGTTCAAACCTGATTTCATCAGACCATAGAATCTTGTTTCTCACTCTACCATAAATGCCTGATTGATTGGTGGAGTGCTGCAGAGAGCGTTGTCCTTCTGGAAGGTTCTCCCATCTCCACAGAAGAACTCCAGTTTGGCTGGGCGACCAGCTCTAGGAAGAATCTTAGTTGTTCCAAACTTCTTCCATTTAAGAATGATGGATGCCATTGTGTTCTTGGGGACCTTCATTGCTGCAGACATTTTTTGGTACCCTTCCCCAGATCTGTGCATACGGACAATTCCTTCGACCTCATGGCTTGGTTTTTCCTCTGACATACACTGTCAACTGTGGGACATTATATAGACAGGTGTGTGCCTTTCCAAATTATTTCCAATAAATGTAATTTACCACAGGTGGACTCCAATCAAGTTGTAGAAACATCTCAAGGATGATCAATGGAAACAGGATGCACCTGAGCTCAATTTCGAGTCTCATAGCAAAGGGTCTGAATACTTATGTAATAAGGTATTTGTGTTTTTTATTTTTAATACATTTGCAAACAGTTCAAACAGTTTGTCATTATGGGGTATTGTGTGGAGATTGACGAGGGAGAAAAATAATTGAATCCATTTTAGAATAAGGCTCTAACGTAATAAATCTTGGAAAAAGTCAAGAGGTCTGAAGACTTTCCAAATGCACTGTATGTAGAGTTAAATTCAAATGTAAAGTCAGTGACACAAGCTCCCACATAGAATGAGTATTGGTATCATCAGGTCAATAGGAATTATGTTCACCAAACACAATCTTCTCCATTAGGGCTTTAATTGCACTATTGGATTTCTGACCTTGGAGGCATATTAAACGGCTGTTATTGCCTGTGAAGGACTACATACAGTATGCACAATGTAGCAAAAACACTGCTATTATTGAACTGCACAGAAATGCCCATTTAATTTGGCCACCCAGGCACTGCAAAACATTTTTCCATTCCACATTTGATAGTTTGCTGAAAAATAAAGTATGATATTGATAGTATAGAATAGATACCAATGACATTTTAAAAAAACTGCTTTGCATGACATTATTCAACTTTCCCTCATTTTCATCTTTGTATCTTATCAAGACTTTTACTGTGCACCTCCATATTTAAGTCATGCAAACAAGCGATACAATTCCTTCTAATTGCCTACCAATTTCAACAATCACTACCTGTGGCTGCCTGCACCGCGCATCAGGTCCAATCGCAACAAGAGAAGACGCTGCCGCTTGCCCAAAGCTTGAGCACCACTTGCAAAAGATGTAGAATATTATACATAGCGAAGCGACCACCACGATATGAGGTGATAGGGGAATGGGGGGAAATGTCATTAAGTACGAGCGAAAACATACTTCGGGGTCATGCATTTCACATTGCCTACATTGAAGTGAACATAGGCTACAACTACGTTTTGTTTAAAAATACAAGCATTTCACTTACCATTTTGTTTTCTTCAATAGTTTATTCGTTACAAGACCCGCAAAAGCTGACAATGTAAAAGGTCGTTAGTCTTCCTTGACCATACGCAGTCGATATTCTTCATTCTGGTCTCCCCCGTCCGTCATTCGTTCGAAGTAGCAGTTGTTGATTTTTATCTCTAATTTACATTTCGGGTATATGCCTATTTTTCTCTACGCGCGGTCAGGTTTGTATTTGTATTGAATGTATATGGTTGATGCCCTTTTGCCTCAGTTCGGGATGCCCAAGATGGAGGATTGCGTGTGCACCTGTCATGCAACATGCGCAGAAGCAGGATGCACACATTAATACATCATTGCCTCAGCACCACGGACAGCCGCTTTCTGCCCCCAACGATACATGGAAGCCCATTACGTTTGGGCAATAATATATATTCATGTGAAGCGTACAAACTTCTATTATTTATTATGTCATATTCATGAGCAACGTTTAGCGCCAACTGAAGAGTCGGTCGAGCGCTTGTGAAGATTGCACATGACACCATAGGCTATTTAGCAAATAAAATGACAGCATCTAATTAATTATGTCTTGTTGGATTGTAGATACATACATGTTAGTGAATGTAGGTCAATTATATATTTTAATATTGTGTTGAGGTGTTAAAACGTTAATTGATGACTGAATGCCTATCATGGTCAGAAAGGCTATGCTCTTGTTGGGGTGATAAACAAAATCCAACAAAATCCAACAATGAAGTAGGCTAGTCTGTAACATTTATTGTGTCTTTTTTTGTCAACTCGAAGCCTATCCATAACTCAACATAACATCCATAACACAACATAACATCTATAACACCACATAACATCTATAATTCAACATAACATCCATAACACAGCATAACATCCATAACACAACATAACATCTATAACACCACATAACATCTATAATTCAACATAACATCCATAACACAGCATAACATCCATAACACAACATGACATCTATGACAACACACTGTGACATCTATAACTCAACATAACATCCATAACACAACATAACATCTATAATTCAACATAACATCCATAACACAGCATAACATCCATAACACAACATGACATCTATGACAACACACTGTGACATCCATCACTCAACATAACATCCATAACACAACATAACATCTATAATTCAACATAACATCCATAACACAGCATAACATCCATAACACAACATGACATCTATGACAACACACTGTGACATCCATAACTCAACATAACATCCATAACACAACATAACATCTATAATTCAACATAACATCCATAACGCAACATAACATCTATAAAACCATATAACATCTATAATTCAACATAACATCTATAAAAAGAGCATAACATCCATAACACAACATGACATCTATGACAACACACTGTGACATCTATAACGCAACATAACATAATGTAACATCTATAACACAGCATAACATCCATGACATAACAACTACATCCATAACTCAACATAACATCTATAACACAACATAACATCTATAACACAACACAACATCTATAACACAACATCACATCTATAACACAACATAACATCTAGAACTCAACATACCTGGCAAGTATTATCTATTTAATCTCTCTTAATCTCTGTCATTTCTATATCCATGTCTCTACACTAAATAATGATCCACTGATAAAAGCAACTACACTGAACAAAAATATAAACCCAACATGCATCAATTTCAAAGATTTTACTGAGTTACAGGTTATATAAGGAAATCAGTCAATTGAAATAAATTCCCTAATCTATGGATTTCACATGACTGGGAATACAGATATACATCTTTTGGTTAGATACCTTAAAAATAGGTAGAGGCATGGATCAGAAAACCAGTCAGTATCTGGTGTGACCCCCCCCTTTTGCCTCATGCAGCACAACACATCTCCTTCACATATAGTTGATCTGGCTGTTGATTGTGGCCTGTGGAATGTCGTCCCACTCCTCTTCAATGGCAGTGTGGAGATGTTGGATATTGGCTGGAACTGGAACACGCTGTTGTACCTGTCAATCCAGAGCATCCCAAACCTGCTCAATGGGTGACATGTCTGAGGTGTCTGCAGGCCATGGAAGAAATGGGACATTTTCAGCTTCCAGGAATTGTGTACATGTGACATGGGGCCGTGCATTACATGCTGAAACATGAGGTGATGGCGGCAGATGAATGGCACGACAATGGGCCTCAGGATCTCGTCACAGTATCTCTGTGCATTCAAATTGCTATCGATAAAATTAAATTGTGTTAGTTGTTCGTAGCTTATATCTGACCATACCATAACCCCACCGCCACCATGGGACACTCTGCTCACAATGTTGACATCAGCAAACCGCTCGCCCACAAAATGCAATACTCACTGTCTGCCATCTGCCCGGTACAGTTGATTCCGGAATTAATCTGTGAAGATCACACTTCTCCAGCGTGCCAACGGCCATCGAAGGTGAGCATTTGCCCACTGAAATCGGTTACGACGCCAAACTGCAGTCAGGTCAAGACCCTGGTGAGGACGACGAGCACGCAGAGGAGCTTCCCTGAGATGGTTTCTGACAGTTTGTGCAGAAATTCTTCGGTCGAGCAAACCCACAGTTTCAACTGTCCGGGTAGCTGGTCTCAGACGAGCCCGCAGGTGAAGAAGCCAGATGTGGAGGTCTTGGTCTGGCATGGTTACAGGTGGTCTGCAGTTCTGAGGTCGGTTGGACGTACTACCAAATTCTCTAAAGCAACGTTGGAGGCGACTTATGGTAGATAAATTAACCTTAGATTATCTGGCAACAGCTCTGGTGGACATTCCTGCAGTCAGCATGGAAATTGCACGCTCCCTCAAAACCTGAGACATCTGTGGCATTGTGTTGTGTGACGAAACTGCACATTTTAGTGTGGCCTTTTATTGTCCCCAGGACAAGGTGCACTTGTGTAATGATCATGCTGTTTAACCATCTTCTTGATATGCCACACCTGTCAGGTGGATGGATTATCTTGGCAAATGAGAAATGCTCACTAACAGTGATGTAAACAAATGTCTCTCTGGTGAGGAGTGTGTGTGTGTGTGTGTGTGTGTGTGTGTGTGTGTGGTGTGTGTGTGTGTGTGTGTGTGTGTGTGTGTGTGTGTGTGTGTGTGTGTGTGTGTGTGTGTGTGTGTGTGTGTGTGTGTGTGTGTGTGTGTGTAGGAATGCATGCATCAGGACATTGGGAGTAGAGGTTCTCTACCATCTATGGTGTGCAGTGTACCTCCACATTGTAGCCAGGCCAACAGTGAATCAAAGCTGACCTCTGAGGTGGAGACAATCCTTTCTCTCTCACACAGTCTGATATCAAAGAGAATCAAACTATGTGGTTTATGACCCTCGCCTTTGTACATCTAGCCAAGAGGTATTACTGAGGAACAGTTTGCATCACCTTTTTAAATGGGCCTTATGTTCTTCCAAAGAATAAGAAAATGGAATCTATTCCAAAATCTAATTTCACATATAACCCAGAGCTTCAGTTCCTTTTCTATTATTCAATGAGTCTGGGGCAGATTAGACAGGTTCCCCACGTTGGTACCTATAGTATCAGTCTGGGGAAGATTGGGCAGGTTCCCAGATTAGACAGGTTCCCCACGTTGGTCCCTATAGTATGAGTCTGGGGAAGATTGGGCAGGTTCCCAGATTAGACAGGTTCCCCACGTTGGTACCTATAGTATCAGTCTGGGGAAGATTGGGCAGGTTCCCAGATTGGGCAGGTTCCCCACGTTGGTCCCTAACAGTGGAGCGGCTCAAGAGCTTCAAAACTATCATGGTCCAAACATACCAAAACAATGTCTATTCCCCTTCAGGAGGCTGAAAAAAATTGTCATGGGTCCTCAGATCCTCAAAAAGTTCTACAGCTGCACCATCGAGAGCATCCTGACTGGTTGCATCACCGCTTGGTATGGCAACTGCTCGGCATCCGACCGCAAGGTGCTACAGAAGGTAGTGCGTACGGTCCAGTACATCACTGGGGCCGAGCTCCCTGCCATCCAGTACCTCTATACCAGGCGATGTCAGAGGAAGGCTATAAAAATTGTCAAAGACTCCAGCCACCCTAGTCATATACTGTTCTACCTGCTACAACATGCCAAGCGGTACCGGAGCGCCATGTCTAGGTCCAAAATGCTCCTTAACAGCTTCTACCCCCAAGCCATAAAACTGCTAAACAATTAATCCAATGGCTACCTGGACTATTTGCATTGACCCTCTTTTTTACACTGCTGCTACTCTCTGTTTATTATCTATGCATAGTCACTATATCCCTACCTACATGTACAGTACATATTACCTCAGTTACCTCGACTAACCTGTACCCAAGCACATGGACTCGGTACCGGTATCCCATGTATATAGCCTCATTATTGTTATTTTATTGTGTTACTTTGTTAAAACTTTTGTTTATTTAATTTGTATTTAATTATTTTAGCAAATATTTTCTTACTTTAAAAAAACTGCATTGATGGTTAAGGGCTTGTAAGTAAGCATTTCACGGTAAGGTCTACACCTATTGTATTCGGCGCATTTGAAAAATACAATTTGATTTGAATAGTATCGGTCTGGGGCAGATTGGACAAGTTCCCCACATTGGTCCCAATAGTATCGTTCTGAGGCAGATTGGACAAGTTCCCCACATTGGTCCCTATAGTATCGTTCTGAGGCAGATTGGACAAGTTCCCCACATTGGACCCTATAGTATCGGTCTGAGGCAGATTGGACAAGTTCCCCACATTGGTCCCTATAGTATCGTTCTGAGGCAGATTGGCCAGTTCCCCACATTGGTCCCTATAGTATCGTTCTGAGGCAGATTGGACAAGTTCCCCACATTGGTCCCTATAGTATCGGTCTGGGGCAGATTGGAGAGATAGAGATAGAGGTAGTGGTAGAGATAGAGGTAGTGGTAGTGGTAGTGGCAGAGGTAGTGGTAGAGATAGAGGTAGAGGTAAAGGTAGCGGCAGAGGTAGAGGTAGTGGCAGAGGTAGAGATAGAGGTAGAGGTAAAGGTAGCGGTAGAGGTAGAGATAGAGTTAGTGGGATAGGTAGTGCTAGAGGTAGAGGTAGTGTTAGAGATAGTGGTAGTGGTAGAGGTAGTGGTAGAGGTAGTGGTAGAGATAGTGGTAGTGGTAGTAGGGCCTCCAGAGTGGTGCAGTGGTCTAAGGCACTGCAACGTAGTGCTAGCTGTGCCACTCGAGATTCTGGGCTAGAGTCCAGGCTCTGTCGCATCCGGCCGCGACCGGGAGACCCATGGGGCGGCACACAATTGGCCCAACGTCGTCCGGATTAGGGGAGGGTTTGGCCGGCAGGGATATCCTTGTCCCATCGCACACTAGCGACTCCTGTGGCGGGCCAGGCGCAGTGCACACTGACATGGTCCCCAGGTGTACGCTGTGTCCTCCGACACATTGGTGTGGCTGGCTTCCGGGTTAAGTGGGCATTGTGACAAGAAGCAGTGCGGCTTGGTTGGGTTGTGTTTTGGAGGACGCGCGGCTCTCGACCTTCGTCTCTCCCGAGTCGGTACGGGAGTTGCAGCGATGAGACAAGATTGTAACTACAATTGGATACCACGAAATTGGGGAGAAAAATAGGTTAAAAAACAACAACTGAGATAGTGGTAGAGGTAGTGGTAGAGATCACTTTGATTATTTGGGAGGCCTTCGTTTAGCCCTAAGGATTCAGTCTTCAATTAGTGATTCACAGTTCAATTGAAATGTGTGTGTGTGTATCAAATCACATGCGCTGAATACAACAGGTGTAGACCTTACAGTGAAATGCTTACTTACAAGCCCTTAACCAACAATGCAGATTTAAGAAAAATAAGTGTTAAGAAATTTACTAAAATAAACTGAAGAAAAAAAATATATACGAAAAAGAAAAACAACAAATAATTAAAGAGCAACAATAAAATAACAGTAGCGAGGCTATATACAGGGAGTACCAGTGCAGAGTCAATGTGCGGGGCACTGGTTAGTCGAGGTAATTGAGGATAATATGTATATGTAGGTAGCGGTAAAGTGACTATGCATAGATAATAAACAGAGAGTAGCAGGGGTGTTGGGGGGGGGGATCAGGAGTCTTATGCCTTAGAGGCAGAAACTGTTAAGAAGCCTTTTGGAACAAGACTTGGCGCTCCTGTACCGCTTGCCGTGCGGTAGCAGAGAGAAGAGTCTATGACTAGGGTGGCTGGAGTCTTTGACAAGTTTTAGGGCCTTCCTCTGACACCGCTTGGTATAGAGGTCGTGGATGGCAGGAACTTGGCCCCAGTGATGTAGTGCCCTGCGGTCTGAGGATGAGCAGTTGCCATACCAGGCGGTGATGCAACCAGTCAGGATGCTCTCAATGGTGCAGCTGTAGAAGTTTTTGAGGATCTGAGGACCCATGCAAAATCTTTTCAGTCTTCTGAGGGGGAATAGGCGTTGTAGTGCCCTCTTCACAACTAGCTTGGTGTGTTTGGGCCATGATAGTTCATTGGTGATGTGGACACCAAGGAACTTGAAGCTCTCAACCTGCTCTACTATAGCCCCGTCAATGAGAATGGGGGTGTGCTCAGTCCTCCTTTTCCTGTAGTCCACGATCATCTTCTTTGTCTTGATAACATTGAGAGAGAGGTTGTTATCTTGGCACCACATGGCCAGGTCCATGACAACCTCCCTATAGGCTGTCTCATCGTTGTTGGTGATCAGGCCTACCACTGTTGTGTTGTCGGTAAACTTAATGATGGTGTTGGAGTCGTGCTTGGCCAATCAATCATGTGTGAACAGGGAGTACAGGAGGGGACTGAACATGCACCCCTGAGGGGCTTCCGTGTTGAGGATCAGCGTGGCAGACGTGTTGTTACCGAACCCTTACCACCTGGGGGCGGCCCGTCAGGAAGTCCAGGATCCAGTTGCAGAAGTAGGCGTTTAGTCCCAGGGTCCTAAGCTTAGTGAATAGCTTTGTGGGCACTATGGCGTTGAACGCTGAGCTGTAGTCAATGAATAGCATTCTCACATAGGTGTTCCTTTTGTGCAGGTGGGAGAGGGAAGTGTGGAGTGCAATAGAGATTGCGTCATCTGTGGATCTGTTGGGGCGGTATGAAAATTGGGTGAGTCTAGGGTTGAGATAATGGTGTTGATGTGAGCCATGATCAACCTTTCAAAGCACTTGATGGTTACAGACGTGAGTGCTACAGGGCGGTAGTCATTTAGGCAGGTTATCTTGGTGTTCTTGGGCACAGGGACTATGGTGGTCTGCTTGAAACATGTTGGTATTACAGACTCGGTGAGGGAAAGGTTGAAAATGTCAGTTGACAGGTTGCCAGTTGCTCAGCGCATGCTAGGAGTATACATACCGGTAATTCGTCTGGCCCTCGGGCCTTGTGAATGTTGACCTGTTTAAAGGTCTTACTTACATTGGCTACGGAGAGCGTGATCACACAGTCGTCCGGAACAGCTGGTGCTCTTATGCATGTTTCAGTGTTGCTTACCTCGAAGCGAGCATAGAAGTCATTTAGCTCACCTTCTAGGCTTGTGTTGGAGCTCACAGCTGTGCATCCATTTGTAGTCTGTAATAGTTTGCAAGCAATGCCACATCCGACGAGCGTTGGAGCCGGTGTAATACGATTCAATCTTAGTCCTGTTTTGAAGCTTTGCCTGTTTGATGGTTCGTCGGAGGGCATAGCGGGATTTCTTATAAGCGTCCTGGTTAGAGTCCCGCTCTTTGAAAGCGGCAGCTCTACCCTTTAGCTCAGTGTGGATGTTGTCTGTAATCCATGGCTTCTGGTTGGGGCATATACGTACGGTCAATGTGGGGACAACATCATCGATGCACTTATTGATGAAGTCAGTGACTGATGTGGTATACTCCTTAATGCCATCAGAAGAATCCCAGAACATATTCCAGTCTGTGCTAGCAAAACAGTCCCGTAGTTTAGCATCTGCGTCATCTGACCACTTCCGTAATGAGCGAGTTACTGGTACTTCCTGCTTTAGTTTTTGCTTGTAAGCAGGAACCAGGAGGAAAGAGTTATGGTCATATTTGCCAAATGGAGGGCGAGGGAGAGCTTTGTACACGTCTCTGTGTGTGGAGTAAAGGTGGTCTAGGTGGTTGCACATGTAACATTCTGGTAGAAATTAGGTAAAAAGGATGTAAGTTTCCCTGCATTAAAGTCCCCGGCCACTAGGAGTGCCGCCTTTGGATGAGTATTTCCTTGTTTTCCTATGGCCTTATACAGCTCGTTGAGTGTGGTCTTAGTGCCAGCATCGGTTTCTGGTGGTAGATAGACAGCTACAAAAAATATAAATGGTAAATGGTGTGGCCTACAGCTTACCATGAGATACTCTACCACAGGCGAGGAAAACCTTGAGACTTCCTTAGTATTAGATTTTGTGCAGCAGCTGTTATTTACAAATAGACACAGACCGCCACCCCTTGTCTTACCAGAGGCAGCTATTCTATTTTGCCGATGCACGGAAAACCCAGCCAGCTGTATGTTATCCATGTCGTCGTTCAGCCACGACTCAGTGAAACATAAGATGTTACAGTTTTTAATGTCCCGTTGGTAGGATAGTCTTGATCGGAGCTCATCCAGTATATTATCCAATGATTTCACATTGCCTAATAGAACTGATGGTAGAGGCAGATTACCCACTCGCCATCGGATCCTTACAAGGCACCCCGACCTACGTCCCCGATATCTCCGTCTCTTCTTCATGTGAATGACTGGGATTTAGCCTTGTCCGGTGTCTGAAGTAAATCCTTTGTGTCTGAGTCGTTAAAGAAAAATTCTTCGTCCAGTACGAGGTGAGTAATCGCTGTCCTGATATCCAGAAGCTCTTTTCGGTCATAAGAGACAGTGGCAGAAACATTATGTACAAAATAAGTTACAAATAACGTGAAAAAACACACAATAGCACAATTGGTTAGGAGCCGGTAAAACGGTAGCCATCTCCTCCGGCGCCATTCAACGTGTGTGTGTGTGTGTGTGTGTGTGTGTGTGTGTGTGTGTGTGTGTGTGTGTGTGTGTGTGTGTGTGTGTGTGTGTGTGTGTGTGCACGTGCATTTGCGTGAAACGTGTGTGTACTTGTCTAGTTATTGGGAGTAATAATGGTGAGAAATATGAGCATTGACAGGGACAAGCACTAACTAACCATGTGGCAAATAGTGCTGATAAAGTGGATGAACAGTTGATTGGTGATTGAGGTGGCAGAGGCACCAGAAGAAGGGATTCATATTCCTACAGTATATGTTGAAGATGTAAAGATTGAAGATGTTTAGAGGGAAATGGATTAGTGGTGATGGCCTACCAGACACTATCTAGATCTCAACCGATCAAATCCTTTTGGTAGTTTTCTTATTGACAAATGGGTCTTATTTAGAGAAAGAGGTATATGGTAATCAAAGGCTGATTGTTGATGGCTAAGCTTGATGTATCAGTCAAGGCCATTGGTAATCAGGTTTTTCTAAGAACACAGACATGCACGGAATTGGTGTTTTCCTCGTTGCTGAGTTCTCTCTCTCCATATTGATCACTTGCTTTTTCTCTCGTTATCTCTTCCTTGTCTCACACAAGGTCTCACACTCCCTCTCTCCATCACACACACAGGCTGGGATTCATTCCGATCAAGGGTTATAGGCATTTCGGTTTTTAAATGCAATTTCCTATTGAGTCAACATACGTAGAGTTTACTGTGCCGTACCTGCCCAGCGTATTGGCAGTGTTTACCTATTGGATCAGAATACAGGGGAAACACATTACTAACAGTTATGAAATTGAATACCACTTTCCATATATTTGACTGGGCACTGTAACTATATGACATACAAAACTCTTCTGTGCGATTGGACATTGCCCATGAGTAATGGTCTCCAACACCAGACACATGGTCAGCCATTAGTCAAGATTTGAGCTGCAGCTTCAGGGGCTACCACCAGGGGGCTCTAGCCTCAAAGCAAAACTCCACTGTAACAAAATAATACTGCTGAAGGACATTTGTGACTGTGACAAACTGTAAGATTCAAGGAGTCACAGTTTTAGTTTTCTGTGTAGATCAACATCTGACTTTAAAGGTGCTCAATTAGTTCTTTGTAGCTTCAAATGGTAACGGCTCAGCGGAGCACTCAATAGCCAAGGCTGGTAAACATAATAAGTAACGTACAAATGAAGTCAGCAAAACAGCCTAAACCTCTCCTCAAGGTACGATAATGATGTACTGTGATTTGAATACTCTATAGCAATGTCCATTCATATGGTTTTCACTGTAATTCACCTCTAACAAAATAATATCTCACATTCACCGTGATGAATACATAACGTATGGGGCATTTATTTGACAGTGTGTCCCAAAAAGGCAACTGGACCGTAATGGGATTTAGCTCTGCTAGAGGCTGTGGATTTTCTCTTGTATACATTTACATCCAGCCTACTGCAGAGCCTTCTGGCTGGCATGTCTTTGTATGCTTGCAGTGACCCAAAGGTCCGCCTTGTTTCTAATTTCCTCTGGTTATTGCATATATCGTATCAGTCTCTGTGTTTCAGGAGACCACCATGGAAGTAGCAATCGCATATGGACAGGGAGACAAAATACCAAGCTTTCACAGACAAAACCTCCAGGGGTGAAAGAGTATGTGCCTGTGTGTGAGAGAGAGGGAGAGAGAGAGGGTGTATGTGTGTGCATGCTTAAGTGTACGTGTCTGTAGATGTGTTCAACTATTCTTGTGGAGAACAGAAGTCCCCAAAAGAATAGTAAACAAACATTTTGTTGGTCCCCACAAGGTCAAATTGTATTTATAGAGGGTTTAGGGTTAAGGTTAGAATTAGTGTTAGGGTTTGAATTATGTTTAGGGTTAGGAGCTAGGGTTAGGTTTAGGGTTAAGGTATGGTTTCTTGGTTAAGTTTAGGGTTAGGGTAAGAGTACGGTTAGGGTTAGGGGTTAGAGAAAATAGGATTTAGAATGGGACTGAATTGTGTGTCCCCACAAGGTTAGCTTTACAAAGGGAAAGGGGGAAACCTAGTCAGTTGTCCAATGGAATGTATTCAACTGAAATGTATCTTCCGCATTTAACCCAACCCCTCTGAATCAGAGAGGTGCGGTGGGTTGCCTTAATCGACATCCACGTCTTCGGCGCCCGGGGAACAGTGGGTTAACTGCCTTGCTCAGGGGCAGAGACTGTGTGTGTGTGTGTACATGCATGTGTGTGTGCACAAGAGAGAGGGAGAGAGAGAGAGAGAGAGAGAGAGAGAGAGAGAGAGAGAGAGAGAGAGATTCCACAATGTGAAGTGCTGACATCTGCTGCAGGCTTTTGCAGGGGTGGAATGTGATACTCTTCTTTACACAAAGGGACTTGGCCCTTACAGAAGGCACAAGAGGACCTCTATATGCCACACTCCATGGAGGCAACACACCAACCCATGCAATCTCTTATCCGCCGTTAACTTTGATTAAAAACATTAAAACCTGTCATACTTTTCAGGTGGTGACATCTTTAGGCTTTCCCTCCCTCTGAGGCTGCAATGTCTCACCAATGTGAGACAGGGCTAAGTTGCTCTGCCATTGCATCATGTGTCATGGTGAATAGGTTCAATGTGTCTGCAACTCCCTTTGATTTCTTTGTCTGCTGGTATACTTACACAGGGACACACACACAAACACATATGAGGATTCCACTGACAATGAGATGAGAGTAACCACATGAAACGCATATGATGAGGTACAGCATTGTGCTGGAGAGTGGAAATTGGGAACAGAAGGGGGAAATGGTAACAGCGGTGTCTACAGCTTTGAAATGACACATTTTGAGTTCTTAAACATTTCCCCAAACAGGCATTAGGCATTGTTCTAACTTCCCCATGATGAAAAGTTCTGGCCAATGATGGTGAGATTAAGGAATGAGTCCAGGGGGAGTGTTTATGGTACCGTATTCACATTGTTGAAATGGGAAAGTTATGTGTAGCCTACAGTGCCAATATCAAAATTATATTAACCCTTAATGGCATGATATCACAAGGAATACATTTAACAGCAATGGGTAGAAAAAAACAAAGAGGGACAAAGAGGACTAGCTGATCGAAATTATATTTTGTACATTACATTGTAGCCTATTGCATTAACATTGCTTGACTCAAATGTGCCATGCATTATCACTCTATTGATGCAAAATCTAGCTGATTTAATTTATGATGTGATTATAATGAAGATCAATTATCCAATTTACAGTAGATAGTGTAGTTCAATACAGGCACAATGCATTATGTATCATGGACACACATGGTGTGTTACTGTAGGCTACTTTATCAGGGAATATGTTTGCATGTTTGCAAAATCAGTTTATAAGTTTATAAGCCCTTAGATTGCAATATCTACTAAGTTAACGTATAGAATTGTTTTAAGATGGTCATAAAATGTATAATTTAGCCATTTGTTTTTTGATTTTAGGACCCCTGTAGGTATAAAATAAATATTTGATATAACATTGAATTTTGCCTTTACTGCTATAGCCCATAGAAACTTAGAAACATAAATGGCAAAACAGACAGTAAAAAAAAAGGTTTTAAAGTGTCTGTCCTATATCTATGAGATATAAGAAAACTCAGGAAAAAAATAAGATATATTTTAGACCCATGTTTGGTCACATTATTCATGGCACATTTAACCCAATGCCCTTTTTGCAATTTTTACAGCCGGTACTTGGAAATGCTCCCTCTGAACTGGACACAGCTCCGCCTGGGACTGCAGCGCAGAAATATCAGTCGACAGAGAGAAGCATGATTGAACTTCCCTCAACTTCCTAGAGCAGTGGTCACCAACCGGTGGTCGATCTCCAAGGTATTCCTAGTCGATTGCCAAACATTTATGTAAAAAAAAAAAAAAAAAACGATAAAGCCTTGTGTTCCTATTTTTTAAATTTGTCTAGGGCAGGTGCACCCGATTCAGCTGCCCTGCACACCGAGTAGGCAAACTGCTGCCATTTTGAACCATTGCATGTGTCTGAAGACACAAACTCTGCCTTCCTGGGGGGCCCAGAGAGCAAATATAGTGCACTGTAGGCCGACCGCTGGCCAATCGGAGGGCTCAGATAACTGTGTCTGCAGTAACGTAGCAGGCATAAAAGAAAGCTACAGCAAATCTGATACTGTGAGATTTCAAAACGTTTAAAACCATGACTAGAGAGAGACGGTCAAATAATACAGCAAAGAGATGCTGTTTTTATGTTTACGTTATTCAGCACTGTCAACACTTTGTATTCAAGACTTTTATAAGCCATAAAATGTGCGTTCTTCCTATTTCCACTCAGCGCTACAACAAGCACTGCAACAGTAATGAATGAGTTGGAAAGTGTATCTATAGGCTTGCGTTTTTTAATATCGAGGAATATTTAACTTTCTCTGTTCCTAGGAGTAACAACATGCATTTGAGCATGAGGCAGAAATAATGCGGTGCGACTTGAGTTTCGCTATCAGCTGGAAGATGCTGTCCCTTTTTAGTCAGTGACAGTGGAGGAAAGGGAGAGCAGTCACGCCCTGACCTGAGAGAGCCGTTTTTCTCTGTTTAGTTAGGTCAGGGTGTGATATGGGGTGGGCATTCTATGTATTTATATTTCTATGTTTTGGCCAGGTATGGTTTCCAATCAGAGGCAGCTGTCTATCGTTGTCTCTGATTGGGAACCATACTTAGGCAGCCCTTTTTCCCTCCTTGAGTTGTGGGTTCTTATTTTTGTACTGCTGTGTAAAGCCTGCAAGACGTGATGGTCGTTTACAATTGTTTATTATTTTGTTTAAGTGTTCTGAGTTAAAATAAATATCAAGATGAACACTTACCACGCTGCACCTTGGTCTACTCCTTTGGACAACTGTTACAAGAGTAGAGGGATGTTGAGAGGCATACCCTCAGTCTGCTGCTCTCTCCCTCCGCTGAGACTAATTTTAATTTTATTTAACCTTCATTTAACTGAGACTGATCATTAGATGCAGACACAATCAGCCCAGTAAAATAAAAATAAAAACCAAATTATTTAAATGTATGCTCACTCAGCTGTGCTTCACAAGTAATACAACAATAGATCTATTACCGGTGTGATCATATAGCCGACCTCAAATTTTGAAATATAATTTTTAAAAATGGCCTGAACAACAATGCATTGGTAAGGCAATTCAAGCAAAGCCAATATGTGGTGGTAATGTATTGGGCATATAGCTTACTGCACAAACCTTATTGCTACAGTACTGTTTTTAATTGGTTAATGTTGCATAGGCTTATGTTTTTTTTAAGTCATGAGCGGTAGATCTTGCATTTTGACTCAAAATGATCTTGACTCAGAAAAGGTTGGTGACCACTGTGCTAGAGTTTTCCCTGTTAACACTATCAACGTTTCCCATTACTGTGGCAATTGTGACACACAATATTAACCACTTTCAATGCAACATACCGAAACAAAACAAACTATGCAACAGCTGTTGTTGTAGGCAGAATGCATCAGAGTAGGATTCTATTGCATTGACACGCACTACTCAGCCCGTAATCTACACAAACTAGCAGGGTAAGCAAACAATAAGCAAACAAGAAAATGCTCATGGCCGGGGACTTTAATGTAGGCAAACTTAAATCCGTTCCACCTCATTTCTACCAGCATGTCACATGCAACCAGAGGGAAAAACTCTAGACCAACTTTTCTCCACACACAGAGATAAATAGAAAGCTCTCCCTCGCCCTCCTTATGGCAAATCTGACCATAATTCTATCCTCCTGATTTCTGCTTACAAGCAAAAACTAAAGCAGGAAGTACCAGTGACTCGCTCAATACGGAAGTGGTCAGATGACGCTACAGGACTGTTTTGTTAGCACAGACTGGAATATGTTCCGGGATTCATCCAATGGCATTGAGGAGTATACCACCTCAGTCATCGGTTACATCAATAAGTGCATCGAAGACGTCGTCCCCACAGTGACCATACGTACATATCCCAACCAGAAGCCATGGATTAAGGGTAACATCAGCAATGAGCAAAAGGCTAGAGCTGCCTCTTCCAAGGAGCAGGACACTAATCCGGAAGCTTATAAGAAATCCCGCTATGCCCTCAGATGAAACATCAAACAAGCAAAGCGTCAATACAGGATTAAGATTGAATATTACTATACCGGCTCTGACGCTCGTCGGATGTGGCAGGGCTTGAAAACTATTACGGACTACAAAGGGAAACCCAGACGTGAGCTGCCCAGTGACGCGAGCCTACCAGACGAGCTAAATGCCTTTTATGCTCACTTCAACACTGAAGCACGCACGAGAGCACCAGCTGTTCTAGACGACTGTGTGATAACTTACTCGGTAGCCAATGTGAGCAAGTCCTTTGAACAGGTCAACATTCACAAAGCCGTGGAGCCAGACGGATTACCAGGACGTGTACTCAAAGCATGCGTGGACCAACTGGCAAGTGTCTTCACTGACATTTTCATCCTCTCCCTGACCGAGTCTGTAATACCTACATGTTTCAAGCAGACCACCATAGTCCCTGTGCCCAAGGAAGCGAAGGTAACCTGCCTAAATGATTACTGCCCCATAGCACTCACGTTGGTAGCCATGAAGTGCTTTGAAAGGCTGGTCATGGCTCACATCAACAGCATCTTTCCGGATTCCCTTGACCCATTCCAATTCGCATACCACCCCAACAGATCCACAGAATCTCAATCGCACTCCACACTGCCCTTTCCCACCTGGACAAAAGGAACACCTATGTGAGAATGCTGTTCATTGACTACAGCTCAGCATTCAACACCATAGTGCCCACAAAACTCATCACTAAGCTAAGGACCCCGGGACTAAACAGCTCCCTCTGCATCTGATCCTGGACTTCCTGACGGGCTGCCCCCAGGTGGTAAGGGTAGGAAACAACACATCTGCCACAGTGATCTTCAACACTGGGGCCCCTCAGGGGTGTGTACTTAGTCAGGAGCTGATTGTGGACTACAGGAAAAGGTGGGTCGAACAGGTCCCCATTAACATCAACGGGGCTGTAGTGGAGCGGGTCGAGAGTTTCAAGTTCCTTGTTGTCCACATCACTAAAGAACTATCATGGTCCAAACACACCGAGACAGTCACGAAGAGGGCACGACAACACCTTTTCCCCCTCAGGAGACTGAAAAGATTTGGCATGAGTCCTCAGATCCTCAAAAAGTTCTACAGATGCACCATCGAGAGCATCCTGACCGGATGCATCACCGCCTGGTATGGCAACTGCTCGGCATCTGACCGCGCAACAGAGGGTAGTGCGTACAGCCCAGTACATCACTGGGGCCAAGCTTCCTGCCATCCAGGACCTATATACTAGGCTTTGTCAGAGGAAAGCCCAAACAATTGTCAGAGACTCCAGTCACAAGTCATAGACTGTTACCGCACGGCATACTCTGCTACCACACGGCAAGCGGTACCGGAGCTCCAAGTCTAGGACCAAAAGGCTCCTTAACAGCTTCTACCCCCAAGTCATAAGACTGCTGAACAATTAATCAAATAGCCACCGGACTATTTGCATTGACACCACCCCCCCTCCATTTCTTTTGTACAATGCTGCTACTCACTGATTATTATCTATGCATAGTCACTTCACCCCTACCTACATGTACAAATTACCTTGACTAACCTGTACCTCCGCACATTGACTCAGTACCGGTACCCCCATGTATATAGCCTCATTATTGTTATTTTATTGTTACTTTTTATTATTTTTTACTTCAGTTTATTTGGTAAATATTCTCTTAACTCTTTCTTGAACTGCACTGTTGGGCTTGTGAGTAAGCATTTCACAGTAAGGTCTACACTTGTTGTATTCGGTGCATGTGACAAATAAAGTTTTTTTTGATTTTAAACAATCAGAGCTGCAGTAGGCCTATATGCAAATAGACCATTGCCATATATGGGTCTGTGCCATTTACTTTGAACTGGACTGTGTTTACAGCATTAGCGGTTGTGAGTAGATGCACTTGTTTTGAGATCAAAGCGAGAGCTTCATGTAGCCACGTGTGCACATTTTGTTCATATCCTTTGCTAGTTAGTGAGTTATAAGCCCAGTTATAGATCATTTGTAGTCAGCAATAAGGGAGTGATTGCTTCCTACAAGTGTACAAAATATACCAGTTTCTAGACAAGCGAGTCAGGTAAAAAGCGTTTTTTTTTTTGTCTTAAAGGGGCAGTGTTTTATTTTGAGACAGGCTTCAATAAGGGTAGCATAATTAGTCTGACTCTCTGTAATAATGGTATGGGAATAATAATGCAGTTTATTTTGTAAAGTGGTTTATTGCATCAAACAACACAACAACATGTTCAGTCACCTCCTTGTCTGAAGGACAAGTGGATAGCAGGTTAATGTCAAGCCCTGCATGTTGTTTTTATCAAAAGTCATTGAACACCACACAATGGATGCTACTGTAGGCTGAATGACAAAACATTTTTATGGGATGCATTTTCTTATTTTTTTTCTTCATTATGATCAAATAGCCACAGTAGACTACATGGCCACTGTTAAAACTGTAACTTTTTAAAAAGATATTATTTATTTCACCTTTATTTAACCAGGTAGGCAAGTTGAGAACAAGTTCTCATTTACAATTGCGACCTGGCCAAGATAAAGCAAAGCAGTTCGACAACATACAAAAACACAGAGTTACACATGGAGTAAAACAACATACAATCAATGATGCAGTAGAAGAAAAAAATAAATAAATAAGACTATATACAATGTGAGCAAATGATGTGAGATAAGGGAGGTAAAGGCAAAAAAAATGCCATGGTGGCAAAGTAAATAAAGTATAGCAAGAAAAACACTGGAATGGTAGATTTGTAGTTTGAAGAAAGTTCAAAGATAAAATATAAATAATATGGTGCAAAGGAGCAAAATAAATAAAATAAATAAATACAGTAGGGGAAGAGGTAGTAGTTTGGGCTAAATTATAGATGGGCTATGTACAGGTGCAGTGATCTGTGAGCTGCTCTGACAGCTGGTGCTTAAAGCTAGTGAGGGAGATAAGTGTTTCCAGTTTCAGAGATTTTTGTAGTTCGTTCCAGTCATTGGCAGCAGAGAACTGGAAGGAGAGATGACCAAAGGAGGAGTTGGCTTTAGGGGTGACCAGAGAGATATACCTGCTGGAGCGCGTGCTACAGGTGGGTGCTGCTATGGTGACCAGTGAGCGGAGATAAGGGGGGACTTTACCTAGCAGGGTCTTGTAGATGACCTGGAGCCAATGTGTTTGGCGACGATTATGAAGCGAAGGCCAGCCAACGAGAGCGTACAGGTCGCAGTGGTGGGTAGTATATGGGGCTTTGGTGACAAAACGGATGGCACTGTGATAGACTGCATCCAGCTTATTGAGTAGGGTATTGGAAGCTATTTTGTAAATGACATCGCCGAAGTCGAGGATTGGTAGGATGGTCAGTTTTACGAGGGTATGTTTGGCAGCATGAGTGAAGGATGCTTTGTTGCGAAATAGGAAGCCAATTCGAGATTTCACTTTGGATTGGAGATGATTGATGTGAGTCTGGAAGGAGAGTTTACAGTCTAACCAGACACCTAGGTATTTGTAGTTGTCCACAAATTCTAAGTTAGAACCGTCCAGAGAAGTGATGCTGGACAGGCGGGCAGGTGCAGGCAGCGATCGGTTGAAGAGCATGCATTTAGTTTTACTTGTGTTTAGGAGCAGTTGGAGACCACGGAAGGAGAGTTGAATGGCATTGAAGCTCGTCTGGAGGGTTGTTAACACAGTGTCCAAAGAAGGGCCAGAAGTGTACAGAATGGTGTCGTCTGCGTAGAGGTGGATCAGAGATTCACCAGCAGCAAGAGCGACATCATTTATGTATACAGAGAAAAGAGTTGGCCCAAGAATTGAACCCTGTGGTACCCCCATAGAGACTGCCAGAGGTCCAGACAGTAGGCCCTCCGATTTGACACACTGAACTCTGTCAGAGAAGTAGTTGGTGAACCAGGCGACGCAATCGTTTGAGAAACCAAGGCTACTGAGTCTGCCGATGAGGATGTGGTGATTAACAGAGTCAAAAGCTTTGGCCAGGTCAATGAATACGGCAGCACAGTATTGTTTCTTATCGATGGCGGTTACGATGTCGTTTAGGACCTTGAGCGTGGCTGAGGTGCACCCATGACCAGCTCTGAAACCAGATTGCATAGCGGAGAGGGTGCGGTGGGATTCGAAATGGTCGGTAATCTGTTTGTTGACTTGGCTTTCGAAGACCTTAGAAAGGCAGGGTAGGATGGATATAGGTCTGTAGCAATTAGGGTCAAGAGTGTCACCTCCTTTGAAGAGGGGGATGACAGCAGCTGCTTTCCAATCTATGGGAATCTCAGACGACACGAAAGAAAGGTTGAACAGGCTAGTAATAGGGGTTGCAATAATTTCGGCAGATAATTTTAGAAAGAAAGGGTCCAGATTGTCAAGCCCAGCTGATTTGTAGGGGTCCAGATTTTGCAGCTCTTTCAGAACATCAGCTGAATGGATTTGGGAGAAGGAGAAATGGGGGAGGCTTGGGCGAGTAGCTGTGGGGGGTGCAGTGCTGTTGAATGCAGTAGGGGTAGTTAGGTGGAAAGCATGGCCAGCCGTAGAAAAATGCTTATTGAAATTCTCTATTATAGTGGGCTTATCGGTGGTGACAGAGTTTCCTATCCTCAGTGCAGTGGGCAGTTGGGAGGAGGTGTTCTTATTCTCCATGGACTTTACAATGTCCCAGAACTTTTTAGAGTTGGAGTTGCACGAAGCGAATTTCTGTTTGAAAAAGCTAGCCTTGGCGTTTCTAACTGCCTGTGTGTATTGGTTTCTAACTTCCCTAAAAAGTTGCATATCGCGGGGGCAGTTCGATGCTAATGCAGAACGCCACAGGATATTTTTGTGTTGGTTAAGGGCAGTCAGGTCTGGGGAGAACCAAGGGCTATATCTGTTCCTGGTTCTAAATTTCTTGAAAGGGGCATGCTTATTTAAGATGGAGAGGAAGGCATTTAAAAAAAATAACCAGGCATCCTCTACTGACGGGATGAGGTCAATATCCTTCCAGGATACCAGGGCCAGGTCGATTAGAAAGGCTTGCTTGTTGAAATGTTTCAGGGAGCGTTTGACAGTGATGAGTGGAGGTCGTTTGACCGCTGACCCATTACGGGTGCAGGCAATGAGGCAGTGATCGCTGAGATCTTGGTTGAAAACAGCAGAGGTGTATTTAGAGGGCACGTTGGTTAGGATGATATCTATGAGGGTGCCAGTGTTTGCGGCTTTGGGGTTGTACCTGGTGGGTTCATTAATAATTTGTGTGAGATTGAGGGCATCAAGCTTGGATTGTAGGATGGCTGGGGTGTTAAGCATGTCCCAGTTTAGGTCACCTAGTAGCACGAGCTCTGAAGATAGATGGGGGGCAATCAGCTCACATATGGTGTCCAGAGCACAACTAGGGGCCGAGGGGGGTCTATAGCAGGCGGCAACGGTGAGAGACTTGTTTTTGGAGAGGTGGATTTTTAAAAGTAGAAGTTCAAATTGTTTGGGTACAGACCTGGATAGCAGGACAGAACTCTGCAGGCTATCTCTGCAGTAGATTGCAACACCGCCCCCTTTGGTCGTTCTGTCTTGTCTGAAAACGTTGTAGTTAGGGATGAAGATTTCAGAGTTTTTGGTGGACTTCCTAAGCCAAGATTCAGACACAGCTAGGACATCCGGGTTGGCGGAGTGTGCTAAAGCAGTGAATAAAACAAACTTAGGGAGGAGGCTTCTAATGTTAACATGCATGAAACCAAGGTTATTACGGTTACAGAAGTCATCAAAAGAGAGCGCCTGGGGAGTAGGAGTGGAGCCAGGCACTGCAGGGCCTGGATTCACCTCTACATCCCCAGAGGAGCAGAGAAGAATAAGTATGAGGGTACGGCTAAAAGCTATAAGAATTGGTCGTCTGTGACGTCCAGAATAGAGAGAAAAAGGAGCAGGTTTCTGGGGGCGATAAAATAGCTTCAAGGTATAATGTACAGACAAAGGTATGGTGGGATGTGAGTACAGAGGAGGTAAACCTAGGCATTTAGTGATTGTGAGAGAGATATTGTCTCTAGAAACATCATTGAAACCAGAAGATGTCATAGCATGTGTGGGTGGAGGAACTGAGAGGTTGGATAAGGTATAATGAGCAGGGCTAGAGGCTCCACAGTGAAATAAGCCAATAAACACTAACCAGAACAGCAATGGAGAAGGCATATTGACATTAAGGAGAGGCATGCTTAGCCGAGTGATCAAAGGGTCCAGTGAGATTCAGACAGCTAGCCGGGCCATAGGTAGCAAGCTGGTGGAAGATGGGAGGGAGGTCTGTTTTTAGCCAGCTCGTGCGTTTCCGTCTGTGGGTTAGTGGGGTTCCGTGTGGAAGGGGGGACCTGTCCAAGTTGGCAAAACTTAAAAGGGGTGCAGCCTCAGTGTTCACAGTAAATGCAAGCTGGAAGTTGCACAATGTTCAAGTTTGCGCTCAGCAGACCAGAAATTTGCTCAGTGGCCATTATAGGCAACATTGGTACTGGGTTACCTTCAGAAGACTCCCCTGAAGCTTGTGTACTTCGTAGAGTAGAACAACCGACACCTTCATGTTTGTGAGAATCTCCCCTTTTGATATCATGACATATTAGTGTGTAGCTCACATGGTTCAGGTTTTACAGATGATTTTGTGCGGATTTTCTTGTCCGGATCCTCTCATGTGTAGAAAAAGGCCACTTTCACAAGCCCCAGCAGAAAGATGGGATTGAGCTTCAGCCACTATAAGAAACGGTACATCTCTAGCATAAAAACACTGGGAGATAGTCAATATTCAAAATGACTTCACTGTGTGAGCCATGGATGCATCAATAGACTCTAGAGCATGCTTGTCCTATGGTTATTTTGCATACAACCTTCACACAACTTTCTGGAAATTGTGCAGGATAGTTACTTGGTTTTGGAACATTCTCAGCACATTTAAGCAACTTAACAAAAAAACATACTTTAACAGAACTTTTCCTTAAAGTTCAAACATGGTTACATTTAATTTCAATTTTGGTAATGTTCTAGGAACATTCTCCAACTGGTTTGACATTTGGAATGTTCTCAAATAGTTCAGAGAACGTTAAGAAACAATGTTGTTCTGTGCGAATTTCAGTACTTCAGCATAATGTTTCTTTCAGGTTTCCTCATGGTCCTATTTAAAGACATGTTTTGAAATTGTTCAGAGAACATTAAGAAAACTTTTCATAGAAATCACAAAAAAACTTTACTAACATTCAGAGAATGTTCTAAAAATGTTATTTAAGCAATAAGGCACGAGGGGTGTAGTATATGGCCAATAGAACACGGCTAAAGGCTGTTCTTAGGCAAGACACAACATGGAGTGCCTTGATACAGCCCTTAGTTGTGGAATATTGGCAATAGGCCATAAACCCCCAAGGTGCCTTGTTGCAATTATAATCTGGTTACCAACATAATTAGAGCAGTAAAAATAAATGTTTTGACATACCCGTGGTATACGGTCTGATATACCACGGCTGTCAGCCAATCAGGGCCAGAACCACTCAGTTTATAATTAAAATTGGGTGGGTCTAATCCTGAATGCTGATTGGTTAAAACCGCATTCCAGCTGGTGTCTATTCTACAATTTACCAACGGCTAAATCTATGATGTTAAAATGCCTATTTACTCTGTTCCATCTGACAGCGCAATCCACTGTCTCATCAGCCCAGTCAAGAAATGTATAAAGTTAATCTCCACTATAAAATGCATCTAGACATTATCTCACATTTATTTTACACTAACATTTAGTTTTCAATAGGGGATGGAAATTTGTATCAATCTTGCTGTCTGTCTCTCCAACATTGTTTCATAATGAAATTCGATCTCCAGTTGTCCCATAGTAATGAACATGTTAGAAGTCGGGACGAGACAGACAGGCAGGCAGTGTTTCTCAGCCAGTCGAAATCGTTAATCAGTTGGCATAATTTTTATGGATATATACAAAGAAATGTCAAATGAAAAGGTAAAACTAAACAAAGTGCAGGTAGTTTGCAGTCTTTCCAGTTTCAGTTTGAAGTGATTGGTCATCTACAAGACCCCGCTAGGTAAAGTACCCCCTTATCTCTGCTCACTGGTCACCATAGCAGCACCCACCTGTAGCACGCGCTCCAGCAGGTATATCTCTCTGGTCACCCCCAAAGCCAATTCCTCCTTTGGCCGTCTCTCCTTCCAGTTCTCTGCAGCCAATGACTGGAACAAACTACAAAAATTACTGAAACTGGAAACACTTATCTCCCACACTAGCTTTAAGCACCAGCTGTCAGAGCAGCTCACAGATCACTGCACCTGTACATAGCCCATCTATAATTTAGCCCAAACAACTACCTCTTCCCCTACTGTATTTATTTATTTTGCTCGTTTGCACCCCATTATTTCTACTTTGCACTTTCTTCTACTACAAATCTACCATTCCAGTGTTTTACTTGCTATATTGTATTTACTTTGCCACCATGGCCTTTTTGCCTTTACCTCCCTTATCTCACCTCATTTGCTCACATTGTATATAGACTTATTTTTCTACTGTATTATTGACTGTATGTTTGTTTTACTCCATGTGTAACTCTGTGTTGTTGTATGTTGTCGAACTGCTTTGCTTTATCTTGGCCAGGTCGCAATTGTAAATGAGAACTTGTTCTCAACTTGCCTACCTGGTTAAATAAAGGTGAAATAAAAAAAATAAAAAAATGGTGTTAGCTATATTGTTGGCTAGCTCCTTGGCTAGCTCCTCTAAACAACTCACTGACAGGTGAGCATATTTTTTATGCCAGGCGAAATCGCACTTCATTAGCTCATTGTTATGGATGTATCCAAATAAATGTCTCTAGAAAACAGCTTAAACAAATGCAAATGAAGCTACTTTGCTGTTATTCTGGCTTCACTTTTTGACGTGACTGTACATTTGCTGTAGTCAGCTAGCTAGCAAGCAAGGGATAAGAACGTTGCCAGCCAGTATAGCAATGGAACATTTAGAACGAACGATACAGAACAAAAAGACTGAACGACTGGGTCGCGTCTCTAGCAACCAAACCGATAGAACGAATGACGTCCATAGATACAGAACAAAAAGACTGAACAACTGGGTCGCGTCTCTAGCAACCGAACCGATAGAACGAACAACCAGCCGGCTTGGGTAGCAACCCTAGATTAGGGTTGGGACTATATCTTGTGGAAGGATGAAATAGTATGAATAAATTAATCAAAATAACATTTATAATGAAAACATGTCAATCATTATTTGAATATGTTGGTAACCCATTGTATAAAAGTTATAATGCCCTCAAAGCCGGTGTTTGGAGGATATATTGGTGACTTCGTCTTGGGCCTAACAATACCCGTGCCAATATATCCTTCAAACACCGGCTTCTCTGGCATTATCACTTAAACATATACTGTACATTCCGTTCTCAGCATCAACAGAACTCTCTCTATCCTCTATCTTGTTAAGTGTGTTCAGGTGTGATGGCTGAGCCCAGTAATTGGCCACACCTGATCTTGTTTCCTTTGAAATGGGGTCTGTTTAATAGACTAAAATGAACAGCTTTGTATGCAAAAAAAAACAACATTGCACGCTAGCTCCATCCTGGTGGCGCACTGGAATAATTCCATAGATAGAGAACAGAAAATTATAGGCACCCCAATGCTGGAACCAGCTTCCCCGTGAAGCTCGGACAGCAGAGTCCCTGCCAATTTTCCGAAAACATCTGAAACCCTGCCTCTTCAAAGAGTATCTTAAATTATCCCACAGCACCCCCCTTTTGTGTACTTTTTGTGAACTAACACTCGCACTTTACTTTTTTCCCCCTTACTAGGTCTGATTTGTTTACTACTTTATTGAAGAACATTGTACTTACTTTGATTGTGATTTGTGGTATTCCCACCTAGCTATCATAAAATTAATGCAGTAACTGTAAGTTGCTCTGGATAAGAGTGTGTGCTAAATGACAAATGGAGAACAGAAGATTATAGGTTCAAATCTCTCAGAGCGTTAATAAAACCTCACAGGAAAACTTTCAGGTAACGTTAACTATAGTAAAACGTTCTGAGAACCTCCCTGCAACCTAAACATTTACTTCCCAGAACAGGCAAAATGTTCACTTCCGTTCTCAGAACGTTTAAAAAACATTATGTTTTACCCGTTTTATGGCTTTGTTCCCAGAACCAACTGGAAACCAAAAACGTATGTTCCCACAACTTCCAAGGAACCAAATGTGCTAGCTGGACATACACCAGGAGAGCTGCAGCAACTGAACAGTTAACTTCCCGGGTAGTTTCCTTCACTAGGAAGTTTTACTTTTTGTATAGCACCTGTTGTGTCGTCAGTTCAGTTGGCAGTCTGCTTTTCCAAAAATCCAGACCTTGTTGTCTCACTTTTAGCGACAGTTTAGCTCCAGTCTCCAGCATAGTTTAGTTCCAGTCAACAGCCACCGAGCCAAGACCTCACCAAACAACTGGAGTTATGTGTGCTCTGCAATATCATCCACTGTACAAACTGTATCGAATTGCACTGCACTCTTGTGGTATCTGCGGTTAATGTGAAGTTTATTGTAATGCCTGCAAATCTGTGGATTGGACTTGCAGACGGCGGAGACTTTGGAAACTAATGAATGTCGCGCGCAGGCAACACTATCGCACTTCTCCTTGGACAAAAAGTTCAAGATTTAAGCATTTACGATTCATTTCACTCAATATATAAGTAATTTGGTGCCTTTGATGGAACTTTAAAGTGGATATGTAATTTAGTTCAAGCGCAGCAGTAACTTTCGAACTTCCAAGCCAATTTTCCATATACCCCACAGGTGCGCACTTGCATCGGAACCAGTTTGTCGTGCGAGACGGCCCTTGGTTTCAAAGTTATCCTTTTGTGGATATTACGGGATTTTTTTGACGTTTCATTTTTTTTCAAAGGACTCTGTATTTGGATGAGATTATGTCGATTTTACTCTGCGTTTATCCGCTACAAATGTGTCCAAAACAGCATTGTTGTCATCCAAACAACGTTTGTGCATGGTGATACTAAACGTCTCGTCAACAGTGTTTTGTAATCGCTGTCCGCCACTAATCCAAATGATCCTTCCATTATTAATCCTGTTTGTATCGCTTCTCCAACAACATGGCTCAGAAACTGAATCAAGTCATGTCAGCAAATTCCAACAACCAAGTTTAAAGGAACACAACGGTAAGTTGCGTGTTTTTAATGTGTGTTTAGCTGTCACTTTTAACAGGGGTTGAGTTGGAAATAAAGGACAATTCTCACATATCCATTCCTGCTCGTACATAAACTTCCAGAACTCAAACCTACACCTCTTACAAAGCACATCTTGCTTGAGTTTAAACAGCAATGAATGAATACGTTTTATTCAGTTCAAACAGCATTATCCAGGATAGGAAGTGGATATTATTACCTTTACCTTTCAAGTGAGCCCGTGTGTGTTTAAGGGGGAAACCCCTCTGAAATGTAATGTCCCCTGAGAGAGGTTTTCTCTATGATTGTAAAAGGCTCCATTCATTCAATGGTAGTCATTCCAGGTGATGTAATTTGCTTATCCTCTGAACCCCACTGATTTAGACTGTCAAATAGTTTTTTGTTTTGTTGTTATTTCCCCTTTTAAAGTCAAATAAATATGGTGGTAAGACATACATAAATTGTAAGAGACTGTCCAATTAAATCATCTCTGCAAATTATTTATTCTTTCCAGCATGTCGAACTTGGAATCAAGCTGTTGTTGTGATTAGGTGTGTGTGTGTGCCTGTGTGCATGGATGTGCACACCTGTGCATAAATTCATAACTAACCTATGCTTTTGCATCCAGGTAATTATGCAGTTAATTTAACATTATTTGATGAAGCGTAACCTAGGCGGCTTATAGCAATGTACTCTTTCCATTCGTTTATTATATGTAAACTGTTTGCAGATTTTTGCTTTACACTAATACTGATTCCCTGTCTCAAACTTTGTTTATTCAATACTTACCAGCATCATTACCATATAATTATAGCGTCATTCAACAACAAAACATTTCTAATGCACAGCCCCCTCATGTTGTGGTAGTTCATATGTCACCCTATGTCTTACTTAAAACATTAAGCATTCTTCTTAAGAGTAAGATCACTTTATTGGTCAATTGCACATAAGGTCCAACCGAAATGTGACATTCGCTTTTAACCCATCCCCTCAGAAAGGCACATATACATACACATCCATATACAGGTTTTGGACTGGTGCAGTGGGCTGCCACACTGGGCACCCGAGGACCTGTTGTTGTGGGGGGTTAAGTGCCTTGCTCAAGGGCACAACGGCAGGCAATGGCATCTAGGATTTGATACCAGCAACCCTCTGGTTGACAGCTCACTTCCCGCCCCATTTTTCCCGTTAGACCCGGGATTCGAACTGCCAACCCTCCGCTAGGCTACCCTTCACCCCAAACACCTAATTTGCATATCTCATATTCCTGCATGCAGCTCCTCCATTGGCAAACAGGGGCCAGACATGTAATGAGAATAAAGGCCCTGGCTAACGGTAACCTTTGGCTCTGACGTGTGAGTGTTTCACCAGCGCTCCAGTGTGGTTGATTGCTGATGCTCGGCGACAATTTGATACTGAAAGCTAGCCCTATCTGGCATGTTTAGTGGTGGTTACTGGGAGAGTGACAGTCCTGGGAGAGTTGCAGTCACCCTACTATCAGTCTCAGCATGGTTGCTAGTGTGGTCCCTCTACTATCAGTCTCAGCATGGTTGCTAGTGTGGTCCCTCTACTATCAGTCTCAGCATGGTTGCTACTGTGGTCCCTCTACTATCAGTCTCAGCATGGTTGCTAGTGTGGTGCCTCTGCTATCAGTCTCAGCCTGGTTGCTAGTGTGGTCTCTCTACTATCAGTCTCAGCCTGGTTGCTAGTAGGGTCCCTCTACTATCAGTCTCAGCATGGTTGCTAGTGTGGTCACTCTACTATCAGTCTCAGCGTGGTTGCTAGTGCAGTCCCTGTACTACAGTAACTTTCTCCAAGGGAACTGTTGTTGTTGACCGTTGTTATGCAACCTGATACAAAGGCTTTAATCTTTATTACAGAAGATGGAGTCCTATTTGCTAGGTGTGTCAGGCAGTAACGATCGGCCATGACATTCTCATTCTGTTCCACTTGGCTCACATCTCCAGTGAGGCTCAGCCACTAATTAAACCACTTCACCTTGTATTGTTGCTTATTACACTTTGGGCTTCAGGTTGGATTGTTTATTGATGAATTAACATTTTGTTAATATGCTTAAATGTTTACAGTGTCTTTTACACGATCTTGCGGATGATAAGTGAGTGTTGGCATTGCATTTTCAGCCAAATGAAACTGCCTCAAAATCAAACTTCTGAAACTATTTTTCCAAAGATTCAAGAACCCAGCTGCAGATTTTAGTACGAGATGCAGATTACCTAGGGATAATCTAGTGTAGCCTCTTTCAGCACCAGTCCAGGAAGCCGAGGAACATGCAAGACATGCCAATGATTACAGGGGCTGCTGTTCTGAAACAGACAGATTAGGGGATTACGGGGGGTTAATAGGACTCACAGGCCAATGGAAATTTGCAGCTTTTCACGTATACATGGATATCTGGGGTAGAGGTCGACCGATTATGATTTTTCAATGCCGATACCGATTGTTGGAGGACCGGAAAAAGCCGGTACCGATTTAATCGCACGATTTTTATATATATATTTGTAATAATGACAATTACAACAATACACTTTTATTTTAACTGAATATAATACGTCAATAAAATCAATTTAGTCTCAAATAAATAATGAAACATGTTCAATTTGGTTTAAATAATGCAAAAACAAAGTGTTGGAGAAGAAAGTAAAAGTGCAATATGTGTCATGTAAAAAAGCTAACGTTTAATTCCTTACTCAGAACATGAGAACATATGAAAGCTGGTGGTTCCTTTTAACATGAGTCTTCAATATTCCCAGGTAAGAAGTTTTAGGTTGTAGTTGTTATAGGACTATTTCTCTCTATTTCATATACCTATGACTATTGGATGTTCTAATAGGTACTTTAGTATTCCCAGCCTAATCTCGGGAGTTGATAGGCTTGAAGTCATAAACAGCGCAATGCTTGAGGCATTGCGAAGAGCTGCTGGCAAACGCAGGAAAGTGCTGTTTGAATGAATGCTTACGAGCCTGCTGCTGCCTACCACCGCTCAGTCAGACTGCTCTATCAAATCATAGACTTAATTATAATATAATAACACACAGAAATACGAGCCTCAGGTCATTAATATGGTCAAATCCAGAAACTATCATTTCGAAAACAACCGTTTATTCTTTCAGTGAAATACGGAACCGTTCCGTATTTTATATAACGGGTGGCATCCCTAAGTCTAAATATTGCTGTTACATTGCACAACCTTCAATGTTATGTCATAATTATGTAAAATTCTGGCAAATTAGTTCGCAATGAGCCAGGCTGCCCAAACTGTTGCATATACCCTGACTCTGCGTGCAATGAACGCAAGAGAAGTGACACAATTTCCCTAGATAATATTGCCTGCTAACATGAATTTCTTTTAACAAAATATGCAGGTTTAAAAATATATACTTCTGTGTGTTGATTTTAAGAAAGGCATTGATGTTTATGGTTAGCTACATTCGTGCAACGATTGTGCTTTTTTCGCAAATGCGCTTTTGTTAAATCATCCACCGTTTGGCGAAGTTGGCTGTCTTTGTTAGGAAGAAATGGTCTTCACACAGTTCGCAACGTGCCAGGCGGCCCAAACTGCTGCATATACCCTGACTCTGTTGCACAGAACGCAAGAGAAGTGACACAATTCGCCTAGTTAAAAGAAAATCATGTTAGCAGGCAATATTAACTAAATATGCAGGTTTAAAAATATATACTTGTGTATTGATTTTAAGAAAGGCGTTGATGTTTAGGGTTAGGTACACATTGGTGCAATGACAGTGCTTTTTTCGCGAATACCCTTGTTAAATCACCCGTTTGGCAAAGTAGGCTGTGATTCAATGATAAATTAACAGACACCGCATCAATTATATGCAACGCAGGACAAGCTAGATAAACTAGTAATATCATCAACCATGTGTAGTTAACTAGTGATTATGTTAAGATTGATTGTTTTTTATAAGATATGTTTAGTGCTAGCTAGCACCTTACCTTGGCTCCTTGCTGCACTCGCATAACAAGTAGTCAGCCAGCCACGCAGTCTCCCCGTGGAGTGCAATGTAATCGGCCATAATCGGTGTCCAAAAATGCCGATTCGATTGCCGATTGTTATGAAAACTTGAAATCGGCACTAATTAATCGGCCATTCCGATTAATCGGTCGACCTCTAGTCTGGGGACACAGAAGTGCATTGTGCATTCAAAAGGTCCCAATACAAACAAACAAACAGACGATAAGGAACCAACATGCATAATGGTCTGTAGTATGTTAGGTCATTGCAGACCATGAATAGGACTTGTGATGTAGCTATACATGGAGGTGGAACTTTCGTATCATGCGTTGACGTCAATGGATAGTTGCATCAAACTTTAAGTTATTCTTGCAAATCTCAAGTCACTCTCTGGGCCTTATCTATCTGGAGATTTGACCAACTTTTTTTTAACTTAATGTACTGTGTAGTTCCATACAGAGACAAGCATAATTTCCTAAAATCAAACCCATAGCCTTGTGTGTGGTGTGGGATTTGTTGAAGTCAGCATATTGCATGTTTTGCTCTGTTTAGGAAGTAACACCTCTCCCTATCAGGCAATGATTACCCAATGTGTGCTGGACTCACTAGGGTGGTTTATATAGCTGTTAGCCCAGTCTGTTGACAGCTACCAGTTTGTCAGCTGGGATTCACGGTACCAGTCTGTTGTTGTGTTAAGTGGATCCCATAGTGGTTAAGTTTATATTTTATTTGAAATTACGGTATAGCTGTAAACTGGTGAAACAACACCAAAAGGATTTGGAATATCAAGTTATTCTTTAATACGGTTCAGATGTTTCTCTAAATAAGTTTCTCAGGGTGAACTAATGTACTGTAACAATGTACAGTTAGGTACTCGCACTAAGGTAGTCGGCCTACACCGGCAACCAAAAAATGCCTAAAAGTAAAATGGGTAGTTTTTTACACACTTGTAAGGACATTGCAACACAAATAGACCAGAAAATATACTGACCACACAAGAGCCTTTCCTCACTGAGACACCAAACACAGTCAGTCTCTCCACAAGCAGTCCATGTAGACTTGTTCCCCTCTCACCACCTCAGAGTCTCAAGTGAGGACTAACAGTAGATAAGTGTCTATGTTTTTGCTGTCAGCACAACTTGAACGTCGGAGAACTGTATTTGGCAGGCGAGCATGCCACCGCCTGCCTGCTGTTTGTCATTTTGGGCAGCGAGTGTACATTCTCCCCAAGCAGGAGGGAGTTTCTCAAGGGAACTGGGTCACAGGTTTTTAAGCTCTGCATTGGCAGAGAAAAGCCTCTCCAGGCAGGCGGTGGCTTCTCTCTCACTTGCAGTATCAACATTACCCCCAGGTACTTTGTAAGGACCGATTGTTTTCAGCAGAATCAATGTCCTCTTCAGGTCAGCATCCTGAGAGTCTTTTTTTCAAGGACACAACTAAAAAAAATCTTGACATTCTCATTGATATGTCTCTGTGGGGAGGGTCACCCATCGAGCCACAGTTCTGTAACGGTACATGCCTTTTCTTTTTGTATCACAATACATTCCCTTCTTGTCCTTTTTAAAGAGTAAGTGAGGAGTAGTCTTTCTATACTATATGGATAGGGAACATTAGTGTCCTCAACTTAATCTACCAGTCAAGGCCTTACAGACCCAAACTATAGCCAGCATGCTGAGTGTCAATGCCAGTTATGGATTCATGCAAATTATAAATAGCAGTGTCATGTTCGTAATACAGTTTTAGATCTTCAATTTGGACAATTTCATTGTAACTTTTTGCATTTTTACACCTGTGAACCAGTGACTTAATTACTGTCGGGACACAAAGCCAACCAATCCTAGACCAGGAACATGGACATGAAAACCTATTGCTCCATTGTAAGAGACTTTCCTTATTTCCTGCAAAATGAAATGCCTCATTGAAACTTAAATTCAAGAGAGATTCTTAGATAGCAGTAGAATTTAATGAATGTTATCAGCTGCCTTTGAACAATTGCTACAGCACATCCAATATAGCAAGTGTTTCTTTATCTATTCCTTCTTTGAATTAGGCCTAGAGCTGAAAATCTATTCGGTTTGGAGCCGACCACCGAGTCCAAGCACCACGTTTCCCAGAGGAGACAAAAATATCAGGAGCACATAAATTTGGTCATATAAACACGCCACTGTAAATAGCCCAACGCTAACATTGACATTTTTGAGAGAGAAGAAAGTCTGCCCGGTGCAGTCTAGACATGAAGGGTGGAGTATGTCTGCCTCAAGTCAGGATAACCTGTCAGCGCAAATACCTGTCATCTCCTGCTGGGCAGCATCTTTTCCTCAAGCCTCTTGTTTCTCAGCTGCACTTCTGCCAGTGGTTTATGTGCTCATTGCACACTTGAAATAATCAATTTGGCATTTTCAAAAACATTGACCTTACTCGGGTCATTGAGGTGAAATTGGCTACATGTAACTATTGTGTCATTACATGAAACATTGCATAGGCCGACATTTCCTTGGAAAATGTCTTCAGGAGAAAGCATTTCTGAAACGACTGCACGAGAGAATTAAATATGGCGTGTAAATATTACTGTTGACATAATCAGTGCATTACTGTTGGGTAATTAGGGCATTTTTCTTGCGGGGGCTTCCTCTCAATGTAGCTCATATTGACGTTTCCAAACTTATTACATTTGGGTTACCTGTAACTGTGTTTAAGGATTAGTACGCAGGTTGACATTTATTGAGATGACTAATGTACTAGAGGCAGCTCTGCAGAGTGGTCACTAGCTGGTACAGCCACAAAGTCATAAAATCTGATTTGAACCCTAACCTTAAACCCTAACCTTAACCACACTGTTAACCCCAATGTCTAAACCTAACCTTAAATTAAGACCGAAAGCTAATTTTAGTTTTCATGAATTTTAATGATATAGCCAATTTTGACTTTGGAGCTGGCCGATCTAGCGGAAACCGTGCAGTTCTGCCTCCAGGGCAAGACCCATGACAATAAACGTCAACCTGCGATTAGTACATCGCTGGAACAGCCCTGCACTAACATAGACTTAAGCTGTCTGTGGGGGATATTAGCTGTTTTGAAAGCAAACTGAATTCCATTGGACTTACAATTTTGGCAGAGGGTAGATGTGATGAGTTGACCTTGGTTACCATCTCTGGAGGGTATGTCTACATAGTTTGGCAGATGTCATCGACCCCTGTCAGAGAACTATTTGAAAGTGTCCTGTTCCATCTCCTCTTCACTGCGTGGGGCTCAGCCGTCACCTTGCGATTGATTGACAAGGAGCATGACCCCGGACAAGTACTGAAAAGTTGTGCAGCTGTGGCTTGTAATATACAGATGGATTTTTCTTTTATTGAACCTTTTATTTAACTAGGCAAGTCAGTTAAGAACAAATTCTTATTTACAATGACGGCCTAACAAATGGCAAAAGGCCTCCTGTGGATATGGGGAATGGAATTAAAAAGAAATTAAATCAAAATATAGGACAAAACACACATCACGACAAGAGAGACAACCCTACATAAAGAGAGACCTAATACGACAACATAGCATGGCAGCAACACATGACAACACAGCATGGTAGCCAATATTTGTTGTTGATTCTGTGCTTGCATGTTGCAGAGAAGGGAACAACGTTTTATTGCTTTGGTAGGAGATCACAGCTGGTTAGTGAGGGACTGGTCGGTGGTCGCTATGCTAAATGTTCACAGAACATGAATTACTCAGATGTGACATGTAAACACATGTTTTGTTTCAATCATTGACCAGGCAGCAAACCAGACTACTGTATTCACAAATGACCATTCTTATAAATTATTATAAACTCCAATTGTGACCATGGATTTCCTGAAGAAATCTATGATTGTTTTACAAGCGTGACTTCAATATATGCCTCAAGCATCCCACAAGCACCAAAAAATAACAATGTAGCCTCACTTTTTGTATGATTCAGGGTGGCAGGACTGAGATGAAAGACACTCATTGGTAGGAAATTTGCTACTGACCCAGCAATTTGGTACAAATCCCTCTGTTCCACCCGCATGTTCTTCTCCATTGTAACAATCTGAAGGTGCCACTATGTTTGAAACACAGCAAACAAAGTCCTCTCCTCACAGTTATTGGATATGCTGTACATTTTTTTAGGCAATTATTATCTCAACTGAGCTAATTTCTAAGGTAATTCTGAGAGATAGTGATGCATGATCTGCTACGCATGAATTATGATATCAGAGCAAGATCAACTTCTCGCTGCAGGTTGAGATGTGAAGTCTGAACATGGAAAATAAGTATTAGCCCTTTATTCCGTCCACTGTCTCTTATAGGGTCACGTATAGAGCTTATATTGTCACGTCCTGACCAGTATAGGGGTTATTTGTGATGTAGTTTGGTCAGGACATGGCAGAGGGTATTTGTTTTATGTGGTTCGGGGTGGTGGTTTGTTTAGAAGGGTGTTTGATTTATTATTTCCGGGTTTTGGGTTATGTTCTATGTTTTTGTATTTCTATGTTCTTTCTAGTTTAGTATTTTTTATGTTAGGTAATTGGGTGTTGGACTCTCAATTGAAGGCAGGTGTTTGTAGTTGCCTTTGATTGAGAGTCCTATATATAGGGATGTGTTTTGTTTGTTAATTGTGGGTAGTTGTCTTTAGCACTGCTGTTAAGTGTATAGCCTGCTAAACTGCTTCCTGTCGTCGTCGTTTCTTTGTTTATTGTTTTTCCGTGTTCACAGTCTTTATTTAAAATAAATATTAAGATGAGCACACAACCTGCTGCGCCTTGGTCCTCTCTACCCGAAGACAGACGTTACATATATACTGATAAGAGTTTTACAGGAGCCCCTTATCAATTGTTCTCACATGCCTGGCCTCATATAGCTAGAGTGAGTGAGTGAGGTGAGGTGAGTGAGGTGAGGTGAGTGAGGTGAGGTGAGTGAGGTGAGGTGGGTGGGTGAGTGAGGTGGGTGAGTGAGGTGGGTGAGTGAGGTGAGTGAGTGGGGGAGCTTAATGCTGTTCAAAATTATGATTAATCTTGCATAGTTCCACACCATTTTCAATGACTTAGCTTTGGGTCCATGCGAGGTTCCTATGACACACCTTGAAGTCTAGAGGTAGGTACAATGAGTGCACATAATATGGTTCATATTTTGTTTCTGTCTTGCTTGCTCTCAGTTCCACTTATTTAAGCTATACTATAATTCAAGTGGATCTATAGAAATCAAATCCTGACTCTTTCTGCTTTGGGTGTCATCTGAACTGAGTGAGAAAAATCGAGAAACCATTAACCTAAGACCAGAAATATGCCAGCCATAATACATTTGTAGGAAAAGTAAAAAAGCACCTGTCCCAGTAATCACGGGTTCACCAGTGTCCTGAGTAGCTGGATTATATCGCCTTGCACATGGTGGGATTTGATATATGACAGTATGCCACTAGCATACGGAGTCCGTAACCCAATCACACATACTATTTGGAGAATGCATGGCTTTTCCCAAAGCACAAATAGGTTTTCAGTACGCTACACATATGCTGCCCCTTGCAGTACCCACACTAGCTCCCCTGGGAGGGGTATCCATTTCCCAGAGCCCAAATGGAATGAAATGCACAGTGGGCTGTTAGCTAGCTCTTCGGTAAGACTCACTGTAATGATTTGAGCAACTGTGTTCTGGAGATACGTGTGGTGCACGGTGTAGATGGCCTGTCAATGTATTCGGGAATCTCTTTTTTTGATGAAGGCACATTGATTTAGCAGACTGATTGTAATGGAGCAAGGGTAGGTCTGTCTCATTGGCGGCCATGACTGTCTGACAATGCAGAATGACATTATCAGATATAAAAAAGCTTAATATTGTCTCAGGCTTTTCACTCCCAATCCTATTAACGCAAGGAGGGTGTAAATCATGAGGTGATACATTTGGAAACATTAGCAACGGGCTATCATCCCTTTGGCAACAGTCCGTGCTAGTGCTAACACATGCATAGCTACTGATAATACAGTCAGGGTGGGAAAAGGACAAACCGAAAACAAGGTAAAGATTGAGCTACAGCAGCACCTGAAGGGAGGTCGAATTTATCAACCAATCTCTATCTGAATCAATTGCAGTCTGGCGACAGGTCCTCCGGTTATCAGTAAAGGTGCGAGACCCTTTTTAATTTTTTTCCCAACGGCAAGCCAAACATCTGCTCAGCTGTTTCTCATAGATGACAGAATTAAAATAACCCAGGAGCCCTGCTGGCTATTGAGATGCCATTGACAAGCCCAATCTATCATGTGTCACCCCATTTGTCAAACTCCATCTTTCATTCTATTCAGCTTGACGGGACAAAGTTTGTTCTACAATTTGTCTCCCCTCCCACCTGTTGACAGGCCTTAGGTCATCGAGTTGGCTTGTATCTGGCACAGATTGGAGATCAGATGGTGTCAATGGATTTTTATAGGCCCAGTAATGAGTCAGATACTATGTACATAGTGATGGTAAATAATATACTGTGGTCCTGGGGTACCAACATAACAATCATAACCCTAAGATACTGTACCACAATAATTGGTAAAAAGTGGGCCAAGTAATAACTTTTCATCTTATATCACTTGAAACCATGTCAGTACAGTGACGTGAGTGTGAAGATACTAGACACATGCATGTTACCTTAGCAAGAGAAGAGTATCTTGGGTAATGTCATGGTGTGGAGCTGTGAAAATAATCGTACGAGGCTCTGCTTGTTTTCTCAATATCTCACAGAGATAAAGTGTGACAGGAGGAGCTAAATTCAAACGCCTCAAGATATACTTTTTGACATTTTCAAGGTGTGACATTGTTATGATGGATGTTGTTTTGCAATCATTTCCTAAAATGCATTTGTAATCTACTTCTGTGATTTCTTAATCTCACTAAACTAACTTCCTCAAAATGATGAATGACTAATCAAGAGGAATCTTTCATCTTGAGTGCACTCATACAGTTCAAGCATCTAGAGGAACTGTAGGGCAGTCAGGGTGTGTCAGAAATGTGCTGTAGATACAACACGTCAACACCTCACACCTGTGAAAAAAATCTTACCTTCCAGTGTATAAAAAAGGCAAACAAAAGGAGAAAGGTGGTATTAGCACAAACCTGACATCATTAAAGACCTGACATCATTGTTAAAGACCTGACATCATTAAAGACCTGACTGCACTGTTGGTTAAGGGCCTGTAAGTAAGAATGTTGTATTCGGCACATGTGACAAATAACGTTTGATTTGACATGGTTAAATAACAAATTATGAGGAATAATAGTGGGTTTAAAAAAGGAAAAAAGTACTTCAGTCAATCGAAGTAATTACATAATATCTGCCCTTTAAACTTCCTTTAAATTATAGTGCCCTATGGGTGTCTCAGTAGTCCTCTCCTTGAGGCTTCCTTTCCTTGTCTCTACTGCAATGATGGGGTGGCAGGTAGCCTAGTGGTTAGAGCGTTGGGCCAGTAACCGAAAGGTTGCTGGATTGAATCTCTGAGCTGACAAGGTAAAAATCTGTCGTTCTGCAGTTAACCCACTGTTCCCCGGTAGGCCGTCATTGTAAATAAGTATTTGTTCTTAACTGACTTGCCTAGTTAAAGAGCTACAGCAGGCATCCTCCATATTATTTCACTTCCAGAGTTTTTAGGTTTGAACAGCTGAAGTCGATGACAGGAAGAGAAGTAGCAACATCAGAACTTTGAGACATGCCCTTTGTCCCCTTCACCCTGAAGCAATTGCTACTGTACCTTTTTTTAAAACCAGCCATCTGCATGTGTGGAGTCATTTAGAGGTCATAGTTGGGCTCCTCCCATCTCTAGACATCTCTTGCTCCCCATCTATCTTCTGAGCTCGTGCTGCTAGGTGACCTAAACTGGGACATGCTTAACACCCCGGCCATCCTACAATCTAAGCTTGATGCCCTCAACCTCACACAACTTATCAATGAACCTACCAGATATAACCCCAAATCCGTAAACACGGGCACCCTCATAGATATCATCCTAACTAACTCGCTCTCCAAATACACCTCTGCTGTTTTCAACCAAGATCTCAGTGATCATTGCCTGCATCCGTAATGGGTCTGCGATCAAACGACCACCCCTCATCACTGTCAAATGCTCCCTAAAACCTTCTGCGAGCAGGCCTTTCTAATCGAACTGGCCGGGGTATCCTGGAATGACATTGACCTCATCCCGACAGTAGAGGATGCCTGGTTATTCTTTAAAAGTGCCTTCCTCACCATCTTAAATAGGCATGCCCCATTCAAAAAATGTAGAACCAGGAATAGATATAGCCCTTGGTTCACTCCAGACTTGTCTGCCCTTGACCAGCACAAAAACATCCTGTGGAGTTCTGCATTAGCATCGAATAGCCCCCGTGATATGCAACTTTTCAGGGAAGTTAGGAACCAATATACACAGGCAGTTAGGAAAGCTAAGGCTAGCTTTTTTAAACAGAAATTTGCATCCTGCGGTACAAACTCAAAAAAGTTCTGGGACACTGTAAAGTCCATGGAGAATAAGAGCACCTCCTCCCAGCTACCCACTGCTCTGAGGCTAGGAAACACTGTTACAACCGATAAATCCACTATAATTGAGCATTTCAATAAGCATTTCTCTACGGCTGGCCATGCTTTCCACCTGGCTACCCCTACCCCGGTCAACTGCCCGGCACCCTCCACAGCAACCCGCCCAAGCCCCCACCATTTCTCCTTCACCCATATCCAGATAGCTGATGTTCTGAAAGAGCTGCAAAATCTGGACCCCTACAAATCAGCCGGGCTAGACAATCTGGACCCTCTCTTTCTAAAATGATCTGCCGACATTGTTGCAACCCCTATTACTAGCCTGTTCAACCTCTCTTTCGTATCGTCTGAGATTCCCAAAGATTGGAAAGCTGCCGCGGTCATCCTCCTCTTCAAAGGGGGAGACACTCTAGACGCAAACTGCTACAGACCTATATCTATCCTACCCTGCATCTCTAAGGTCTTCGAAAGCCAAGTTAAAAAACAGATTACCGACCATTTGGAATCACACCGTACCTTCTCCGCTATGCAATCTGGTTTCAGAGCCGGTCATGGGTGCACCTCAGCCACGCACAAGGTCATTAACGATATCATAACCGCCATCGATAAGAGACATTACTGTGCAGCTGTATTCATCGACCTGGCCAAGGCTTTCGACTCTGTCAATCACCACATTCTTATCGGCAGACTCAACAGCCTTGGTTTCTCAAATGATTGCCTCGCCTGGTTCACCAACTACTTCTAAATCTAGAATCGGCTTCCTATTTTGCAACAAAGCATCCTTCACTCATGCTGCCAAACATACCCTCGTAAAACTGACCATCCTACCGATCCTCGACTTCGGCGATGTCATCTATAAAATAGCCTCCAACACTCTACTCAACAAACTGGATGCAGTCTATCACAGTGCCATCCGTTTTGTCACCAAAGCCCCATACACTACCCACCACTGCGACCTATACGCTCTCGTTGGCTGGCCCTCGCTTCATACTCGTCGCCAAACCCACTGGCTACAGGTTATCTACAAGTCTCTGCTAGGTAAAGCCCCGCCTCATCTCAGCTCGCTGGTCACCATAGCAGCACCCACTCGTAGCACGCGCTCCAGCAGGGATATCTCACTGGTCACCCCCAAAGCCAATTCCTCCTTTGGTCGCCTTTCCTTCCAGTTCTCTGCTGCCACTGACTGGAACGAACTGCAAAAATCACTGAAGCTGGAGATTCCCATCTCCCTGACCAGCTGTCAGAGCAGCTTACAGATCACTGCACCTGTTCATAGCCCATCTGTATACAGCCCATCTATCTACCTCATCCCCATACTGTATGTATTTATTTATTTATTTATTTTGCTCCTTTTGCACCCCAGTATCTCTACTTGCACATCCATCTTTTGCACATCTACCATTCCAGTGTTTAATTGCCATATTGTAATTACTTCACCACCATGGCCTATTTATTGCCTTAATTCCCTTATTTTACCTAATTTGCACTCATTGTATAAAGACTTTTTGTTATCTTTGTTCTACTGTTTTATTGACTGTATGTTCTGTTCATTCCATGTGTAACTCTGTGTTGTATGTGTCGAACTGCTATGCTTTATCTTGGCCAGGTTGCAGTTGCAAATGAGAACTTGTTCTCAACTAGCCTACCTGGTTAAATAAAGGTGGAAAAAATAATGAAAAAACATAACTGCAGTTTCTTCTCATAAGAGTCACAATGCTTACCAAGATGGAAATTTGCATTTTTAAGACTGCATTTGAATTTAAGTGTGATTTTGAGCAAACCTCTGTTTCTCAGGCATCCATCTAGAAGGAAATTAGACAGTCATTTTTTCTGTAAGTGCATTCGTACATGAATATTCATGATCTCTAAAGATAAAATCAAAGCTTTTAGTACATGCTTCTGCAATTATAATTCCGCTTTTGTATTATCTTTCTCTAACATTTGTCTTATGCAATGGGTTATTTTTGGAGGAAAACAGGCACACATGATTTAGCACCTGTTTTTTTAGCAGCCACAGTTAAATGAAAAAGGCTGTGGGCCCTTTGACGAATTGGGACAGTCAGAAGCTTAATGACCTGTGGATGCTGTTAAAAAGGGAACTGAACACTGAGTGTTTAGCGCTCGTCTGCCTATGTCATTTGCAGCCTTCAGTTTAAGGAAACTGAAATGTACAAAATCAATCAATCAAATGTATTTATAAAGCCCTTTTTACATCAGCCGATGTCACAAAGTGCTATACAGAAACCCACCCTAAAACCCCAAATGAGACATTTCACTTGGTTGCACAACATCACCTAAATTAGGGATCATCAACTAGATTTTTTTGTTGAGCGGATGGTCGGGGGGCCGGAACTTAATTACAAATATTTTGTGGACTGCAAATTGACCGCAAGAAGACCAAACAGATAATGTTTGACTAAAACATAATCATTTCAAACCTTGCTTACATTTGTATACGATCATGTGTCTCTCTATTATGCGTGGAAATACTTTAACAGATTTCTTAAATTAAAATCACTTGGAGTTGATTAAGTGTTTTTACAGTCTTTAATGTCCAACAATAAAGCTTTTAAATATATACAGTACCAGTCAAAAGTTTGGACACACCTACTCATTCAAGGGTTTTTCTTAATTTTTAAAATGTTCTACATTGTAGAATAATAGTGAAGACATCAAAACTATGAAATAACACATATGGAATCATGTAGTAAAAGAAGTGTTAAACAAATCAAAATATATTTAATATTTGAGATTCTTCAAAGTAGCCACCCTATGCCTTGATGACAGCTTTGCACACTCTTGGCATTCTCTCAACCAGCTTCATGGGGTAGTGAACAAAAATGCATTTCAATTAACAGGTGTGCCTTGTTAAAAGTTAATTTGTGGAATGTATTTCCTTCTTAAAACATTTGAGCCAATAATTTGTGTTGTGACAAGGTAGGGGTGGTATACAGAAGATAGCCCTATTTGGTAAAAGTCCATACAATGGCAAGAACAGCTCAAATAAGCAAATAGATGACAGTCCAAATAAATGCTTCACAGAGTTCAAGTAACAGACACATCTCAACATCAACTGTTCAGAGGAGACTGTGTGAAACAGGCATTTACGGTCGAATTGCTGCAAAGAAACCACTACTAAATGACACCAATTATAAGAAGAGACTTGATTGGGCCAAGAAACACGAGCAATGGACATTAGACTGGTGGAATTCTGTCCTTTGGTCTGATGAGCCCAGATTTGTTTAAAATCAATTGTTACGCCATGTTTCTCGTAGAAAAGCGATAATATTGCGACAGGGAATCTCCTTTTCGCCAAACAGAGGAAAAAATCACAAAGGCGGGGGTGGTCGGGTCATGCGCCTAAGCCCAGAGTCCCTTGATCGGC
>NC_138295.1:29295000-29497500 GCF_965601325.2 Salmo salar
CTCTGTCTACGTAACTCTGCATCTCTCTCTCTCACTCTCTCTCTCTCTCTCTCTCTCTCTCTCTCTCTCTCTCTCTCTCTCTATCTCTCTCTCTTTATGCATCTCTCTCTCTTTATGCATCTCTCTCTCTACGTATCTCTCTCTCTCTCTCTATCTCTCTCTCTTTATGCATCTCTCTCTCTTTATGCATCTCTCTCTCTACGTATCTCTCTCTCTCTCTCTGTCTCTCTGTCAATTCAATTCAATTAAAGGGGCTTTATTGGCATGGGAAACATGTGTTAACATTGCCAAAGCAAGTGAGGTAGATAACCTCTATGGGCTAGGTGGGACGCTAGCGTGCCACCCGTGGTGCACTCCATCAACAGCAGGTGCATTTCAAGAGCGGCAAATTTGAATCCAAATAAATGTCAAAATTCAAATTTTTCAAACATACAACTATTTTACACCCTTTGAAAGATAAACATCTCCTTAATCTAACCACGTTTTACGATTTCAAAAAGGTTTTACGGCGAAAGCATAAATTTAGAGTATGTTAGGACAGTACATTTACAAGAGTTGTGTGTAATGTTTTGTCAATTCAAAGACAGGGTCACCAAAACCATAAAACCAGCTAAAATGATGCACTAACCATTTACAATCTCCATCAGATGACACTCCTAGGACATTATGTTAGACAATGCATGCATTTTTAGTTCTATCAAGTTCATATTTATATCCAAAAACAGCGTTTTACTATGGCGTTGATGTTGAGGAAATCGTTTCCCTCCAATAACCGGCAGTCAAGTCAGCGTCACAAATTAAATAATTAAAATTAGAAAACATTGGTAAAATATTATATTGTCATTTAAAGAATTATAGATTTACATCTCTTGAACGCAATCAACTTGCCAGATTTAAAAATAACCTTACTGGGAAATCACACTTTGCAATAATCTGAGCACTGCGCCCAGAAAAATACGCGTTGCGATACAGACTAGACGTCATGTTGGGGAGATCTAAAATCGAAAATACTATGTAAATAATCCATTACCTTTGATTCTCTTCATCAGATGTCACTTCCAGGTATCACAGGTCCATAACGAATGTAGTTTTGTTCAAAAAAGCTCATCATTTATGTCCAAAAATCTCCGTCTTGTTAGCACATGATCTAAGCCAGCCGGACTTCTCGTCATGAACGAGGGGAAAAAATATATTTACGTTCGTTCAAACATGTCAAACGTTGTATAGCATAAATCATTAGGGCCTTTTTTAACCAGAACATGAATAATATTCAAGGTGGACGAATGCATACTCTTTTATAACGTATTGGAACGAGGGTACCCAACATGAACTCGCGCGCCAGGTGTCTAATGGGACATCATCGTTCCATGGCTCTTGTTCGGTCAGATCTCCCTCCAGAAGACTCAAAACACTTTGTAAAGGCTGGTGACATCTAGTGGAAGCAATAGGAAGTGCCAAAATATTCCTCAGCCCCTGTGTTTTTCAATGGGATAGGTTTAAAGGCAATACAACACATCAGGTATCCACTTCCTGTCAGAAGATGTCTCAGGGTTTTGCCTGCCAAATGAGTTCTGTTATACTCACAGACACCATTCAAACAGTTTTAGAAAATTTAGGGTGTTTTCTATCCATATGTAATAAATATATGCATATTCTAGTTACTGGGTAGGAGTGGTAACCAGATTAAATCGGGTATGTTTTTTTATCCAGCCGTGTCAATACTGCCCCCTAGCCCTAACAGGATAATATCCAAAAGTGAAATAAACATGTCTGTCTGTCTCTCTCTCTCTCTATGCATCTCTCTCTCTCTCTCTCTATGCATGTCTCTCTCTCTCTCCCTCTCTGTGTCTATGTAACTCTGCATCTCTCGCTCTCTCGCTCTCTCTCTCTCTCTCTCTCGCTCTCTGTGTCTATGTCTATGTAACTCTCTCTCTCTCTCTCTCTCTCTCTCTCTCTCTGTCTATGTGACTCTGCATCTCTCTGTGTGTGTGTGTCTATGTAACTCTGTCTCTCTCTCTCTCTCTCTCTCTCTCTCTCTCTGTCTATGTATATCTCTCTCTCTCTCTGTGTGTGTCTATGTATATCTCTCTCTCTCTGTGTGTGTGTCTATGTATCTTTCTCTCTCTGTGTGTTTGTCTTTGTATCTCTCTCTCTGAGTGTCTCTATGTATCTCTCTCTCTGTGTGTCTATGTATCTCTCTCTCTCTCTGTGTGTGTGTGTCTATGTATCTCTCTCTCTCTCTCTCTCTCTCTCTCTCTCTCTCTCTCTCTCTCTCTCTCTCTCTCTCTCTCTCTCTCTCTCTCTCTCAGTGTGTGTCTATGTATCTCTCTCTCTCTCTGTGTGCGTCTATGTATCTCTCTCTCTCTCTCTATGCATCTCTCTCTCTGTGTGCGTCTATGTATCTCTCTCTCTCTCTCTATGCATCTCTCTCTCTATGCATCTCTCTCTCTCTATGCATCTCTCTCTCTATGTATCTCTCTCTCTCTCTCGGTGTGTGTCTATGTATCTCTCTCTCTCTCTATGCATCTCTCTCTCTCTCTATGCATCTCTCTCTCTCTCTATGCATCTCTCTCTCTCTATGCGTCTCTGTCTCTCTCTATGCGTCTCTGTCTCTCTCTATGCGTCTCTGTCTCTCTCTATGCGTCTCTCTCTCTCTCTATGCGTCTCTGTCTCTCTCTATGCGTCTCTCTCTCTCTCTATGCGTCTCTGTCTCTCTCTATGCGTCTCTGTCTCTCTCTATGCGTCTCTGTCTCTCTCTATGCGTCTCTGTCTCTCTCTATGCGTCTCTCTCTCTCTCTATGCGTCTCTCTCCGTCCCTCTCTCTCTCTATGCATCTCTCTCTCTCTATGCGTCTCTGTCTCTCTCTATGCATCTCTCTCTCTCTCTATGCGTCTCTCTCCGTCTCTGTCTCTCTCTATGCATCTCTCTCTCTCTATGCGTCTCTGTCTCTCTCTATGCATCTCTCTCTCTATGCGTCTCTGTCTCTCTCTATGCGTCTCTCTCCGTCTCTGTCTCTCTCTATGCATCTCTCTCCGTCTCTGTCTCTCTCTATGCGTCTCTCTCCGTCTCTGTCTCTCTCTATGCGTCTCTATGCGTCTCTGTCTCTCTCTATGCATCTCTCTCTGTCTCTGTCTCTCTCTATGCATCTCTCTCTCTATGCGTCTCTGTCTCTCTCTATGCGTCTCTCTCCGTCTCTGTCTCTCTCTATGCGTCTCTCTCCGTCTCTGTCTCTCTCTATGCGTCTCTCTCTGTCTCTGTCTCTCTCTATGCGTCTCTCTCCGTCTCTGTCTCTCTCTATGCGTCTCTCTCCGTCGCTGTCTCTCTCTATGCGTCTCTCTCCGTCTCTGTCTCTCTCTATGCGTCTCTCTCCGTCTCTGTCTCTCTCTATGTGTCTCTCTCCGTCTCTGTCTCTCTCTATGCGTCTCTCTCCATCTCTGTCTCTCTCTATGTGTCACTCTTTATGCATCATTCTCTCTTTATGCATCTCTCTCTCTTTATGCATCTCTCTCTTTATGCATCTCTCTCTCTACGTATCTCTCTCTCTCTCTGTCTCTCTGTCAATTCAATTCAATTCAAGGGGCTTTATTGGCATGGGAAACGTGTTAACATTGCCAAAGCAAGTGAGGTAGATAATATACAAAAGTGAAATAAACATGTCTGTCTGTCTCTGTCTCTCTCTCTCTCTCTCTCTCTCTCTCTCTCTCTCTCTTTCTCTCTCTCTCTCTCTCTATGCATCTCTCTCTCTCTCTCCCTCTGTGTCTATGTAACTCTGCATCTCTCTCTCTCTCTCTCTCTCTCTCTCTCTCTCTCTCTCTCTCTCTCTCTGTCTATGTGACTCTGCATCTCTTTGTGTTTGTGTGTCTATGTAACTCTATCTCTCTCTCTCTCTCTCTCTCTCTCTCTCTGTGTCTATGTATATCTCTCTCTCTCTATGGATCTCTCTCTCTCTATACGTCTCTCTCCGTCTCTGTCTCTCTCTCCGTCTCTCTCTCTCTCTATGCATCTCTCTCTATGCATCTCTCTCTCTCTATGGATCTCTGTCTCTCTCTATGCGTCTCTCTCCGTCTCTGTCTCTCTCTCCGTCTCTGTCTCTCTCTATGCGTCTCTCTCTCTCCGTCTCTGTCTCTCTCTATGCGTCTCTCTCTATGCATCTCTGTCTCTCTCCATGCGTCTCTCTCTTTGCATCTCTCTCTCTCCATGCGTCTCTCTCTTTGCATCTCTCTCTCTCTATGCGTCTCTCTCTATGCATCTCTGTCTCTCTCTATGCGTCTCTCTCTATGCATCTCTGTCTCTCTCTATGCGTCTCTCTCTATGCGTCTCTGTCTCTCTCTATGCGTCTCTCTCCCTCTCTGCATCTCTGTACGTCTCTGTCTCTCTCTATGCGTCTCTCTCTATGCATCTCTGTCTCTCTCTATGCGTCTCTCTCTCTCCGTCTCTGTCTCTCTCTATGCGTCTCTCTCTATGCATCTCTGTCTCTCTCCATGCGTCTCTCTCTTTGCATCTCTCTCTCTCCATGCGTCTCTCTCTTTGCATCTCTCTCTCTCTATGCGTCTCTCTCTATGCATCTCTGTCTCTCTCTATGCGTCTCTCTCTATGCATCTCTGTCTCTCTCTATGCGTCTCTCTCTATGCGTCTCTGTCTCTCTCTATGCGTCTCTCTCCCTCTCTGCATCTCTGTACGTCTCTGTCTCTCTCTATGCATCTCTCTCTATGGATCTCTGTCTCTCTCTATGCATCTCTCTCTATGGATCTCTGTCTCTCTCTATGGATCTCTGTCTCTCTCTCTATGCATCTCTCTCCGTCTCTCTCTCTCTATGCATCTCTCTCTATCTATGCATCTCTGTCTTTCTCTATGCATCTCTCTCTCTCTCCCTCTCCCTCTCTCTCTCTATGCATCTCTCTCTCTGCATCTCTCTCTCTCTCTCACTGTGTCTATGTAACTCTGCATCTCCCTCTCTCACTCTACACATTCTCTCTCTCTCTCTCTCTCTCTCTCTTTATGCATCTCTCTCTCGCACTGTGTCTATGTAACTCTGCATCTCTCTCTCTCTCTCTCTCTGTAACTCTCTCTCTCTGTCTCTCTCTGTGTCTATGTATCTCTCTCTGTCTCTCTGTGTGTGTCTATGTATCTCTCTCTCTCTATGCATCTCTCTCTCTATGCATCTCTGTCTTCCTCTATGCGTCTCTCTCCGTCTCTGTCTTTCTCTATGCGTCTCTCTCTCCCTCTCTCTCTCTCCTCTCTCTCTCTCTCTCTCTATGTATCTCTCTCTCTCTCTCTGTGTCTATGTATCTCTCTCTCTATTCATCTCTGTCTCTCTATGCGTCTCTCTCCCTCTGTGCGTCTCTCTCCGTCTATGTCTCTTTCTATACGTCTCTCTCCATCTCTGTCTCTCTCTATGCGTCTCTCTCTCCCTCCCTCTCTCTCTCTCTCTATGAATCTTTCTCTCTCTCTCTCTCTCTCTATGAATATCTCTCTCTATGCATCTCTGTCTCTCTCTATGCGTCTCTCTCCCTCTCTGCGTCTCTCTCCGTCTATGCCTCTTTCTATACGTCTCTCTCCATCTCTGTCTGTCTCTATGCGTCTCTCTCTCTCCCCCCTCTCTCTCTCTATGTATCTCTCTCTCTGAATCTCTCTCTCTCTCTATGCATCTCTCTCTCACTGTGTCTATGTAACTCTGCATCTCTCTCTCTCAAATTCAAATTCAAATTGTGTCAATATTGCCAAAGCAACAATGTGTACAATATACATTGTAATACAATTATAAACAATAACAAATAATAATATAAAATGGCAGTAAATAATAATACAAAATTAAATACAAAAATAATAACAGTAAAATGGTAACAGTCAATAGTAGAATGTAATGTAATAAATATAAAAATCTAAATATGGAAAATGAAACTATAACTAACTTATAACTAAATAATGGTCATCTTCACCATTACATCAGTACTACAACTACTATCATCATTACTACTACTACTACCACCACCATCACTAAACTGCTATCATTACTATTTGGAATGATAAACAACAATAATAATAGTAATAACAATAATAGTAATAATAAGTAAGTTACTGCTTACTATGCAGATGTTATTATTCAGTGTCCCTCAGGCTATGGCAGGCAAATACATATTTGGCTGCAAGAGGAGCCATTGCTCCTTCGCCCATGAGTATTTTTAGTTTTTCCTCTGGGTTTAATAAGTTCAAATTTGGAATAAATGTAGTCATTTCTGTGAATAAGGAATCTCTTTGTGAGGAATATTTATCACAGTAAAGGAGAAAGTGCATCTCTATCTCTACCTCCCCTGTCGTGCAGTGGCCACATACACGCTCCTCTTTGGGTAGCCATGTCTTTTTATGTCTGCCGGTTTCTATTGCCAATCGGTGGTCACTCAGCCTGTACTTGGTAAGGATCTGTCTCTGCATTGTATCTCTGACAGAGTAGAGATAATCAGCCAGTTCATATTCTCTGTTTAGGGTCAGATAGCAATTTAGTCGGCTTTGGGATTTTCTCTCTCTCTCTCTCTCTCTCTCTCTCTCTCTCTCTCTCTCTCTCTCTCTGTGTGTGTATCTATGTATATCTCTCTCTCTCTGTGTGTCTATGTTTCTCTCTCTCTCTCGGTGTCTATGTATCTCTCTCTCGCTGTGTCTATGTCTCTCTCTCTCTCTGTCTATGTATCTGTCTCTGTCTCTCTCTCTCTCTATGCATCTCTCTCTCTCTCTCTCTCTCTCTCTCTCTCTCTATGCATCTCTCTCGATCTCTCTCTATGCATCTCTCTCTCTCTCTCTATGCATCTCTCTCTATGCATCTCTCTCTCTCTATATATGCATCTCTCGCTCTCTGTCTATTTAACTCTCTCTCTGTGTGTCTCTCTCTGTGTCTATGTATCTCTCTCTCTATGCATCTCTCTCTCTCTCTATGCATCTCTCTCTCTCTCTCTCTCTCTCTATGCATCTCTCTCTCTCTATGCATCTCTCTCTCTATGCATCTCTCTCTCTATGCATCTCTCTCTCTCTCTGTGTCTATGTAACTATCTCTCTCTGTGTCTCTCTCTGTGTCTATGTATCTCTTTCTCTCTCTCTATGCATCTCTCTCTCTCTATGCATCTCTCTCTCTCTCTCTATGCATCTCTCTCTCTCTCTACGCATCTCTCTCTCTCTCTATGCATCTCTCTCTCTCTCTCTCTGTCTATGTAATTCTCTCTCTCTGTGTGTCTCTCTGTGTCTATGTATCTCTCCCTCTGTGTATCTGTCTCTCTCTCTCTATGCATCTCTATCTCTCTCCGTCTCTGTCTCTTTCTATACGTCTGTCTCCGTCTCTGTCTCTCTCTCTGCGTCTCTCTCTCCCTCTCTCTCTCTCTCTCTCTCTCTCTATGCATCTCTCTCTCTGCGTCTATGTAACTCTGCATCTCTCGCTCTCTGTGTCTATGTAACTCTGCACTCTCTCTCTCTCTCTCTCTCTCTCTCTCTCTCTCTGTGTATCTCTCTCTCTCACTGTGTCTATGTATCTCTCTCTCTCTGTGTCTATGTATCTCTCTCTAAGTATCTGTCTCTCTCTCTCTATGCATCTCTCAAATTCAAATTCAAATTCAAGCTGCTTTATTGGCATGAAAAACATTGTGTTAATATTGCCAAAGCAACAATGTATACAATATACATTGTAATACAATTATAAACAATAACAAATAATAATAATATAAAATGGCAGTAAATAATAATAATACAAAATTAAAAATAATAACAATAAAATAGTAGTAAAATAATAGTAAAAAAGTAGAATGTAATAAATATAAAAATCTAAATATGGAAAATGAATCTATAATTAACTAACTTATAACTAAATAATGGTCATCTTCACCATTACATCAGTACTACAACTACTATCATCATTACCACTACTACCACCACCATCACTAAACTGTTATCATTACCATTACTACCCATACCACTACTATTTGGAATGATAAACAACAATAATAATAGAAATAACAATAACAGTAATAACAATAATAGTAATAATAAGTAAGTTACTGCTTACTATGCAGATGTTATTATCTCTCTATGCATCTCTCTTTCTCTATGCATCTCTCTCTCTATGCATCTCTCTCTATCTCTCTCTATGCATCTCTCTCTGTCTCTCTCTATCTCTCTCTATGCATCTCTCACTCACTATGCATCTCTCTCACTATGTATCTCTCTCTCTATGCATCTCTCTCTCTGTATCTGTAACTCTCTGTGTGTCTCTCTCTGTGTCTATGTATCCCTCTCTCTCTATACATCTCTCTCTATCTCTCTCTGTGTGTCTATGTATCCCTCTCTCTCTATACATCTCTCTCTATCTCTCTCTGTGTGTCTATGTAACTCTCTCTCTCTCTCTCTCTCTCTCTTCTCTCTCTCTCTCTCTCTCTTCTCCTCTCTCTCTCTCTCTCTCTCTCTCCTCTCTCTCTCTCTCTCTCTCTCTCTCTCTCAAAATTCAATTCAAGGGGCTTTATTGGTATGGCAAACATATGTTAACATTGAAAAAGCAAGTGCGGTAGATAATATACAAAAGTCCAATAAAAATTAACAGTAAACATTACACTCACAGAAGTTTCAAAAGAAAAAGACATTACAAATGTCATATTATGTATATATTCAGTGTTGTAACGATGTATAAATGGTTAAAGTACAAAAGGGAAAATAAATAAGCATAAATATGGGTTGTATTTACAATGGTGTTTGTTCTTCACTGGTTGACCTTTTCTTGTGGCAACAGGTCACAAATCTTGCTGCTGTGATGGCACACTGTGGTATTTCACCCAGTAGATATGGGACTTTATCAAAATTGGGTTTGTTTTCGAATTCTTTGTGGATCTGTGTAATCTGAGGGAAATATGTGTCTCTAATATGGTCATACATTGAGCAGGAGGATAGGAAGCGCATCTCAGTTTCCACCTCGTTTTGTTGGCAGTGTGCACATAGCCTGTCTGCCTACGGCGGCCTTTCTCAATAGCAAGGCTATGCTCACTGAGTCTGTACATAGTCAAAGCTTTCCTAAGTTCGGGTCAGTCACAGTGGTCAGGTATTCTTCCACTGTGTACTCTCTGTTTAGGGCCAAATAGCATTCCAGTTTGCTTTGTTTTTTGTTAATTCTTTCCAATTCTTTCTTCTCTCTCTCTCGCTCTCTGCATCTCTCTCTCTCTGCATCTCTCTCTCTGCATCTCTCACTCTCTCTCTGCATCTCTCTCTCTGCATCTCTCTGCATCTCTCTCTCTCTGCATCTCTCTCTCTCTCTCTCTCTCTCTCTCTCTCTGCATCTCCCTCTCTCTCTCTGCATCTCTCTCTCTCTGCATCTCCCTCTCTCTCTCTGCATCTCTCTCTCTCTCTCTCTGCATCTCTCTCTCTGTCTATACATCTGTATGCATCTCTCTCTCTATGCATCTCTCTCTTTCTCTTTGCTTCTCTCTCTCTCTCTCTATGCATCTCTCTCTCGCTCTCTCAAATACAATGCTATTTCTCTGTAAAAAGAATTAACAACAGACTTTCAGCATGCTTATAGAGAAGGGCTCTCAACATGTACTACAGTTACACAAATGGCTGATGATTGGTTGAAATAATTTGATAATAAGAAAATTGTGTGAGCTGTATTGTTAGATTTCAGTGCAGCCTTTGATATTATTGACCATAACCTGTTTGTTGAGAAAATGTATGTGTTATGGCTTTTTAACCTCTGCCGTATCGTGGATTGAGAGCTATCTATCTAATAAAACGGAGGGTTTTATTTAATGGAAGCTGCTCTAATGTCAAACAAGTAAAGTGTGGTGTACTGCAGGGAAGCTCTCTAGGCCCTCTACTCTTTTCTATTTCTACCAATGAACTGCCACCGGCATTAAACAAAGCATGTATGTCCGTCCATGTATTCTGATGATTCAAGCATGTACGCATCAGCACCACAGCTAATGAAATCACTGAAACCTTTAACAAAGAGTGGCAGTCTGTTTTGGAATGGGTGGTAATAAATTGGGCCTAAACATTTCATCATAATTTCCTAAGTTTTAGACCTCTGGTAATGAATGGTGTGGCTGTTGAACAAGTTGATGAGACTAAGTTACTTGGTGTTACCTTAGATTGTAAACTGTCATGGACAAGACCATATATATTCAATGGATGTAAAGATAGGGAGAGGTCTGTCTGTAGTAAAGAGATGCTCTGTTGTTTTGACACCACACTCCAGAAAGAAAGTCCTGCAGGCTCTAGTAGTATCTTATCTTGATTATTGTCCAGTCATATGGTTGTGCTGCAGTGAAAGACCTAGTTGAGCTGTAGCTTGCCCAGAACAGAGCCACACGTCTTGCTCATCATTGTAATCAGAGGGCTAATATTAATGCTGTGCATGCCAGTATCTCTTGGCTAAGAGCTGAGGAAAGACTGACTGCGTCACTTCTTGGTTTGATAAGAAACATCATTGTGACTCACCACCTGGATTTGGTCTTATGTAGCAAAATTTGAAATTGTGTTATTTACATTTGATAAAAGTAGAGACTCAGAGCTATAAAACAGTATATCATACATTGTATTTTTGAGGAACAGTAAGAAAGTAATTATGCTTTGAAAGTTGATAAACTTGTAAACTCACTTTTGAGAAAATGGCTCTTCTTTGTCTACACCCATTCAGCATCGTTCACACCCTCTTAAGCTTTCGCCCCACCATCTCGTTTCGCTCTCAGAGCATTCAGAGCTCACACTTGACGCTCTGGCCGATGATTTGTTTACCTCTGGATAATATGAAAACAGCCTAACCAGCTCTGCTGGCAACAAATTCTTTACGCTTTTTTGCCAATGTTTACTGACACCGGCCATATTCAATGGGTGTTGTACAATTTAGCTTAAGACATGTAGCTAGCTAGCTAGGCAAACAATGAACCTAGCTAGATAAACAAAGTGTAAGATCACATACGTCATGTAAAGTTTTGCTAACGAGCGAGCCAGCTAACGTTAGCTAGTTAAACAATAATGAACATAGTGCCAAATCATGTCATTTCTACACTGCATTAATATGCTGGGAGATTAACCAACCAGGTTCAATGTTAGCTAGCTAACATTAGGCTCAAACTAGCAAAGCAAACGGCTCTGGGATACGAGTAATAATGTCATACACGTAAAGTTAGCTAGGTAGTAAACCAGCTAATATTAGCTAGCTAGCAAACAGTACACTTTAGCTTAAGACATGTAGCTAGCTACCTAGGTAAACAATGAACCTAGCTAGGTAAACAACGTGTAAGATCACACACGTCACGTAACGTTAGCTAACGAGCCAGCCAGCTAATGTTAGCTAGTTAAACAACAATGAACATAGTGCCAAATCATGTCATTACTTCTCTGCATGAATCTGCTGGGAGCTAACCAACCAGGTTCAATGTTAGAGCCTAATGTTAGCTAGCTAACTAGCAAAGCAAATGGTTCTGGGACACGAATAATAACGTCATACATGTAACATAGCTAGGGAGCCAGCCAGCTAACCTTAGTTAGCTAACAGTACACTTCAGCTTGAAATGAAACCAATTTCTGTCAAAATTAGAAACGTTCAATATCTGAAAATGTAGCTAGCTAGACTATCTTACCCGTATACATCATCATGCATGATAGACATATCTCTCTGTCACGGATGCCATACCACAGTTGCAATTAGTTTGAAGATGTAATCTCTTTAGCTATCATACTCTAATTCCACTGATTTTATTTGTATTTACAGATGGCATACAAGTTTGTTATTAAGGCACATGAAAGTTCACATGTTCCAGAAGGCATTTCTGCCCCAAAAAATGAATTTTTCTGAAAAAAAAGACAAAAATAACCTTCAAATGGCTCTCCTGTGAAATTGTGACTTGCGACATAAGCCTAGTTTTCTGAAACAGGTCACCATTAATGTGTTGAAAATTCCAAATTGTTTGCATAGTCAGCTTACACACAACACTGACACCCACTTGCACCACCAGGAATACCACCATGGGTCTTCTCACAGTCCCCAGGTCCAGAACAAATTCAAGGAAACGTACAGTATTATACAGAGTCTTTTGTCTGTAATGTATTTTTTGTTACGTGTCGGACGCTAGTAAGACTAGCTGTCGCCATTGGCATCGGCTGATGGGGATCCTAATAAATCAAATCTCTCTCTCTCTCTCAACCACATATAGAAGCCTGAAAAACAGTAATAACTGGGGGAAATACAACAGACCATGGCTGAGAGGATGATTGCTTCTCAAAGTGGTAAGTACCAAGCATTTACACTGTCTGATCATCTGTTTTTGTCTCAACTGTTTGACTTTGATCATGGTTGTTATCAGAGCCATATACTGTAAATACAGCACCAGTCAAAGGTTTGTACACCTAATCATTCAAGGGTTTTTTTTTATTTTTTAAATGTTCTACATTGTAGAATAATAGTGAAGACATCAAAACTATGAAATAACACATATAGAATCATGTAGTAAGCAAAAAAAGTGTTAAACAAATCAAAATATATTTTACATTTGAGATTCTTCAAAGTAGCCACCCTTTGCCTTGATGACAGCTTTACACACTCTTGGCATTATCTCAAACAGCTTCACAAGGTAGTCACCTGGAATGCATTTCAATTAACAGGTGTGCCATGTTAAAAGTTCATTTGTGGATTTTTTTTCCCTTCTTAATGCGTTTGAGCCAATCAGTTGTGTTGTGACAAGGTAGGGGTGGTATACAGAAGATAGCCCTTTTTGGTAAAAGAACAAGTCCATCTTATGGCAAGAACAACTCAAATAAGCAAAAAGAAACGACAGTGCATCATTACTTTAAAACATGAAGGTCAGTCAATGCGGAAAATTTCAAGAACTTTCTTCAAGTGCAGTTGCAAAAACCATCAAGCGCTATGATGAAACTGGCTCTCATGAGGACCGCCACAGGAAAGGAAGACCCAGAGTTACCTCTGCTGCACAGGATAAGTTCATTAGAGTGAACTGCACCTCAGATTTAAGCCCAAATAAATGCTTCACAGAGTTCAACAGACACATCTCAACATCAACTGTTGAATTGCTTCATGGTCGAATTGCTTCAAGGAAACCAGTACTAAGGGACACCAATAATAAGAAGAGACTTGCTTGGGCCAAGAAACACGAACAATGGACAATAGACCGGTGGAAATCTGTCCTTTGGTCTGATGAGTCCAAATTTGACATTTTTAGTTCCAACCGCTGTTTCTTTGTGAGACGCAGAGCAGGTGAACGGATGATCTCCGCATGTGTGTTTCCCACCGTGAAGCATGGAGGAGGGGGTGTGATGGTGTGGGGGTGCATTGCGGGTGACACTGTCAGTGATTTATTTAGAATTCAAAGCATACTTAAGCAGCATGGCTACTACAGCATTCTGCAGTGATAAGTCATCCTATCTATTTTCCACTTAGTGGGAATATCATTTGTTTTTCAACAGGACAATGATCCAAAACACACCTCCAGGCTGTGTAAGGGCTATTTGACTAAGAAGGAGAATGATGGAGTGCTGCATCAGATGACCTGGCCTCCACAATCATCTGACCTCAACCCAATTGTGATGGTTTGGGATCAGTTGGACTGCAGAGTGATGGAAAAGCAGCCAACAAGTGCTCAACATACGTTGGCACTCCTTCAAGACTGTTGGAAAAGCATTCTTCATGAAGCTGGTTGAGAGAATGCCAAGAGTGTTTAATGCTGTCATCAAGGCAAAGGGTGGCTACTTTGAAGAATCTAAAATCTAAAATATATTTTGATTTGATTAACACTTTTTTGGTTACCAGAAAATAGTACAAAATATGTGTCCAAACTTTTTACTGGTACTGTGTATATATACACTGCTCAAAAAAAAAAAGGGAACACTAAAATAACACATCCTAGATCTGAATGAATGAAATAATCTCATTAAATACTTTTATCTTTACATAGTTGAATGTGCTGACAACAAAATCACACAAAAATAATCAATGGAAATCCAATTTATCAACCCATGGAGGTCTGGATTTGGAGTCACACTCAAAATTAAAGTGGAAAACCACACTACAGGCTGATCCAACTTTGATGTAATGTCATTAAAACAAGTCAAAATGAGGCTCAGTAGTGTGTGTGGCCTCCACGTGCCTGTATGACCTCCCTACAACGCCTGGGCATGCTCCTGATGAGGTGGCGGATGGTCTCCTGAGGGATCTCCTCCCAGACCTGGACTAAAGCATCCGCCAACTCCTGGACAGTCTGTGGTGCAACGTGGCGTTGGTGGATGGAGCGAGACATGATGTCCCAGATGTGCTCAATTGGATTCAGGTCTGGGGAACGGGCGGGCCAGTCCATAGCATCAATGCCTTCCTCTTGCAGGAACTGCTGACACACTCCAGCCACATGAGGTCTAGCATTGTCTTGCATTAGGAGGAACCCAGGGCCATCTGCACCAGCATATGGTCTCACAAGGGGTCTGAGGATCTCATCTCGGTACCTAATGGCAGTCAGGCTACCTCTGGCGAGCACATGGAGGGCTGTGCGGCCCCCCAAAGAAATGCCACCCCACACCATGACTGACCCACCGCCAAACCGGTCATGCTGGAGGATGTTGCAGGCAGCAGAACGTTCTCCACAGCGTCTCCAGACTGTCACGTCTGTCACATGTGCTCAGTGTGAACCTGCTATCATCTGTGAAGAGCACAGGGCGCCAGTGGCGAATTTGCCAATCTTGGTGTTCTCTGGCAAATGCCAAACGTCCTGCACGGTGTTGGGCTGTAAGCACAACCCCCACCTGTGGACATCGGGCCCTCATACCACCCTCATGGAGTCTGTTTCTGACCGTTTGAGCAGACACATGCACATTTGTGGCCTGCCGGAGGTCATTTTGCAGGGCTCTGGCAGTGCTCCTCCTTGCACAAAGGCGGAGGTAGCTGTCCTGCTGCTGGGTTGTTGCCCTCCTACGGCCTCCTCCACGTCTCCTGATGTACTGGCCTGTCTCCTGGTAGCGCCTCCATGCTCTGGACACTACGCTGACAGACACAGCAAACCTTCTTGCCACAGCTCGCATTGATGTGCCATCCTGGATGAGCTGCACTACCTGAGCCACTTGTGTGGGTTGTAGACTCCGTCTCATGCTACCACTAGAGTGAAAGCACCGCCAGCATTCAAAAGTGACCAAAACATCAGCCAGGAAGCATAGGAACTGAGAAGTGGTCTGTGGTTACCACCTGCAGAACCACTCCTTTATTGGGGGTGTCTTGCTAATTGCCTATAATTTCCACCTGTTGTCTATTCCATTTGCACAACAGCATGTGAAATGTATTGTCAATCAGTGTCGCTTCCTAAGTGGACAGTTTGATTTCACAGAAGTGTGATTGACTTGGAGTTACATTGTGTTGTTTAAGTGTTCCCTTTATTTTTTTGAGCAGTATATATATATATATATATATATATATATATATATATATAGCTCTGGTTGTGATGACCTTTTCCAAGGTGGTGTATGAAGCATAGTGTGAGTCATGTTGTCATTGGTTAATCATGGTCTACCGGTAGCCATTTTGAGTTTGGAGGAGGGAAAGGTGTTAAGTGGTTGTATTAAAACATATACAAGCCATTAGCAGGTAATTGATGGCCCTCTGGGTGTTTTTCCTCAACTGTGGTCCTATTGTGAGGGGAACAATTATAGAGGTGAATGCTTGATTGAATATACGGCTAATGCACCTGAATTGGAAAGAGCAGGGAGTCATGCATCAAACTGAGGGTGAGCTGTAGAGAAAACAGGAGGAATTTATGGGCTGCATTAGATCTACATTATAACGGTATAACATATTACAAGATGGGGCAGTGACATTATATCACCTAATTCTCTTTCTTGGTTATATACTGTGTGTTCCACATATCCCATGATACAACCCACAGAGATGATCAGGGATTCCTATTTCTCTGATACATCTCATTTGACTGCTGAAACATACTGTGGTTGGGGAACAGTCATTTGACCCCATTAAAGGCTCTAACTGGTCACAAGAAGGTGGGATTAAAATAACAAACATAGGTGGACAATCTAACATTAGTCGCCTAACTGCTACTTGTGATATTTTAATGCCATTCAAAACAGACTGAAGGAATTTTCAAACAGTACTGAGTCTCCCTGAATATGAAAGATATATTTGTGTTTGTTCCCAAAAGTGACACATTTTTGCCTTCCCTAAGGTTTTTTCCTTTGTTTGTTTTGCATTTTACTTTCCAGTATTTATCAAGCTCTTTGCTTAGGGGACTGACCCTCCAGACCACAGTGAGAAAATAATTGGTTTACATACAATGTGATTCACATCCCACACCATGCATTGGGCCATTTTATTGGTATTAATAATATAATGACAAACATCATCACATTTCAAGTGTGAATGATGAATATTCCAATTAAAAAGGCTATTGAAGGTCAATACGCAACAGCGTGTGCAGTTAAATTTGAATAGGCCTATGTCAAGTATCAGTTGCTATTTAATAACATGGTAGTGCTCCTCCCACTTTTCCCCCTGCCCTGCTACAAAGTTTCTCCCTGTAGGCGGTCACTGAGTCTGAGGTGCTAAATGAGCCCCTTAAACTTGACCCCCCAAAAACATCTGGGTCAGATGGTTTAGACCCTTTCTTCTTTAACCTGTTAGGGCTAGGGGGCAGTATTGACACGGCTGGATAAAAAAACATACCCGATTTAATCTGGTTACCACTCCTACCCAGTAACTAGAATATGCATATACTTATTACATATGGATAGAAAACACCGTAAATTTTCTAAAACTGTTTGAATGGTGTCTGTGAGTATAACAGAACTCATTTGGCAGGCAAAACCCTGAGACATCTTCTGACAGGAAGTGGATACCTGATGTGTTGTATTGCCTTTAAACCTATCCCATTGAAAAACACAGGGGCTGAGGAATATTTTGGCACTTCCTATTGCTTCCACTAGATGTCACCAGCCTTTACAAAGTGTTTTGAGTCTTCTGGAGGGAGATCTGACCGAACAAGAGCCATGGAACGATGATGTCCCATTAGACACCTGGCGCGCGAGTTCATGTTGGGTACCCTCGTTCCAATACGTTATAAAAGAGTATGCATTCGTCCACCTTGAATATTATTCATGTTCTGGTTAAAAAAGGCCCTAATGATTTATGCTATACAACGTTTGACATGTTTGAACGAACGTAAATATATTTTTTCCCCTCGTTCATGACGAGAAGTCCGGCTGGCTTAGATCATGTGCTAACAAGACGGAGATTTTTGGACATAAATGATGAGCTTTTTTGAACAAAACTACATTCGTTATGGACCTGTGATACCTGGAAGTGACATCTGATGAAGAGAATCAAAGGTAATGGATTATTTACATAGTATTTTCGATTTTAGATCTCCCCAACATGACGTCTAGTCTGTATCGCAACGCGTATTTTTCTGGGCGCAGTGCTCAGATTATTGCAAAGTGTGATTTCCCAGTAAGGTTATTTTTAAATCTGGCAAGTTGATTGCGTTCAAGAGATGTAAATCTATAATTATTTAAATGACAATATAATATTTTACCAATGTTTTCTAATTTTAATTATTTAATTTGTGACGCTGACTTGACTGCCGGTTATTGGAGGGAAACGATTTCCTCAACATCAATGCCATAGTAAAACGCTGTTTTTGGATATAAATATGAACTTGATAGAACTAAAAATGCATGCATTGTCTAACATAATGTCCTAGGAGTGTCATCTGATGGAGATTGTAAAAGGTTAGTGCATCATTTTAGCTGGTTTTATGGTTTTGGTGACCCTGTCTTTGAATTGACAAAACATTACACACAACTCTTGTAAATGTACTGTCCTAACATACTCTAAATTTATGCTTTCGCCGTAAAACCTTTTTGAAATCGTAAAACGTGGTTAGATTAAGGAGATGTTTATCTTTCAAAGGGTGTAAAATAGTTGTATGTTTGAAAAATGTTTGAATTTTGACATTTATTTGGATTCAAATTTGCCGCTCTTGAAATGCACCTGCTGTTGATGGAGTGCACCACGGGTGGCACGCTAGCGTCCCACCTAGCCCATAGAGGTTAAGGTTGCAGCCCTTATCATCGCTAAGCCTATCTCTGACCTTTTTAACCTGTCACTGCTCTCTGGGGAGGTTCCCATTGCTTGGAAGGCCATCACAGTGCGTCCTTTATTTAACATCTATGGGCTAGGTGGGAGCAAGCGTCCCACCCGTGGTGCACTCCATCAACAGCAGGTGCATTTCAAGAGCGGCAAATTTGAATCCAAATAAATGTCAAAATTCAAATTTTTCAAACATACAACTATTTTACACCCTTTGAAAGATAAACATCTCCTTAATCTAACCACGTTTTACGATTTCAAAAAGGTTTTACGGCGAAAGCATAAATTTAGAGTATGTTAGGACAGTACATTTACAAGAGTTGTGTGTAATGTTTTGTCAAGTCAAAGACAGGGTCACCAAAACCATAAAACCAGCTAAAATGATACACTAACCTTTTACAATCTCCATCAGATGACACTCCTAGGACATTATGTTAGACAATGCATGCATTTTTAGTTCTATCAAGTTTATATTTATATCCAAAAACAGCGTTTTACTATGGCATTGATGTTGAGGAAATCGTTTCCCTCCAATAACCGGCAGTCAAGTCAGCGTCACAAATTAAATAATTAAAATTAGAAAACATTGGTAAAATATTATATTGTCATTTAAAGAATTATAGATTTACATCTTTTGAACGCAATCAACTTGCCAGATTTAAAAATAACCTTACTGGGAAATCACACTTTGCAATAATCTGAGCACTGCGCCCAGAAAAATACGCGTTGCGATACAGACTAGACGTCATGTTGGGGAGATCTAAAATCGAAAATACTATGTAAATAATCCATTACCTTTGATTCTCTTCATCAGATGTCACTTCCAGGTATCACAGGTCCATAACGAATGTAGTTTTGTTCAAAAAAGCTCATCATTTATGTCCAAAAATCTCCGTCTCGTTAGCACATGATGTAAGCCAGCCGGACTTCTCGTCATGAACGAGGGGAAAAAATATATTTACGTTCGTTCAAACATGTCAAACGTTGTATAGCATAAATCATTAGGGCCTTTTTTAACCAGAACATGAATAATATTCAAGGTGGACGAATGCATAGTCTTTTATAACGTATTGGAACGAGGGTACCCAACATGAAGTAGCGCGCCAGGTGTCTAATGGGACATCACCGTTCCATGGCTCTTGTTCGGTCAGATCTCCCTCCAGCAGACTCAAAACACTTTGTAAAGGCTGGTGACATCTAGTGGAAGCAATAGGAAGTGCCAAAATATTCCTAAACCCCTGTGTTTTTCAATGGGATAGGTTTAAAGTCAATACAACACATCAGGTATCCACTTCCTGTCAGAAAATGTCTCAGGGTTTTGCCTGCCAAATGAGTTCTGTTATACTCACAGACACCATTCAAACAGTTTTGGAAACTTTAGAGTGTTTTCTATCCATATATAATAAGTATATGCATATTCTAGTTACTGGGTAGGATTAGTAACCAGATTAAATCGGGTACATTTTTTTTATCCAGACGTGCAAATGCTGCCCCCTAGACCCAACAGGTTAATCTAACCACGTTTTACGATTTCAAAAAGGTTTTACGGCGAAAGCATAAATTTAGAGTATGTTACGACAGTACATTTACAAGAGTTGTGTGTAATGTTTTGTCAATTCAAAGACAGGGTCACCAAAACCATAAAACCAGCTAAAATGATGCACTAACCTTTTACAATCTCCATCAGATGACACTCCTAGGACATTATGTTAGACAATGCATGCATTTTTAGTTCTATCAAGTTCATATTTATATCCAAAAACAGCGTTTTACTATGGCATTGATGTTGAGGAAATCGTTTCCCTCCAATAACCGGCAGTCAAGTCAGCACCAGAAATTAAATAATTAAAATTAGAAAACATTGGTAAAATATTATATTGTCATTTAAATAATTATAGATTTACATCTCTTGAACGCAATCAACTTGCCAGATTTAAAAATAACCTTACTGGGAAATCACACTTTGCAATAATCTGAGCACTGCGCCCAGAAAAATACGCGTTGCGATACAGACTAGCCGTCATGTTGGGGAGATCTAAAATCGAAAAAAATATGTAAATAATCCATTACCTTTGATTTTCTTCATCAGATGTCACTTCCAGGTATCACAGGTCCATAACGAATGTAGTTTTGTTCAAAAAAGCTCATCATTTATATCCAAAAAGCTCCGTGTTGTTAGCACATGATCTAAGCCAGCCGGACTTCTCGTCATGAACGAGGGGAAAAAATATATTTACGTTCGTTCAAACATGTCAAACGTTGTATAGCATAAATCATTAGGGCCTTTTTTAACCAGAACATTAATAATATTCAAGGTGGACGAATGCATACTCTTTTATAACGTATTGGAACGAGGGTACCCAACATGAACTCGCGCGCCAGGTGTCTAATGGGCCATCATCGTTCCATGGCTCTTGTTCGGTCAGATCTCCCTCCAGAAGACTCAAAACACTTTGTAAAGGCTGGTGACATCTAGTGGAAGCAATAGGAAGTGCCAAAATATTCCTCAGCCCCTGTGTTTTTCAATGGCATAGGTTTAAAGGTAATACAACACATCAGGTATCCACTTCCTGTCAGAAAATGTCTCAGGGTTTTGCCTGCCAAATGAGTTCTGTTATACTCACAGACACCATTCAAACAGTTTTCGAAACTTTAGGGTGTTTTCTATCCATATATAATAAGTATATGCATATTCTAGTTACTGGGTAGGATTAGTAACCAGATTAAATCGGGTACATTTTTTTATCCAGCCGTGCAAATACTGCCCCCTAGCCCTAACAGGTTAAAGGGGGAGATCAAGCTGATCCTAATTGTTATAGGCCAATTCCTATTTTGCCCTGTTTATCAAAAGTGTTGGAAACACTTGTCAAAAATCAACTGACTGGCTTTCTTGATGTCTATGGTATTCTCTCTGGTATGCAATCTAGTTTTCCGCTCACGTTATGGATTTGTCACTACAACCTTATAAGGTTCTCAATGATGTCACCATTGCCCTTGATTTTAAGCAATGTTATGCTGCTATTTTTATTGACTTGGCCAAAGCTTTTGATATGGTAGATCATTCCATTCCGGCTAAGGAGTATTGGTGTCTCTGAGGGGTCTTTGGCCTGGTTTTCTAACTACCTCTCTCAAAGAGTGCAGTGTTCAAAGTCAGAACATCTGCTGTCTCAGCCACTGCCTGTCACCAAGGTTGTACCCCAAGGCTCGATCCTAGGCCCCATGCTCTTCTCAATTTACATCAACAACATAGCTCAGGCAGTAGGAAGCTCTCTCATCCATTTATATGCAGATGATACAGTCTTATACTCAGCTGGCACCTCCCCGGATTATGTGTTAAATGCTCTACAACAAAGTTTTCTTAGTGTCCAACAAGCTTTCGCTGCCCTTAACCTTGTTCTGAACACCTCGAAAATAAAGTGCTTTGGTAAGAAGAATGCCCTTCGCCCCACCGGTATGATTACTACCTCTGAGGGTTAAGAGCTTGAGGTAATCACCTCATACAAGTACTTGGGAGTATGGCTAGACACTACATTGTCCGTCTCTCAGCAATTTAAGTATTTTCACGGCCGGATGAAAAACGTACCAAATTTAAACAGGTTACTACTCTGGCCAAGAAACTAGAATATGCATATTATTAGTAGATTTGTATAGAAAACACTCTGAAGTTTCTAAAACTGTTTTTCTCACGCAAAAACCTGAGAAAAATCCAAGCAGGAAGTGAAAAGTCTGAGAATTGTAGTTCTTCTTTTGATTCTCTATCGAAGCTCCAGTGTCTGTGGAGTGACGTTGCACTTCCTAAGGCTTCCATTGGCTGTCAAAAGCCTTCAGAAAGTGGTTTGAGCATTTTCCTGTCACTGGGCAGATAATAGGAGCTCAGTTACTGAGTGGTCTGCCTGGCAACAAAGGGATTGGATATGCTCGGTCCCGTGAACACGCCCCTCCTTCTTTTTCTTCTTGAATGAATATGCTATTGTCCGGTTGGAATATTATCGCAATTTTACGTTAAAAATACCATAAAGATTGATTTTAAACAGCGTTTGACATGCTTCTAAGTACGGTAATGGAACATTTTGACTTTTCGTCTCTCGTTCCGCGGTTGCGCGTTACCCTTTGGATTGTGATCTGAACGCACGAACAAAACGGAGGTATTTGTACATAAATATGGATTATTTGGAACAAAAACAACATTTCTTGTGGAAGTAGCAGTCCTGGGAGTGCATTCTGACGAAGATCAGCAAAGGTAATACAATATTTCTAATACTAATTCTGAGTTTAGGTTGCCCCGAATTTGGCGGGTGTCTGAATAGCTCGCCGTGATGGCTGAGCTATGTACTCAGAATATTGAAAAATGTGCTTTCTCCGTAAAGCTATTTTAAAATCTGACACAGCGGTTGCATAAAGGAGTAGTCTATCTATAATTCTTAAAGAAATTGTTATGTATTTTGTCAACGTTTATGATGAGTATTTTTGTAAATTGATGTGCACATTCACCGGATGTTTTGGTGGGAATACATTTTCTGAATATCACGCACCAATGTAAAATGCTGTTTTTGGATATAAATATGAACTTTATCGAACAAAACATACATGTATTGTGTAACATAATGTCCTAGGAGTGTCATCTGATGAAGATTGTCAAAGGTTAGTGCTTCATTTTGCTGTGTTTTGGGTTTTATTGACACATGTCCTTGCTTGGAAAATGGCTGTATGATTATTTTTGTCTATGTACTCTCCTAACATAATCTTTTTTTTTTTTGCTTTCGCTGTAAAGCCTTTTTGAAATCGGACAATGTGGTTAGATTAACGAGAAGTGTATCTTTAAAATGATGTAAAATAGTCGTATGTTTGAGAAAGTTGAATTATGACATTTTGTTGTTTTTGAATTTTCCGCCCTGATATTTCACTGGCTGTGTCCCGCAGGTGGGACACTGGTGTCCCACCTAGCCCATAGACGTTAAATCTACACTTGCTTTCCTTGGTTTCCTCTATCGTCATCGCAACTCTTTCACCCCAGCTGTCAAACTAACCCTGATTCAGATGACTGTCCTACCCATGCCAGATAATGGAGAATTAATTTATAGATCATCAGGAAAAGGTGTTCTTGAGCGGCTAGATGTTCTTTCCATTCGGCCATCAGATTTGCCACCAATGCTCTTATAGGACACATCACTGCGCTCTATACTCCTCTGTAAACTGGTCATCTCTGTATACCTTTCGCAAGACCCACTGGTTGATGCTTATTTATAAAATCCTCTTAGGCCTCACTCCACCCTATCTGAGATGTCCACTGCAGCCCTCATCTTCCACATTCAACACCCGTTCTACCAGTCACATTCCCTTTAAAGGTCCCCAAAACACACACACATTGCTGGGTCGCTCCTCTGTTCAGTTCGCTGCAGCTAGCAACTGGAACGAGCTGCCAAAAACACTCAAAGTGCAGAGTTTGATCTCCATCTCTTCATTCAAAGACTCAATTATGGACACTCATACTGACAGTTGTTGCTGCTTCATGTGATGTATTGTTGTCTCTACTTTCTTGCCCTTTGTGCTGTTGTCTGTGCCCAATGTCTGTACCATGATTTGTGTTGCTACCATGTTGTGTTTCTGCCATGTTGTGTTGCTACCATGTTGTTGTCATGTTGTGATGCTACCATGCTCTGTTGTCATGTGTTGCTGCCATGCTATGTTGTTGTTTTTGGTCTCGCTTTATGTAGTGTTGTGGTGTCTCTCTTGTTGTGATGTGTGTTTTGTCCTATATTTTATTTAATAAAAAAAATATATCCCAGCCCCCGTCCATGCAGGAGGCCTTTTGCCTTTTGGTAGGCCGTCATTGTAAATTAAGAATTGTTATTAACTGATTTGCCTAGTTAAATAAATAAAATATAAAATAAATTACAATGTGTAGAACATACTAAAAATAAAGAAAACCCCTTGAATTAGTAGGTGTAGCCAAAATGTTGACTGGTTCTGAATGTAACATCTAATTTCATGGCATCCCAATCTTTAAATATTTCTGCTCCCAAGAAATGTCAGCTCCTGGTTGTAGATGTGTCCATAAACCAGATTATCCATTTATTTGTTGCTGGGATTTATCGCCCCCTGCTGCAATGACAGATGGTATTGGTGCTACTGTATATCCGAATGTTTAACACCTTTTTTACATTTACATTTTTTTACATTTTAGTCATTTAGCAGACGCTCTTATCCAGAGCGACTTACAGTAGTGAATGCATACATTTCATACATTTTTTTTTCCTGTGCTGGCCCCCCGTGGGAATCGAACCCACAACCCTGGCGTTGCAAACACCATGCTCTACCAACTGAGCTACAGGGAACTGAGCTATGGGATTTGAATCTGGATTGGCAATCCCCGGCCTCAGATCAATTTAAGAGTATATGCATTGATTTTAATCTGAATCAATTGACTCTCAAAACCCACATGGCTAAATTAGAAAAATCCTGTTATCTACACATTGATTGATTTAATTCTTACTAATAACCGCCATAAATATTTGTCTATTGAAGTATTTGCATATGATCTCAGTGATCATTGTCCCATAGTATGCATTACAGATACAAAACAACAAAGTACTAATCCGTGTTTAATTAAGAGTCATTTTCTCCTCAAGGGTTTTTAAATGACATGTTAAGTCACTATCTCCTGTATTCCTGACCCAGAATTGGCTATATAACATTTCTCCTACATATTTATTTCTCTGGCAGATAAACACGCCCCTTTTAAACAATTCAGTGTCAAAGATACAATCTCGATAGACAAACATTGGCAGTAGAATGGCCACACTTAACTGCTCAGTGACTTTCAACTTGGCAACAAGTCAGTTTGTCAAACTTATGCCCTGCTAGAGATGCCCCGGTCAACTGTAAGTGACGGCTCAGCTGCGAAGTGGTAGGCCACACATGCTCACAGAATGGGACCGCCGAGTGCTGAAGTGCGTGGAGCGTAAAAATTGTCTGTCCTCAGTTGCAACACTCACTGCCAAGTTCCAAGCTGCCTCTGGAAGCAACTTTAGCACAAGAACTGTTTGTCGGGAGCATCATGAAAAGGGTTTCCATGACCGAGCAGCTGCAGACAAGCCTAAGATCACCATGCGCAATGCCAAGCATCAGCTGGAGTGGTGTAAAGCTCGCTGCCATTGGACTCAGTGGAAACGCATTCTCAGGAGTGATGAATCACGTTTCACCACCTGGCAGTCCAACGGATGAAACTGGGTTTGGCGGATGCCAGGAGAACGCTTCCTTCCCGAATTCATAGTGCCTACTGTAAAGTTTGGTTGAGGAGGAATAATGGTTTGGGGCAGTTTTTCATGGTTCGGGCTAGACCCCTTAGTTCCAGTGAAGGGAAATCTTAGCGCTACAGCATCCAATGACATTCTAGATGATTCTGTGCATCCAACTTTGTGGCAACAGTTTGGGGAAGAATGCCCCCGTGCACAAATCAAAGTCGATACATAAATGGTTTGTCGAAATAGTGTGGAAGAACTTAACTGGCCTGCACAGTGCCCTGGCCTCAACCCCATCGAACTACTTTGGGATGAATTGGAACGCCGACTGCGAGCCAGGACTAACATCAATGCCCGACCTCACTAATGCTGTTGTGGCTGAATGGAAGAAACTCCCCGCAGCAATGTTCCAACATCTAGTGGAAAGCCTTCCCAGAAGAATGGAGGCTGTTATAGCACCAAAGGGGGGACAAACTCTATTAATGTCCATAATTTGGGATCGACGAGCAGGTGTCCACATACTTTTGTTCATATAGTGTAGCAAGGGAAAATAATGTGTCTCTATAATACATCATCCACCAACCATCCTTCCACCAACCTATGTTCTAAAATCAAATCAAATTTGATTTGTCACATACACATGTTTTGCAGATGTTATTGCGGGTGTAGTGAAATGCTTGTGTTTCTATCTCCAACAGTGCAATACGATCTAACAATACACACAACCTAAAAGTAAAATAATGGAATTAAGGAATATACAAATATTAGGATGAGCAATATTGGAGTGGCATAGACTGAAATACAGTACAATAGAATACAGTATATACAGTTGAAGTCGGAAGTTTACATACGCTCGTAAGCTTGTAAGCCGAAGAACACCATCCCAACCGTGAAGCATGGGGGTGGCAGCATCATATTGTGGGGGTGCTTTGCTGCAGGAGGGACTGGTGCACTTCACAAAAGTGATGGCATCATGAAGCAGGAAAATGATGTGGACATAATGAAGCAGCATCTCAAGATATCAGTCAGGAAGTTAATCTTGGTCACAAATGGGTCTTCCAAATGGACAATGACCCCAAGCATACTTCCAAAGTTGTGGCAAAATGGCTTAAGGACAACAAGGTCAAGGTATTGGAGTGGCCATCACAAAGCCCTGACCTCAAAATCCCATAGAACATTTGTGGGCAGAACTGAAAAAGCGTGTGCGAGCCAGGAGGCCTACAAACCTGACTCAGTTACACCAGCTCTGTCAGGAGGAATGGGCCAGCATTCACCCAACTTATTGTGGGAAGCTTTTGGAAGGCCACCCGAAACATTTGACCCAAGTTAAACAATTTAATGGCAATGCTACCAAATACTAATTTAGTGTATGTAAACTTCTGACCCACTGGGAATGTTATGAAATAAATAAAAGCTGAAATAAATAATTATCTCTGCTATTATTCTGACATTTCACATTCTTAAAATAAAGTGGTGATCCTGACTGACCTAAAGCAGGGAATTTTTACTAGGATTAAATGTCAGGAATTGTGAAAAACTGAGTTTAAATGTATTTGGCTAAGGTGTATGTAAACTTCCCACTTCAACTGTACATATGAGATGAGTAAAGCAAACATATGTTATCAATATTAAAGTGACTAGTGTTCCATTATTAAGTGGCCAGTGATTTCAAGTCCATGTATATGGGGCAGCAGCCTCTAAGGTGCAGGGTTACGTAACTGGGTGGAAGCCGCCTAGTAATGGCTATTTTCAGTCTCTCGGTCCCAGTTTTGATGCACCTGTACTGACCTCGCCTTCTGGGTGATAGCGGGGTGAACAGGCAGTGGCATTCTTACATAGGTATTCCTCTTGTCCAGATGGGATAGGGCAGTGTGCAATGCGATGGCGATTGCATCATCTGTGGATATATTGGGGCGGTAAGCAAATTGAAGTGGGTCTAGGCTGTCAGGTAAGGTAGAGGTTATATGATCCTTAACTAGCCTTCATTAACTAGCCTCTATGGCCCAAGACTGAGAGGAGCACATCAAGCTGTTGGTTTCACCTTTGAATAAAAATAGGTTTTCTCAGTAACTGTTGATCATACTTCCTAGTCCAGCTCCACACTCCCAGGTGTTGAAGCTTTCTCTGTAAAGGCTGAAACAGCAGAGAGAGCTTTAGCTAGCACATGCTCTGAGTCAAGGGGAGTGTCCGTAGAGTGGAGGCAGCGGAGGCAGGCCTGCCAGCAGCTGATAGTGGACAGAAAGAAACGAGCGACGAATTCATTGCGACTGGGGTTATGATAATTTATTATGGGCATGGATGTTTCAATTATTATAATTTTTTGTCCCGAGCTATAAGGCAGTGCCTGCTATGCCTGCTTCCTCTGGGCACAAAGGAGACTTGAATTCAATGACGGTTTCTAGGAAGATGGAGTATAGGGATACAGTATGAATAGAGTGAAATACATGCGGTTTGAAACAAAAAATGTGACACAGTTCTATTTTCAAGTCTATGAGTACAGAAAATATCAGTAATGTTAGTTGAATAAACTCTCAATGGATCTGTATGTATTTCCTTTTGCCCACTACAAGACGCATCCTCATTATAATGACTTACGCTATGCTATGAAATCTCAAGGCAAAACTCAACAGGAAGTGATTGCAATGATGCCAAAATGACGTAATTACAACCACTGGGTATGACATACAATGCAAATCAAGTTATTAAGGAGCTGATTTTCATTGAATTTAATACAAATCAAGTCCAATTTTATTTGTCACATGCTTCGTAAACAACAGGTGTAGACTAACAGTGAAATGCTTCCTTACGGGTCCTTTTCCAACACCGCAGAGTTAAAGATACAACAATAGAAATTGTGACACGAGGAATAAATACACAGTGAATAATGAATAAAGAATAAAAATAACATGGCTATATACAGGGAGTACCAGTACTGAGTGGATGTGCAGGGGTACGAGGTAATAACATGGATATATACAGGGAGTACCAGTACTGAGTTGATGTGCAGGGGTACGAGGTAATAACATGGATATATACAGGGAGTACCAGTACTGAGTCTATGTGCAGGGTTACGAGGTAATAACATGGCTATATACAGGGAGTACCAGTACGGAGTCAATGTGCAGGGGTATGAGGTAATAACATGGCTATATACAGGGAGTCAATGTGCAGGGCTACGAGATAATTGAGGTAGATATGTACATATCAGTAGGGGTAAAGTAACTAGGCAACAGGATAGATAATAGACAGTTGCAGCAGAGTATGTGGTGGGTGTGAAAGTGTATGTGTGTGTGTAGCGTCAGAATGCATGTATGCACATGCTATGTGTGTGGGCATACGTAGTGTGTGTGTTGGGGGGTATGTAAGTATGTGTGAGTGTCGAGGTGTGTATGTGTGTGTTGGTGTGTGTGTGTGTGTGTGTGTGTGTGTGTGTGTGTGTGTGTGTGTGTGTGTGTGTGTGTGTGTGTGTGTGTGTGTGTGTGTGTGTTGGGATGTGTGTGTGTGTTTGGGTGTGTGTGTGTGTGTGTGTGTGTTGTGTGTGTGTGTGTGTGTGTTTGGGTATGTGTGGGTGTTGGAGTGTCAATGTAAGTATGTGTAAGTGTTAGGGGGATGTGTGTGTGTGTTGGAGTGTGTGTGGGTGTTGGAGTGTGCTGGGGTGTGTGTTGGAGTGTGTGTATGTTGGGGTGTGTGTCTGTTGGGGTGTGTGTCTGTTGGGGTGTGTGTGTGTTGGGTGTGTACTGGGGCGTGTATGTGTGTGTTGTGGTTTGTGTTGGTGTGTGTGTGTTGGGGTGTGTGTTTGTGTGTGTGTGTGGTGGTGTGTGGGTGTGTATGTGTGTGTTGGGGTGTGTATGAGTGTGTGTGTTGGTGTGTGTGTGTTGGGTGTGTATTTGTGTGTGTGTTTTGGGGTGTGTGTGTGTGTGTGTGTGTGTGTGTGTGTGTGTGTTGGTGTGTGTATGTATATGTTGGGGTGTATGTGTTTGTGTTGGGATGCATGTGTGTGTGTGTTGGATGTGTATTTGTGTGTGTGTGTTGGGATGCATGTGTGTGTTGAGGTGTATCTGTGTGTGTTGGGGAATATGTGTGTGTGTTGGGGAATATGTGTGTGTGTGTGTGTGTGTGTGTGTGTGTGTGTGTATGTTGGGGTGTGTGTCTGTTGGGGTGTGTGTGTGTTGGGTGTGTACTGGGGCGTGTATGTGTGTGTTGTGGTTTGTGTTGGTGTGTGTGTGTTGGGGTGTGTGTTTGTGTGTGTGTGTGTGGTGGTGTGTGGGTGTGTATGTGTGTGTTGGGGTGTGTATGAGTGTGTGTGTTGGTGTGTGTGTGTGTTGGGTGTGTATTTGTGTGTGTGTTTTGGGGTGTGTGTGTGTGTGTGTGTGTGTGTGTGTTGGTGTGTGTATGTATATGTTGGGGTGTATGTGTTTGTGTTGGGATGCGTGTGTGTGTGTGTTGGATGTGTATTTGTGTGTGTGTGTTGGGATGCATGTGTGTGTTGAGGTGTATGTGTGTGTGTTGGGGAATATGTGTGTGTGTTGGGGAACATGTGTGTGTGTGTGTGTGTGTTGGGGTATGTGTGTGTGTGTGTGTTGGGGTGTGTGTGTGTGTATGTGTGTGCTGGGGGATGTATGTGTGTGTTGGGGGATGTATGTGTGTGTTGAGGTGTATGTGTGTGTTGGGGAATATGTGTGTGTTGGGGAATGTGGGTGTGTGTGTGTGTGTGTGTGTGTGTTGGGGTGTGTGTGTGTTGCGTGTGTGTGTGTGTGTGTGTGTGTGTGTGTGTGTGTGTGTGTGTGTGTGTGTGTGTGTGTGTGTGTGTGTGTGTGTGTGTGTGTGTATGTATGTGTTGGGGTGTATGTGTGTCTGTTGGGATGCATGTGTGGGCTGGGGGATGTATGTGTGTGTGTTGGGTTATATGTGTGTGTTGGGTTATGTGTGTGTGTGTGTTGGGTTGTGTATGTTTGTGTGTGTGTTGGGGCCGTGTGTGTGTGTGTGTGTGTGTGTGTGTGTGTGTGTGTGTGTGTGTGTGTGTGTGTGTGTGTGTGTGTGTGTGTGTGTGTGTGTGTGTGTGTTGGGGTATGTGTGTGTTGAGGTGTGTGTTTGTTGTGGTGTGTGTGTGGTGGGATGTGTGTGTGGTGTGTATGTTGGGGTTTATGTGTTGTGGGGTGTATGTGTGAGTGTTGGGGTGTGTATGTGATAAAATAATTTATATGTTTAAAGATAATGATTCAATAATTCTACTCTGAAACCTAACTATTAGTGATATAGTCTATGTAGTATGTATAAGGAGTAACTAAAGTGTTAAACAAATGTCTAACGAGGTTGGACTAGGATAAGAGAGGAATGTATGTGTGTGTTTAAGTAAACACCAAGAACTGTTATACTGTGGTTGACCTGACCTAGCTTGAACTCTGAGGGTTTAAGATATGAGAGGGAGTTCCCCTCAAGGTTTCCCTAATCTCAGAGGAATGAAACTGTCGGCTGGGTAATGATCTACAGTGTTGAGAGTTCTGGGGAAGAAGATAATGTTCGTGTGTATGTGTGTGCGTAAATAAGGAGCCTGGTATATAATAGATGTCTTCGTACAATGTACTTCAGAGCGCCCTCGTGAATAAACATTTTTGACTATTGTAAGCTGGGACTCTGTCTGTGTCATTCAACCAGAATCTTACCAATTCCGGATTGCAGACTGAGTATTTTAACATTGAGAACATAATTCTCATAACAGTATGTGTGAGTGTTGGGGTATGTATGTGTGTGTGTTGGGGTGTGTGTATGTGTGTGAATGTTGGGTCTGTATGTGTGTGTGTTGGGGTGTGTATGTGTGAGTGTTGGGGTGTGAGTGTTGGGGTGAGTGTTGGTGTGTGTATGTGAGTGTTGGGGTGTGTGAGTGTTGGGGTGTGTGAGTGTTGGGGTGTGTGAGTGTGGGGTGTGTGTGTGTGTGTGTGTGTGTGAGTGTTGGGGGGTGTATGTGTGTGTGTTGGGGGGTGTATGTGTGTGTGTTGGGGTGTGTATGTGTTAGTGTTGGGGTGTGAATGTTGGGGTGTGTGTGTGTGAGTGTTGGGGGGTGTGTGTGTGTGAGTGTTGGGGGGTGTGTGTGTGTGAGTGTTGGGGGGTGTGTGAGTGTTGGGGGGTGTGTGTGTGTGTGAGTGTTGGGGGGTGTGTGTGTGTGAGTGTTGGGGTGTGTGTGTGTTGGGGTGTGTGTGTGTGTGTGTTGGGTCTCTATGTGTGTGTGTTGGGGTGTGTATGTGTGAGTGTTGGGGTGTGTGTGATTGAGTGTTGGGGTGTGTCTGATTGAGTGTTGGGGTGTGTGTGTGTGAGTGTTGGGGTGTGAGTGTTGGGGTGTGTGTGAGTGAGTGTTGGGGTGTGTGTATGTGTGTATGTGTGTGTGTTGGGGTATGTATGTGTGAGTGTTGGGGTGTACATGTAAATATGTGTTGGGGTATGTATGTGTGAGTGTTGGGGTGTACATGTAAATATGTGTTGGGGTGTGTATGTGTGAGTGTTGGGGTGTGTATGTGTGTGTTGGGGTGTACATGTAAATATGTGTTGGTGTGTATGTGTGAGTGTTGGGGTTTGTATGTGAATGTTGGGGTGTGTATGTATGTGTGTGTTGGGGTGTGTATGTGTGAGTGTTGGGGTTTGTATGTGTGAGTGTTGGGGTGTGTATGTGTGAGTGTTGGGGTGTGTATGTGTGTGTTGGGGTGTGTATGTCTGTGAGTGTTGGGGTCTGTGAGTGTTGGGGTGTGTGTGTGTTGGGGTGTGTATGTGTGTGTGTTGGGGTGTACATGTAAATATGTGTTGGTGTGTGGTTAGAGTCCAGTGTGTGGGTAGGGTCAGATGTTGTAATGACGTCCATTTTGCATTATTGCAGCCAGATTTGCCTGCTGGGTTGTGCCTTGAACATGTCATACTGTACTCCAAGTCATTATCTGTACAAGGCAAGATAAGTTACTAGAGATGACTGCCACTCTTATTCCTGTTGATGTAGATGATGCGTCTTTTTATTTCATCATTAATAGTCTCATGTCTCCTCAATATTGATTCAATGTGATTGTTCTCAATAATTCGTCTTCTCACAAACTTGTCCTTGGAAGTCTGTCAATTATTTAGTGAATGACGGCAATTATGTTTTTATTTGATTTATATTGGTGACACTGTTAGTAAGCATCCACTGATGATCTATTAATGAATATGAGATGCAAATGAAAGTTGCAGTGAATTGCTGTTCTTTATATCATTAGATGATCGAGAGTGGTAGGATCTGTAGAATATAGAAGACAATAACTCAGTGTGTAAAATTCAATGTGTTGACTGGATAGTTACTCCAAATGTGTGTCTTTCTTATGAAATGTCTTATGGTATGTCCTCTGTTTTTAGCAAGATAATCCATCCACCTCTCAGATGTGGCATATCAAGAAGATGATTGAACAGCATTATCATTACACAGGTGCACCTTGTGCTGGGGACAATAAAAGATCATATTAAAATGTGTGCAGTTTTGCCACACAACAAAGTTTTGAGGGAGCGCACAATTGGCATGCTGACTGCAGGAATGTCCATCAGAGCTGTTGCCATAGAATTGAACGTTAATTTCTCTACCGTAAGCCTCCTCCAATGTCGTTTCAGAAAATGTGGCAGTACGTCAAACCGGCCTCACAACTGCAGACCACGTGTAACCACGCCAGCCCAGGACCTCCACATCCGGCTTCTTCACCTGCGGGATCGTCTGAGACCAGCCACCCGGACAGCTGATGGAACTGTGGGTTTGCACAACCAAAGACTTTCTGCACAAACTGTCAGAAACCATCTCAAGGAAGCTCATCTGCGTGCTTTTCATCCTCACCAGGGTCTTGACCTGACTGTAGGTCAGTGTCGTAACTGTCTTCAGTGGGCAAATTCTCACCTTCGAATGACCACTGGCACGCTGGAGAAGTGTGATCTTCATGGATGAATCCGGTTTCTACTGTACCGGACAGATGGCAGACAGCGTGTATGGCGTGTTGTGGGCGAGCGCTTTGCTGATGTCAACGTCGTGAACAGAGTGCCCCATGGTGGCAATGAGGTTATGGTGTGGGCAGGCATAAGCTACGGACAACAAACCCAATTGCATTTTATCGATAGAAATTTGAATGCATAGAGATAACATGACGCGAACCCGAGGCCCATTTTTGTGCCATTCATCCGCCACCATCACCTCATGTTTCAGCGTGATAATGTCGCAAGGATCTGTGTCAATTCCTGGAAGCTGAAAATGTCCCAGTTGTTCAATGACCTACACACTCACCAGACATGTCACACATTGAGCATGTTTGGAATGCTCTGGATCAACGTGTACGACAGTGTGCTCCAGTTCCGGGCAAATATCCAGCAACTTCCCACAGCCCTTGAAGAGGAGTGGGACAACATTCCATAGGCCACAATCAACAGCCTGATCAACTCTATGTGAAGGAGATATGTGTTGTGCTGCATGAGGCAAATGGTGGTCACACCAGATACTGACTGGTTTTCTGATCCATGCCCCTACTTTTTTTTTAAGGTATCTGTGACAAATAGATGTATATCTGTTTTCCCAGTCATGTGACATCCATAGATTAGGGCCTAATGGCTTTTTTCAAATTACTGATTTAACTATATGAACTATAACTCAGTAAAATCGTTGAAATTGTTGCATGTTGCATTTAAATTGTTCTTAATAAGAGTGTACATACGGTCTTAGATAAAAAGGTGCTATCTAGTTGCTTAAAGGGTTCTTCGGCTGTCCCCTTAGGAGAACCCTTTGAAGAACCCTTTTGGGTTCCATGTAGAACCCTATTCTACAGAGATTCTACAATGAACCCAAAAGAGTTCTACCTGGAACCAAAAAGGGTTTTACCTGGAACCAGAAAAGGTTTCTCCTATGGGGACAGCCAAAGAACCCTTTTGGAACCCTTTTTTCTAAAAGTGTACAGTATAGGGTGTCTTAAAATAATGCTAAAATAAGAATAAAGGTTCCTCACATCACCATTACAAAGCCTTACTTTTTTTTACAAAACATGCTTGAATGTGGGAACCAATCCACAAGTTGAATAACAATATCCAGTATCAAGTCAGCTCAATGTGTCCAATTCTCTTCCCTGGAATTCTTGACCATCCCATTCCACAATGGCTCTATCCGGAAATACTATTATCCACGATGATAAGGGAAATTGCCAGTCATGATCAGGATTCCTAGCGCTGATTAGGGACTATCCTTCCATCCTGCTGTGTTCAGGTCCATTGCAAGAAGAGACAGTGAGAGACAGGAGGTAGTGACTGAATAGATCTATATGGATGTAATGGGAAGCAGCCTCCTCTGACTAACACAATGACAACCTTCCCCTAGATTACATTAACATGCCGTCAGCACGTCATCTCTATTTCACCTTAATTAAGCCAGACGCGTCTCATTCAGACTCTGTCCCAAAGATGCAGTCATTTGGGAAACTTAGATGTCAGGCTTGATACAGAGAGCCTGCAATTCATGTCTGACTGGAATTAATGGAATTGAAGGGCGTTTACGTATGGATGTGGAGTTCAGGTTGTCAAAATGGCAACTGTTGGTTAGGTTGGCCCCCCGGAGGTTTGGAACAAAAGGTTAGCATTGATACTCCTGAAGGGGTTTGCTGGTGACTAGAGTTGTCCTTGTTTCACCTGCAAGGAGGGTAGGGGAGAGGAGAGGAGAGGAGAGGGGAAGGGAGTTTTATCAGAATACCTTTCTTAGGAGTCTCTTTTCATGAACTACTTTAAACATGGCGGGTTATAACAGAGCTCAGGTCAACCAGATGTACATTTCCTATGGCTTAGATTTTGTCTATTTCCTGTGGTTTAAATGTCTATTTCCTTTGGCTTAGATGTCAATTCCCTGTGGTTTAGAAGTCTGTTTCCTGTGGTTTAGATCTCCATTCCCTTTGCTTGTTTGTTTGAGGTGTTGGTACAGGAAATGTGAGGATACTAATTAGCTCTTGAAGGGGCGGGGGGGGGGGGAAATGTCTTGACTGGCCAACTTTGAGTGGCTGTCCGGAACTTTGTGTCTAATGTTTAATTTATACATGCTTTATTATTTATGGATGCCGTGATCCATATGTATGTGGGGATGAACGGGTGTGTGGTGTGGTGGGGGTGTGGTGTGGGTGTTGTTGGGGGTGTAGTGTGGATGTGGTGTGGGTGTCATGGGGGGTTTGTGTGTTTTAGAGAGATAAATAAAGAGGCAAGAAGGTGACAGTATAACATACAGTGTATGCTATGGGGTCAATCTAAACACGACTAGTAACTCATTAGTCTTTATCTCTTACTCACTCAAACATACACACACACACACGATCTAACATGCATGCATACATCCATATATATATTGTCATCCTCTGTATATCAGAGAGAGGATGAGGAGTGGATGAGGAGAGGATGGGGAGGGGATAAAAAGGGGACGAGGGGGAGAATGAGGGGCGGAATGAGGAGAGGATGAGGAGTGGATGAGGGGAGGATGGGGAGGGGATAAAAAGGGGACGAGGGGGAGAATGAGGGGCGGAATGAGGTGAGGATGAGGAGTGGATAAGGAGGGATGAGGGGGAGGATGAGGGGAGGATGAGGGCAAGATGAGGAGGGGACGAGGGGGAGGATGAGAAGTGGATGTGGGAAGGATGAGGAGTGGACGAGGAGAATATGAGGAGGGGATAAGGAGGGGGTGAGGAGAGGACGAGGAGAGGATAAAGGGGGAGGATGAGGAGAGGACAAGGATGAGGGGTGGATACATAGGGGTGCAGCCAACTGAGGCATAAACCCTCCCCCGAAAAAAGAGCTTGGATCAACAAGTGTGACTGTGAAGGATAGCCCGGATTTGTCGGGTGAAAATGCAGGGTAAATAAATGTTTCATGAGATATCTTAGCATAGATGCAGCTGGAAAAGAACTGCAGGCGGATAGGGGAGTGAGGGGGATATAGATCAGCTGGTTGCAGAACACATTGGTAGGCATCAGCCCATAGGGGCAGAAACTTTAGGAAATGACACCAACGGCTCACTACTACAACTTAGGGCCTGTATTCACAAACCATCTCAGAGTAGGAGTGCTAGTCTAGGATCAGGTCACACCTCTTATTCATTTGGATTTAAAAGGCAAAACTGATCTATCAACACTCTTACTCTGAGACGCTTTGTGATCGGAACTGATCGGAAGCATACCCTATTAATTAGATATAATTGACATTCATAACCAGTGAGCGAAGAGCCCTTCCACACCTGCTTTCCTTCCTATACTTTTATACAGTTTTATTCGATCTCTTTTAATCCTGCATTTACAGGTAATATATGATGCTGGTGGCTCATAAGCCTAGGTTTTATGTGTTTCAAATGGGAGTCAAAATTGCTTGAGATTGATGGCAGCACAATGAGGAGTGGACTTAATTTGTATGCCTGACTGAAGGTGAGCCTGACCTCTGCTTGGCTGTAAAAGTTTAAGTATTATAGCATAAACACACACACGACCACATACACACACACACACACACACACACACACACACACACACACACACACACACACACACACACACACACACACACACACACACACACACACACACACACCGGGTATTTTATTTATTATTTTTATTTAACTAGGCAAGTCAGTTAATTCTTCTTTACAATGACGGCCTACCAAACGGCAAAAGGCCTCCTGCAGGGACAGGGGCTGGGATCAAAAATAAAAATTAATTAAATAAAAATATAGGACAAAACACACATCACGACAAGCAAAACAACAGAACACTACATAAAGAGAGACCTAAGACAACAACATAGCATGGTAGCAACACATGACAACAACATGGTAGCAGCACAACATGGTAGCAGCCCAAAATAGGGTTCAAACATTATTGGGCACAGACAACAGCACAAAGGGCAAAAAGGTAGAGACAACAATACATCACGCAAAGCAGCCACAGCTGTCAGTAAGAGTGTCCATGATTGAGTCTTTGAATGAAGAGATTGAGATAAAACTGTCCAGTTTTAGTGTTTGTTGCAGCTCGTTCCAATCGCTAGCTGCATCGAACTGAGAAGACGAGCGACCCAGGGATGTGTGTGCTTTGGGGACCTTTCAACAGAATATGACTGGCAGAACGGGTGTTGTATATGGAGGATGAGGGCTGCAGTAAATATCTCAGATAGGGGGGAGTGAGGCCTAAGAGGGTTTTATAAATAAGCATCATTCAGTGGGTCTTGCGACAGGTATACAGAGATGACCAGTTTACAGAGGAGTATAGAGTGCAGTGATGTGTCCTATAAGAGCATTGGTGGCAAATCTGATGGCCGATTGTTAAAGAACATCTAGCCGCTCGAGAGGACCCTTACCTGCCAATCTATAAATGATGTATTACATCTCAGGGATCTAGCATGGGTAGGATGGTCATCTGAATCAGGGTTAGTTTGACAGCTGGGGTGAAAGAAAAGCGATTACGAACAGGAAACCAAGTCTAGATTTAACTTTAGCCTGCAGCTTTGATATGTGCTAAGAGAAGGACAGTGTATCGTCTAACCATACTCCCAAGTATGAGGTAAGTAAGCATTTCACTGTAAGGTACTCACTGTAAGGTCTACACCTGTTGTATTCGGCGCACGTGACAAATAAACTTTGATTTGAATTGAGGTGAGTACCACAAGCTCTGAACCCTCAGAGGTAGTAATCACACCTGTGGAGAGAGAGGCAATCTTCTTACCAAACCACATAACCTTTGTTTTGGAGTTGTTCAGAACAAGGTTAAGGGCAGAGAAAGCTTGTTTAACACTAAGAAACCTTTGTTGTAGAGCGTTTAACACAAAATCCGGGGAGGGGCCAGCTGAGTATAAGACTGTATCATCTGTATATAAATGGATGAGAGAGCTTCCTACTGCCTGAGCTATGTTGTTGATGTAAATTGAGACTTGGGGTACACTGCACTCTTTGAGAGAGGTAGTTAGCAAACCAGGCCAAAGACCCCTCAGAGACACCAATAGTCCTTAGCCGGCCCACAAGAATGGAATGGTCTACCGTATCAAAAGCTTTGGCCAAGTCAATAAAAATAACAGCACAACATTGCTTAGAATCAAGGGTAATGGTGACATCATTGAGGACCTTTAAGGTTGCAGTGACACATCCATAACCTGAGTGGAAAACAGATTGCATACCAACAATAATACTATAGACATCAAGAAAGCCAGTCAGTTGATTATTGACAAGTTTTTCCAACATTTTGATAAACATGGCAAAGTAGAAATAGGCCTATAACAGTTAGGATCAGCTTGATCTCCCCCTATCAGGGTAATTATCTTTAAGAGATGGAGTAGGAAAGTGAAGCCAGGCCATTATTAGCTGTTGGGAGTGCTGATTAAGGGTTCCTCTCCAATAAACCAAACACAGTGTACAGATGATAAACCATTTTTAGTTGTAACGTTTGGAATGTAGATGCTTGCATTGAAGAAAGTTCAGCTATCTATTTCTGCTTTTTCATGTAGTAAATGAATTAGAATGTTTCTAGGACACAGCTTAGCTTTGCTGAAAATGAGTCTCCTACCCACCACAGTCACTTGTTATGACAGCAACAGTAGAACTGTGAGGCCTGTATGTTTCTGTGGAGTGAAACCACTGACCTGGGTTTATAAATCCATAACATGGAGGATGTGCCACAAGATGGTATTCCTTTCTGTTCTCTCTTGTTGCATTCAATGGATTTGATAACGACTGAAAGGGGACTGTATGAAGATAGAACATGTTCATACCAACCTGCTCCTGCTCCTCTTACGTTTATATTAAACCACTGGTTATATCGCTTATTGTCAAAGACAGATGAGAGTTTAAGGTAACTCGTGACATGCAACACTAAGGAATGGGTATGTGAGCCAGTCTCTCACTATTGGAGTGAGGTACAACTCCGAGGGGATGAGATGTCCAAAGAGTTTGTTTTCATCAGTTAAAGTCAGTCGCAGATAGTCAAGAGAAATTGCAGCAAAAAAAATGAAATCAAAACAATGTCTGTTGCCGTTGCTTTGTAATACTGACATAATGTAACATTGTGGCTTGTCGTGTTAAAAATAAAGAGACCAATATCAACATGCCGTCCATGTTAGATTACAATTTACTGTAGCAGCCAGCCTACAATTGGCAATATGGGCTCCTGAGTGGTGTAGCTGTCTAATGCACTGCATCTCAGTGCAAGAGGAGTCACTACAGTCCTTGGTTCAAATCCAGGCTGTATCACAGCTGGCCGTGATTTGGAGTCCCATAGGCCGGCGCACAATTGACCCGGTGTTGTCCAGGTTTGGCTGGGGTTGGCCGTCATTGTAAATGAGAATTTGTTCTTAACTCACTTGACTAGTTAAATAAAGGTTAAATAAATAAAATTAACATATAAGAACATTAACATGACTGGGTCAATGTCAACACCAATTGGATTGCATTGTACGAGAAGGGAAGGCAGGAGAGGACTTCATGAGTACAGTCCCTTGGACTAAAAGCTCCATATAGCCTGGACGCCTAATGACAAGTCCCTTACCCCTTGTCAATCTAAATGAATATAGACTACAGCCCAGTGGAACTTTCTTTGTTAGTGCGACAAGCAAGCATAATGATGAAAGAGTCGTAGCTATCACAGTCCAACCGGGACCTCTGGGGGATGGATGTATAGTTGCCTTTGCATTAGTGTGGCATAATCAGGGGAGAAGCCCATATGAACAGTGCTTTCCAGCTGACGGCACTGCCTCTAAAAAGCAGTCCTCAGAGTAAACAGAAAACAAATGTGACATTTGGAAAATGGGCAGTAAATAAGGAAGCGTGAGCATGTTGTGTGCAGAAGGGTGAGGAAATTGCCCATTTGTCAGTTGGGATAAGGTCACTGTGTAACTTGCAAATGCCCATTAATTGAATGGAATGGGGAGGACGTTCGCCAACTGCACCTCCAAAGAGAGAGGCATGCATCTCGCTTACCTCATAACGAATACAGTACCAGTCAAAAGTTTGGACACACCTACTCATTCAAGGGTTTTTCTTTATTTTTACTATTTTCTACATTGTATAATAATAGTGAAGACATCACAACTATGAAATAACACATATGGAATCATGTAGTAACCAAAAAATCTAAATCTATTTTATATTTGTAATTATTCAAAGTAGCCACCCTTTGCCTTGATGACAGCTTTGCACACTCTTGGCATTCTCTCAACCAGCTTCACCTGGAATGCTTTTCCAACAGTCTTGAAGGAGTTCCCACATATGCTGAGCACTTGTTAGCTGCTTTTCCTTCACTCTGCGGTCCAACTCATACTAGCTAGCTAGCTATATGTCTTAAGCTAAAGCATACTGTTAACTGAATGCAACTAATCTTCCCTGTGGCTCAGTTGGTAGAGCATGGTGTTTGCAACACCAGGGTTGTGGGTTCGATTCCCACGGGGGGCCAGTATAAAAAAAATGCATGAAATGTATGCATTCACTACTGTAAGTCGCTCTGGATAAGAGCGTCTGCTAAATGACTAAAATGTAAAAATGTACCTGTTGGCGCTATTGAGATGGCTTGGTTAAATAATGAACCTAGCTATGTAAACAACGTGACTCACGTAACATTAGCTAATGAGTCAGCCAGCAAACATTAGCTAGTTAAACAACAATGAACAAAGTGCCAACAATGCCACAGTGCTGGGAGCTAATCAACCAGGTCCAATGTTAGCTAGCATACATTAGGCTTTAACTAGAAAAGCAAATGGCTCTGGGAAACAAATAATAATGTCAGGTAGGGAGCACGCCAGCTAACGTTAGCTAGCTAACAGTATGCTTGAAATGAAACACAATTCTGCCAAAATTGGAAAGGTGTAATATCGGAAAATGTAGCTAGCTAACGCTAGACTATCTTACCTGTATACATCATCATGCATGATGGACGCGTCTCCCTGTCAGGAATGCCATACCACGTTTAACCGTAGTTTGAAGATGTAGTCCGGAGACAGATGTTTTCGTCATCTCTTTAGCTATCATACTCTAATTCCACTGATTTCAAAACTTGATACTCCAGAAAGTGGAGAGCAACACTTATGCAGCTCCACTACACAATACATTTTTAAAAGCCGCTTTCGACAGGATTACCAACACAGACTAACGAGCTCAAATAGACAGCAGCCTTCAATATTTCAGACCAATCTGAACTTCTCTCTCGGCATGTCCAGCTCACTCATTATCTCAGCCAGGCATGGCTATTGGGAAGGTTGCTCACTTTTTCTGTGGCTTAACCAACAAGGCTCGTAATTTAACAACTTTATTCGTATTTACAGATGGCATACAAGTTTGTTGAAAGTTCACATGTTCGAGAAGGCATTTCTGCCAAAAAACAAATTTTGATATAAAAATATTTTTTGCGTTCAAACGGCACTCCTGTGAAGTTGTGACTTGCTACATATGCCTAGTTTCCTGAATCGGGTCACATATCTAGAAATAATGAAGGACTGACATATGGGTTAGAAAACAGTGGAGTTGCCTTACTTATCCAAGAAAAGGATTCTGACAAACAGTAATGATGGTCATAATTCATTATTTCATTAAATAATGTTTTTTTCTGAAACCATCAACTCTTTCATCACAATGTGACATTTTAAAGACAAAACAGATTAATTTGATGTTCCAACATATTCATAATAGACTCTCGTCAAATCTAATTAGCAAGAATCTTACCATTATAAGGTATGACATGAATCAGCAGGGACATTTGAGAAGACAATAAGTGCCCCCACAGCTCCACAGGAGTGATCATCAAGGACTGTGTAAAACAATTCCATAACAGCTTGAATTCTACTCAGAGGGAATACATAACCCCATGCGACAACACGTTCTATCTAGTTTCACTTTTACCAGTGTAGTAATGAGGCGATTACACTGATAACACTAGTGATAAGATGTGACATATACCTTTGGAATTGCATTGGATTTTTTTCCGAATGGAGTAGAGCATTTCCGTTACTGCACAGGAGGAATATGGACTGTTCTTAAAGACTCCTTATTGCCCTTGTGTAAAAAGTAAATCACGTTTAATTCTTGCATATGAGGAAAGCTTGAACAGATATTTCACATTGTTCTTTTTCAACTCTGCTCTCCTTGGCAGATCATTGGTGTCAGCAATTTCGGAGCTCAGGAGCCCCTCTTGTAAAAGGCCACCCCCAATAAAGTGGTCATGCCTGCCTTTCACTTTATGTGCCATCCATTTTGATAGTGACAGGACATACCATTGGAACACTCAGCACACCATCCCTGTCTCTGTAATTCAACCTGGTGCCAGAGGTTACCTGGGTAAAACACATTGACCCATTACTAAGGAACATGCATCACACACAGAATGATTGTGTCATGTGCTGTATTACTGATAAGCCTAAATCTTGTATACAGGCTATACAAACATGCATGATAACATGGTGAACTTGCCATGTTACTTAAGTGCACTTGAACTTGAAGATATCACACTCCTCACCCACGTGTGTTATACAACCTGACTTGTGAGAGAAAAATACGTGTTTTCTTGAAGAGTATATATTTCAGCAATAAGGCCTGAGGGAGTGTGATATATGGCCAACAGCTATGGGCTGTTGTTAATCACAACACAACACGTGTGCCTGGATACAGCCCATAGCCATGGTATATTGGCCATATAGCACACTCCCTCGGGCCTTATTGCTGAAATATATACCCTTCAAGAAAAACACCTGTATTGCTATTATAAATCTGGTTACCAACGTAGAGTAGTAAAAATACATGTTTTGTCATACCTGTGGTATACGGTCTGATATAGCACAGCTGTCAGACAATCAGCATTCAGGACTTGAACCACCCAGTTTATAACATAGAACGTAATAAGGGAACATAGGAAACAACTCATTTATGAGCAACTACAATCTTTTACAGCTGGCTATACAAATAAATGCATAATACATACAGTACATAAAACTAGCACTTGGCATACGGCGTTGTGTTCTCAAGCATGACGGGGGCAGAACAGGGCCTAAATAAACCAAATAAAATGGTCTGCCAACTTACGGGGTCATCTCGATACTGTTTCAGTGACCCTGTGATGACTCCAGCCCCTCTGTAAGATGGGGGCCGTAGGTCAGGGCTTCCCAAACTGTTTTGCTTTGTGACCCACCACAAGGGTTGAGCGGTGAAAAAACATACACAGACCAAAGAATAAATAAAAAAATGTATGACTAATACCCTGTTTTTCGAAACATTTAGACCTAACTGAATGTAGATTTGAGTTTGGGCTCTTGTGACCAATGTTAAAAATTGTATAGTTATGAAATTAGTTGTAACAATGCAATGCAGGGTTTTTTCTGTATCAAAAAGGAGTGTAGGTGATGGGTGTGAAGGGGCGATGGTCGTGGTGTAGGTGATGGGTGTGAAGGGGAGATGGTCGTGGTGTAGGTGATGGGTGTGAAGGGGAGATGGTCGTGGTGTAGGTGATGGGTGTGAAGGGGAGATGGTCGTGGTGTAGGTGAGGGGTGTGAAGGGGAGATGGTCGTGGTGTAGGTGATGGGTGTGAATGGGAGATGGTCGTGGTGTAGGTGATGGGTGTGAAGGGGAGATGGTCGTGGTGTAGGTGATGGGTGTGAAGGGGAGATGGTCGTGTTGTAGGTGATGTGTGTGAAGTGGAGATGGTCGTGGTGTCGGTGATGGCCGTGGGCTGAACTCTGTCTGGGCCCTGGGAAAGGACATTTGAGGTTCTCATCTTGGCAGTATAATTATTTTTTGCAGTTTTACAGCTCATTTCCTGTAATTTCCTGTGTTCTTAGGCTCAAACATTATAACAAAATCAATGGGGGCCTGATTTTCTAGCTTATATTTTGGTGATTGTAAGTTCTCAAACGTTATGGGCTATTATAAAAAATATACTGCTCAAAAAAATAAAGGGAACACTTAAACAACACATCCTAGATCTGAATGAAAGAAATAATCTTATTAAATACTTTTTTCTTTACATAGTTGAATGTGCTGACAACAAAATCACACAAAAATAATCAATGGAAATCTAATTTATCAACCCATGGAGGTCTGGATTTGTAGTCACACTCAAAATGAAAGTGGAAAACCACACTACAGGCTGATCCAACTTTGATGTAATGTCCTTAAAACAAGTCAAAATGAGGCTCAGTAGTGTGTGTGGCCTCCACGTGCCTGTATGACCTCCCTACAACGCCTGGGCATGCTCCTGATGAGGTGGCGGATGGTCTCCTGAGGGATCTCCTCCCAGACCTGGACTAAAGCATCTGCCAACTGCTGGACAGTCTGTGGTGCAACGTGGCGTTGGTGGATGGAGCGAGACATGATGTCCCAGATGTGCTCAATTGGATTCAGGTCTGGGGAACGGGTGGACCAGTCCATAGCATCAATGCCTTCCTCTTGCAGGAACTTCTGACACACTCCAGCCACATGAGGTCAAGCATTGTCTTGCATTAGGAGGAACCCAGGGCCAACCGCACCAGCATATGGTCTCACAAGGGGTCTGAGGATCTCATCTCGGTACCTAATGGCAGTCAGGCTACCTCTGGCGAGCACATGGAGGGCTGTGCGGCCCCACAAAGAAATGCCACCCCACACCATGACTGACCCACCGCCAAACCGGTCATGCTGGAGGATGTTGCAGGCAGAAGAACGTTCTCCACGGCGTCTCCAGACTCTGTCACGTCTGTCACATGTGCTCAGTGTGAACCTGCTTTCATCTGTGAAGAGCACAGGGCGCCAGTGGCGAATTTGCCAATCTTGGTGTTCTCTGGCAAATGCCAAACGTCCTGCACGGTGTTGGGCTGTAAGCACAACCCCCACCTGTGGACGTTGGGCCCTCATACCACCCTCATGGAGTCTGTTTCTGACCGTTTGAGCAGACACATGCACATTTGTGGCCTGCTGGAGGTCATTTTGCAGGGCTCTGGCAGTGCTCCTCCTGCTCCTCCTTGCACAAAGGCGGAGGTAGCGGTCCTGCTGCTGGGTTGTTGCCCTCCTACGGCCACCTACACGTCTCCTGATGTACTGGCCTGTCTCCTGGTAGCGCCTCCATGCTCTGGACACTACGCTGACAGACACAGCAAACCTTCTTGCCACAGCTCGCATTGATGTGCCATCCTGGATGAGCTGCACTACCTGAGCCACTTGTGTGGGTTGTAGACTCCGTCTTATGCTACCACTAGAGTGAAAGCACCGCCAGCATTCAAAAGTGACCAAAACATCAGCCAGGAAGCATAGGAACTGAGAAGTGGTCTGTGGTCCCCACCTGCTGAACCACTCCTTTATTGGGGGTGTCTTGCTAATTGCCTATAATTTCCACCTGTTGTCTATTCCATTTGCACAACAGCATGTGAAATGTATTGTCAATCAGTGTTGCTTCCTAAGTGGACAGTTTGATTTCACAGAAGTGTGATTGACTTGGAGTTACATTGTGTTGTTTAAGTGTTCCCTTTATTTTTTTGAGCAGTGTATAATATATTTTCTACATACTTTCTATTTGGTTTTAGTGATTGAAGTTGAAACTGAAAGCGTTTTTCATCCAGAAAAGAATATTTATAGAAATGCACCAAAAAAGTCATCCCACGACCCACAAGTGGGTCCCGACCCACAGTTTGTTATTGTGGGTTCACCCAACCATGTTATACTGTGAGAGCTACAGTATAAACTAAACATTTTATTTTATTTAACTAGGTAAGTCAGTTAAGAACAAATTCTTATGTACAATGAAGGCCAAGCAACAGTGGGTTAACGACCTTGTTCAGGGGCAGAAGGACAGATTTTTACCTTGTCAGCTTGGGGATTCTATCCACCAACCTTTCAGTTACTGGCCCAATGCTCTAACCACTAGGCTACCTGCCGTTGAAATATAATAAAGCTGCCACTGAAATACAATAAAGAACATCAATATATTGTACTGAGCTAATCAAGCAGCAGACAGCGCATATGGTCTGTTATTTTACTGATGTCGAAGGTTAATTGATTTCTCTAACAAAGTTGGATGTTTTGTTCAGTTTATTCCATTTGGAATATGATTAAGCTTTTTTAATCTCTATACCTTGCCTCTAGAGCATTTATCTCCTGAGTGTGCAAATGCATTCTGGGTAATCAAGGTAGCCATACTGTTGTGTTGATTTCCAATACCCTGAAAGCAAAAATATGTTATTGTTAGTTAGTTAATGCTGGCAACAGAGTTGAGAAATATTGTGCATACAATGCATACAATGCATATCTCAACTCAGAGTTTTTTGTTCTGATTTCATATCATGAAACCCCATGCAAAGCATTCTCAGTCAGAAATAATTGTTTTATCTTATTTAATAAGAAACACATCGGGAGGAAGGGACTTTTGCTTTGTGCTTTAATTTTTCCCTCTTTTTCCAAAATCTGTCATGATATGCGAAGGTTCTCTTGCCCCACAAACATAGAGATGGAGAGTATTCTACAACCCTACCCTTCTCTTCTTTATTCAGTCTCGGCCCTCATGATTAATTGCGTTGTCAATATACTGCAGTCAAAGATGTCAGGCAGGCCCTCCTCTTTAACACTCCCAGAGCTCAATAACTTGTTACTGTCATTGGTGAGGAGAATGTGCTGCCTTGCCAGTGCACTGCCAGGCTGCTTCCTCCCAGTGGCACCCTTGTCTTTCAGCTTGTCTTTCTCATCCTGTTTTAATTAGATTGAACGTTCTTGACACCTCTGGGAGACTGAGTCGGGGCCTTGGCCAACGGTCTACGAGCCTTTACGTGCTCCAGTACCGAGTAGATATTGTGATTGTCAAAGGCTGCCAACAGTGTGTCATTTTGTTGGCATTGACAGTGAATAGTGATGACTCAGAGGCTTAAATGGTGTGTCAAAGGTTCACCTTCGGTTGACTAAGGGATGTTATTATGATTCCGATTACGGTTAAGGTCAGTTTCAGTCTTTCTGGCTTGCTGAGAAGGCCGTTTAGAAAATATGAAGACTAAGTTGAGTTCAGTCTTTGAGATGTTCATGATCGAACACCGAAAGGTTTCAGTAAACAACTTTTCAAATCAGTGGTCCTATTCCCCCAGCCAATGTCTTGTTATTCAAACAGGACTCCTTTTCAGGCCTTCATAACCCTACAACGTCAGTGATTGATAGTTATATTGAAAGCTATCGCATGGATATCAATACATTAGATTGATTGTTCGACCTAATATCAGAGGCACAATTAGCAAGCCTGAATAAACCTAGTCAGAGTAGCTCACATAGTGGGTGAGTATGACACATCACCTTAGTGAAAAGTGTCTGTCAGTTAGGATTGAGTCCAGATCACTGCGTTTTGTTCGGGACGCTCGGCAGATGGAGTTGCACTTGTGGCTCCTTGAAGGCACAGAAGTTGTGTGAGAAAGAAACGGCACAGCTGCTGAACTTCAACTGATCCCTAACCAGCGAATAAAGCCTCGATATGTTGCAAGCCTAAAGGTCTTATTCAATCAAGTTTTCAGGGTCAGACAAAACAGAACAAAATGCATATTTGAATTTGGAATGCATGGGTCATCAATAATGCAATGTAAAGCAACTCAATGACATAAAGTATTCATTCAAGCTTGCAGTTCACCAAAAATTCTGTTTTACCTTACCCAGATCCTTATGGTGACAGATTTTGATTGAGTGGGGGTGTAAATTGATGGCAGGAAAGGCAAGTTGTGTTTTTGTGCTGCAAATACTTGGATACATTTTGATAAGCATAGAGGTTACTCTGGTTAATTAACATGCATGGCCACTATACTTTCGTGAATGGAACAACACACCCCAAAGCATCAACTTGCTATCAAAAGAGCAGGGCAGTTACAAAGGAACCATCTGGCCTACTACAAAATGTAAACAACAAATGTGTGTGTTTAACATTTTAACATCGATCCACATGCTATTAAGCGACTTTGGACAAGCTTGTCTCTGTCAGGTGGACATTATATATATATATTTATTTTATTATTATAATTTTTCAGGAACATTTTGGCATATGACCAACATTCATTGATATACTGTAATGCTGGCGAAACCTTAACAGGCTTGCTTCAGTTCTGATTTTGATGGAGGCTGAGAAAGAAATGATAGAATATTTCCCACTTTACAATAAGTGTCCCTAAGATGTATTTGTTTGTATCATAGTTATATAGGCTGGTAATTAGTGTAATTATAGTGTAGGTACACATATTTATACCGTAGGTTAACATTAGTTATATGACAATATATAACAATATATGATTACACTGTTCTGACCTATGAAACTACCATGCAAATACATATGCATTGGGGACAATTCTCTATCATTTAATAATACAAGTGAATCATTTTGAACACTGATTTTCTCATCAGAACAGACAAGATAAGGTTGTACTGCTACTCTTTAAAAGGCCTAGCATGTGAAAATATACCAACCATCTAGTAGAATTACACAATAGACATTGTAAATATACTCTAATTTAATTTTGATGCATTTTCCTCAGATGGTTATTTGTGAAATACTGGAGCCTTTGTATGTAAAGAGGGATTTGAATTCGGAGGAAAAAACACCTTATTTGCCAGGAAAGCATTTGGTATATGAATGGGGCGTTTTATCTTCAAATGCAATTACTTAAGGTGCGAGCAAAAAGATACAAGGGCTGTTTTAAGATAAGTAGGGGAGTGCTGGGGGAATTTCAATAGGAGAGTGGTGTTGAATGAAGATTGAGGGGCTCTGGCATACTTTAATGTCCAACTTCATGATTAATATCTTGATATTATACCTGAAGCCCTCACTCAGACATTGTGCTGACAGCGGAAGACTTGTGTTCCAGTTAAAGCACTTTGAACAAAGCCAGTGATGAAGCAATATTTTATTTTATTTATCTTACTTCTCCCGCTTTCCATTGCAGCTATTCATTACTTCGGTGACAAGTAAGCCATGCAGTACATAGATATGTGGGAGAATGAGTTGTGAAGTGCAGGGAAATATTCTCTGGAAAGCGTTTTCATTTATCGTAAAGAGGAATCTTATCATAGAGAAGGTGAGAATCAAGGGAGGGGAGCAGGAATACATGTTTTTCATGTGTCTTGGTGCATTGATTTGTGGATGGACCACTGAACTAATTAAGATGATGAATGATACCACAATAATTATGTTTGTAGCAGCGATTGGCATTCTCTAGTCATGGTGAGCCACTGGGTTGACTAATTAAAGCTAGTCTGTGCCATTTCCACGCTCTCATTGGCATTTTCAACTAATGAAATATAACATCATAAATTTGGAGGAATATGACTCCAATAGATAATAATGTGTTGAAAAACTAAATTTAAAGACAGCTGGAATTGAAAATGAATTCACAACAGAGTAATACGATTCTTCCTATGTAGCGTAAATATACATTTAATATAATCACATAATACAGTTGAAGTTTATATACACCTTAGCCAAATACATTTAAACTCAGTTTTTCACAATTCCTGACATTTAATCCGAGTAAAAATTCCCTGTCTTAGGTCAGTTAGGATCCCCACTTTATTTTAAGAATGTGAAATGTCAGAATAATAGTAGAGAGAATGATTTATTTCAGCTTTTATTTCTTTCATCACATTCCCAGTTGGTCAGAAGTTTACATACACTCAAATAGTATTGGGTAGCATTGCCTTAAAAGCTTTAAACTTGGGTCAAACGTTTCGGGGAGCCTTCCACAAGCTTCCCACAATAAGCTGGGTGAATTTTGGCCCATTCCTCCTGACAGAGCTGGTGTAACTGAGTCAGGTTTGTAGGCCACCTTGCTCGCACACACTTTTTCAGTCCTGCCCACACATTTTCTATAGGATTGAGGTCAGGGCTTTGTGATGGCCACTCCTTTCATGACTTCTGCCGAAGTCGGTTCCTCTCCTTGTTCGGGCATTTTTCATGTTCCATTTGTTTAGTCTTGTTTTCACACTCGCCTGGTTTCAATTCCCTAATTACATGTTGTATATTTTCCCTCTGTTTCCCCCATGTCCTTGTCGGGAATTGTTTATTGTAAGTACTTGTGCTATGTGTTACTGGTGCGCTACGAGTTTAGTACCCATGTGTTTGTTATTTTGTATGCCGTTAGTTTTATATATTAAACTGCTCCGGCTATTCACCAAGTTCTGCTCTCCTGCGTTTGACTTCCCTGCCACCAGTTACGCACCCCTTACAACTCCAATACCTTGACTTTGTTGTCCTTAAGCCAGTTTGCCACAACTTTGGAAGTGCACTTGGGGTCATTGTCCATTTGGAAGACCCATTTGCGACCAAGCTTTAACTTCCTGACTGATTTCTTGATGTTGCTTCAATATATCCACATAATTTTCTATCCTCATGATGCCATCTATTTTGTGAAGTGCACCAGTCCCGCCTGCAGCAAAGCACCCCCACAACATGATGCTGCCACCCCCGTGCTTCACGGTTGGGATGGTGTTCTTCACCTTGCAAGCATCCCCCTTTTTCCTCCAAACATAACGATGGTCATTATGGCCAAACATTTTTATTGTTTCATAAAACCAGAGGACATTTCTCCAAAAAGTACGATCTTTGTCCCCATGTGCAGTTGCAAACCGTAGTCTGGCTTTTTTATGGCGGTTTTGGAGCAGTGGCTTCTTCCTTGCTGAGTGGCCTTTCAGGTTATGTCAATAAAGGACTTGTTTTACTGCGGATATAGATACTTTTGTACCTGTTTCCTCCAGCATCTCCACAAGGTCATTTGCTGTTGTTCTGGGATTGATTTGCACTTTTCGCACCAAAGTACATTCATCTCTAGGAGACAGAACTTGTCTCCTTCCTGAGCGGTATGATGGCTGTGTGGTCCCTTGGTGTTTATACTTGCGTACTATTGTTTGTACAGATGATGGTACCTTCAGTCGTTTGGAAATTGATCCCAAGGATGAACCAGACTTGTGGGGGTCTGCAATTTTTTTCAGAGGTCTTGGCTGATTTCTTTTGATTTTCCCATGATGTCAAGCAAAGAGACACTGAGTTTGAAGGTAGGCCTTGAAATACATCCACAGGTACTCCTCCTATTGACTCAAATTATGTCAATTAGCCTATCAAGCTTCTAACGCCATGACATCATTTTCTGGAATTTTCCAAGCTGTTTAAAGGCACAGTCAATTTAGTGTATGTAAACTTCTGACCCACTGGAATTGTGATACAGTGAATTATAAGTTAAATAATCTGTCTGTAAGCAATTGTTGGAAAAATGACTGTCACGTCCTGACCCTAGTAAGATGTCATTTTCTATAGTAGAGTAGGGCAGGGCATGACAGGGGGTGTTTTGGTTGTTCTATGTTTTCTATTTCTATGTTTAAGTTCTAGTTTGTCTATTTCTATGTTGGGATTGTTTGGGGTTGCTTTCTAATTGGAGGCAGCTGATCCTCATTGCCTCTGATTAGAGATCATATTTAAGTAGGGGTTTTTCTCATTGTTGTTTGTGGGTTATTATCTTTTGAGTAGTGTGTTGTCCTCTCTGCGTCACGGTTTGTTGTTTTTGCATATTCAAGTATTTAAGTGTATTGCATTCAGTTTCACGTTTAATAAATATAATGTGAAACTACGAACACGCTGCATTTTGGTCCGATCCTTCGAACAGCCGAATAACCCACCAACAAAGGACCAAGCAGCGTGGAATGGAGCAGCGGGAGTCGTGGACATGAGAGGACATACTGGAGGGAAAAGGATCCTGGACATGGGAGGGAAACCAGGCCGGAATGGATCGCCTCCCATGGGAACAGGTGGAAGCAGTGAGGGAAGTATAGCGACAAGATCAACAAGCAAGGCAACGAAGGAAGCATGAGAGGCATTCCCCCCCCCAAAAAATGTGGGGGGAGCACATGGGAAGTTTGGCAGAGTCAGGGTGGAGACCTGAGCCAACTCCCCGTGCTTACTGTGGGGAGCAAGTGATGGGGCAGGTACCGTGTTGTGCGGTGATGCGCACTGTGTCGTCAGGGCGCATTCACAGGCCGGTGTGATCTGTGCCCGCACCTTGCAGTTGTCGAGCTGAGTTGAGCATCCAGCCAGGGCGGGTTGTGCAAGCCATACACTCCAGACCTCCAGTGCGCATCCGCGGCCCAGTACGTCTTGTGCCTGCTCCTCGCACTCTCCCTCCAGTGTGCCTCCATAGTCCAGTACGTCCTATGCCTGCTCCTCACACTCTCCTTTCAGTGCGCATCCATAACCCGGTACAGCCAGTGCCTGCTGTGAGCACTCGGCCCTTAGTGCGTCTCCCCAATCCTGTGAGACCGATTCCTGCTCCTCGCACTCTCCCTCCAGTGCGCCTCCATAGCCCAGTATGTCCTGTGCCAGCTCCCCGCACTCACCCTGAGGTGCATGTTACTAGTCTGGCGCCTCCTATGCCAGCTCCACGCATCAGGCCTCCAGGGCGCCTGCCCAGTCCGGGGTGTCCTGTTCCTGCTCCCCGCACTCGACCTGAGGTGCGTGTTACCAGTCTGGTGCCACCTATGCCAGTCCCATGCATCGGACCTCCAGTGCGCATCCCTAGTCCGGAGCCTCAAGCGACACTCCGCAACCCAGAGCCTTCAGCGGTGGTCTGCAACCCAGAGCCTTCAGCGGTGGTCTGCAGCCCAGTGTCTTCAGCGGCGGCCTTTAGCCCAGAGCCTTCAGCGGCGGTTGGCGGTCCGAAGCCTCCGGCGATGATCCATGGTCTGGTTCCTCCGGACATACAGAAGCGGGGGGATCAGCGGGCGGTAGGAGTACTACGCCCGGAACCAGAGCCACCGCCATAGACATTAGTCACCCACCCTACCCTCCCTTTGTGTTTTGTGGTTTTGCATTCGGAGTCTGCACCTTTGGGGGGGGGGGGGGGTACTGTCACATCCTGACCCTAGTAAGATGTCATTTTCTATAGTAGAGTAGGGCAGGGCGTGACAGGGGGTGGTTTGGGTTGTTCTATGTTTTCTATTTCTATATTGGGATTGTTTGGAGTTGATCTCTAATTGGAGGCAGCTGATCCTCATTGCCTCTGATTAGAGATCATATTTAAGTAGGGGTTTTTCTCATTGTTTGTGGGTTATTATCTTTTGAGTAGTGTGTTGTCCTCTCTGCGTCACGGTTTGTTTTTGTATGTTTAAGTGTATTGCATTCAGTTTCACGTTTAATAAATATAATGTGGAACTACGAACACGCTGCATTTTGGTCCAATCCTTCGAACAGCCGTGACAATGACTTGTGTCATGCACAAAGTAGATGTCCTAACCGACTTGCCAAAACTATAGTTTGTTAACAAGACATTTGTGGAGTGGCTGAAAAATGAGTTTTAATGACTCCAACCTAAGTGTATGTAAACTTCCGACTTCAACTGTACATGCGAACAGCTTGCAACCAAACAAAACTAATTTAATTTGAATGAAAATAGGTTTTCTGGGCCTCCTGAGTGGCACAGAGGTCTAAGGCACTGCATCACAGTGCTAGAGCCATCACTACAGACCTGGTTTGATTCCAGGCTGTGTCACAACCAGCCGTGATCGGGAGTCCCATAGGGTGGCGCACAATTGGCCCAGCGTCGTCCAGGTTAGGGGAGGGTTTGGCTGGGGGGAATTTACTTGGCTCATTGTGGCGTGCCGGGTGCCTGCAGGCTGACCTCGGTTGAACGGTGTTTCCTCCGACACATTGGTACGGCTGGTTAAGCGGGTGGTTAAGAAGCGTGGTTTGGCGGATCATGTTTCGGAGGCCTTTGCCTCCCGAGCCCGTTGGGGAGTTGTAGTGATGAGACAATATTGAAAAAGGGGGTAACATTTTCCCTGTACTGAGCCATTGCTATTGCTATTGTGGGGTTCCCGCTGTGGGGTTGATTGAATTCTGCCCTTTGACAGTACTCATTTGCTTTATAAACTGTTTTAAGTGGAAGCTCTTATAACATTTTAGTGTGTCTGTCTGTCTGCAAGAAATAATATCAGACACTGAGCTCAATCACATTAGTAAACATATAGGAAAACACCCTCAACCCTGCTCTAGTCAGAGAGAGAGAGAACATTTCATGAATATTTGTCTTCAGCTCCACATGACAATGAGGACAAGATAATGAGTTGTAAGGGAATGCCTTTTTGGCAGGCTTGACTGAAATCCCACCCCCAAAAATGAAGGCTTTGCTAGGCGTCGTCTGACTGTGTCATATTTCATCTAAAATAAACCTTGCAGAAATGAGGGTTGTAGACCGACTTGACCTCTCGCTGTGTCATTGCAACCGCTTGTTGTTTATCTTTGTGTAGTCGGCTGGATTGAAAGCATTGTGCATGTGATTATCAGCTGTCCGCACGGACCGGCACTGAATGGAACTGTGATAATGTTGCTGTACTGCCAAAATGGCCTGTAAATCCCTCCTAGATTAGCATTGAATGCTTATGACTGGTTTGCTGGCGATACCAGAGAGCCTGGGGTGATGAGAGCATACACTGTATGGCAGGGTAGAGCAAAGCACTGTCATAAACAGCCCACTGAAACTGCAGACTCATCTACTCTAAGAACGAACATGAGAAATGAAAGACAGAACTCATGTGAAGTTGTATTTTCTGACAGCTCTAGGAGAGCCTTATATCTGCACACCACAGTTGGCCCCTATCTGTGAGTCTGTTCTCCAAATATAAAGCATAGCAGCTGTGAGAGGCGGCTAAGAAAATGAAGAGAAAGAGAGAGAGAGAGAGGTGTAGTGCAGTGCAACACTGCCTTCTTTCTGCAAAAGCAGCTAGCTAGGCCCCACAAAAGGCTTGTTAAAGCTGTGTGTGTGGAGTGAGGATGAGTCAGAGACAGGGAGCTGTTGTTTGTGAGTCCAGTCCAGTTTGATCTCATCAGCTCTGCTCAGGGCTCTGTAAACCCAACACAGCACTCCTCAGGATGTCCTCTCAGGATGTCTTCCCATTGACATTTCCTCAGGAAGTGAGTCATCTGGGCTTTCGAGAACATTGATTTTCATTGTATTTCACATCTTGAAATGGGATTACGAAATATGAAATATCTATTTCCAACAAGTTATCACTTCAGTAAATTACTAATGAAATGAGCGCTAGTTATTTGCTGTGAATTTAACAAATGGTATCTCCATATTCATCGGAATTCACATCAGGTAAATGAAATATTAATAACTGTTTTTAAAATGTATTTCCTCCTCTCTCTAGGTTAAGAATGATATCAAGCATCTTTTTGATTAGTTAAAATACCTGAATATAGCTAGAATAATGTACGTTTTGCAAAAAGGTCATATCAAATGTAATCACTTTAAAGAAAGATGTGGACTTGGAATGTGCCACTTGACAATGTTCCTTTAGAAGACCATACAGAAGGAATTATAGCTTACTGTAACTACTTTATGAAATGACAAAATGATGAAAACATCATTGGTGTGAAATAACTTGAGTGAGATGAGTATCAGCATGCATCTCTGGATTAATCATAACTAATCATAGCCACAAATGTACACTTGTATTAACTTTAGTACACTGAGATGCAAAGGACGACAGACACCATTGCTGTCAGTAACAACGAAGCTCATGCGTGTTGGGTAGAAGCATTGTTGTGGCCGGAGGCAAAACTTTGAAGTTTAGCAAACAATTATTTAATGACACAGTATCTAATGGTAATTAAAAACAATGTACAATATATGTACAAAAGTATGTGGACAGCCCTTCAAATGAGTGGATGCAGCTATTTCAGCCACACCCAGCTGCTGACAGGAGTATTAAATCGAGCACACAGCCATGCAATCTCCACAGAAAAACATTGGCAGTATAATGGCTTTACTGAAGACCTCAGTGACTTTCAAAATGGCACTGTCAAAGGATGCCACCTTTCCAACAAGTCAGTTCGTCACATTTCCTCCCTGCTAGAGCTGCCCCGGTCAACTGTAAGTGCTGTTATTGTGAAGTGCTAACTCATAGGAGCAACAACAGCTCAGCCGCGAAGTGGTAGGCCACACAAGTTCACAGAACGGAACTGCCGAAAGTGTAGATTGTAAAAATGATTTGTCCTCAGTTGCAACACTCCTGACCGATGGAACTCTGGAAGCAACTTCAGCACAAGAACCATTCGTTGGGAGCTTCATGAAATGGGTTTCCCACACAAACCTAGGATCACAATGCGCAATGCCAAACGTCGGCTGAAGTGGTGTAAAGTTCACTGCCATTGGACTTTGGAGCAGTGGAAACGCATTCTCTGGAGTAATGAATCACCCTTCACCATCTGGCAGTCCGAAGGATGAATCTGGGTTTGGCGGATGCCAGGAGAACGGTACCTGCCCAAATGTATAGTGCCAACTGTAAAATTTGATGGAGGAGGAATAATGGTCTGGGGCTGCTTTTTATGGTTTGGGCTAGGCCTCTTAGTTCCAGTGAAGGGAAATCTTAACGTTACAGCATCCAATGACTTTCTAGACGATTCTGTGCTTCCAACTTTGTGGCAACAATTTGGGGAAGGCCCATTCCTGTTTCAGCATGACAATGCCCCCTTGCACAAAGCGAAGTCTGTACAGAAATGGTTTGTCAAGATCGGTGTGGAAGAACTTGACTGGCCTGCACAGAGCCCTGACCTCAACCCCATCGAACACTTTTGGGATGAATTGGAATGCCGACTGCAAGCCAGGCCTAATCGCCCAACATCAGTGGCCAACTTCACTAATTCTCTTGTTGTTGAATGGAAGCAAGTCCCCACAGCAATGTTCCAACATCTAGTGGAAAGCCTTCCCAGAAGAGTGGAGGCTGTTAAACTGTATCAGCAAAGGGGGGACCAACTCCATATTAATGCCCATGATTTTGGAATGAGATGTTTGATGAGCAGGTGTCCATATACTTTTGGTCATGTATTGTATTACACTATCTCTGGAAAATAAGCATGATGCAACTATATTAGGTATGCATTTATAATGTGACTAACTACAACAGAATTATCACAGGAAGTTGAGGTAACAAGTTATGTACAATCTACATACAACAGTGTAATCCATCTTGTGTGGGTGGGTGTGTACATGCGTACATACGCATGTGTTGGTGCTATGAAGGTGAAGGTAGAGTTTGGAGAAAAAAAATGTGCAGTGTCACCAAGGCCATTAACCTCAACCATGTCAGGTTGCTGCACCTTTGCCCAATGATGTCGGTTTCCCCTTGAGTGACATGCTATGACAGATTCCATTGCCTCTGTGACTTTAAAGACAGTATGACACATTTGTGAAGTGTGCATTTAACAGAAAGGTGGAGTTAAAATCCTTAAGAGTCCTTAAGAGTCTTGACGCACCCGTGTGGAAATCTAAGTAACATAATAAAAATATCTGTCAGTTTAAGCTCGCGATACAGCGGTGTTTGTCAGACAATGAGACCTCCCAAAAATCAGACTTCTCACAAAAACCTCTTTAACTTCTCTATGGAAAGGGAAGACTATCACGAACACGATCCGTTTCGGTAACCCATACAAACGAATGGAAGTATGGAGGTAGTTTTGTGCCAACAAAAATAAAGGGTTAAATATGTGTCCAAAAAACTCTTCACAACCTTATTCCTTATGATACATTTTTTTTACTGTCTTTTTTGCTGTTTATGAATGTGTTATTCAATGCGTTTATATGGACTATAGTAGTAAAGGCCACATTTAAATTGTTATATATGTATACTTTTTTTATATACCTAAAGGGTTCCTAAAATTATAAATGAAATAGCAAAAAGATCCATGGTATGACCATCTTAAAGCAATTCCACATGTTAGCTTAGTACGGTGCCCCTGGATCAAATTAGGGTTAGATGCCTTCCTCAAGGGCACAAAGATAGATTTTTGACCTTTTTGACCTCAAGTACTCAAACCAGCGACCTTTTGGTTACTGACCCAACGTTCTAACCACTAGGCTACAAGCCGACCAGATTTAGTGACCACGAGAACCTCAGTGACTAAGGGCCCTAAGAGCCAAGTCTTATCAGAAGCAGAGTCACAGATTGGAGACTGTCAATACTTTTTTTAATTTAACCTTTATTTAACTAGGCAAGTCAGTTTAGAACTAACTCTTATTTAGAATGACGGCCTACACCGGCCAAACCCGGACGACGCTGGGCCAATTGTGCTCTGCCCTATGAGACTCCCAATTACAGCCAGTTGTGATGCAGCCTGGATTCGAACCAGGGTGTCTGTAGTGACGCCTCAAGCACTGAGATGCAGTGCCTTAGACCGCTGCGCCACTCGAGAGCTGCATTTGGGTACCCACCAACAGGGGCAGGTTAGCAGAGCCATTGCATGCCAGTGCCCCAGAGAGTCTTACATTTTTCAAAGTTTTTTGTCTTTTTTTGTCTTTTTTCTATTGTCCTTAAGGTTAATCTGCAGGTTTGTAGTTTAACAGAAAGCTAATGGGGGATTTTGACTTTCTCAGTCAAATAAATCATGATGTTATTACATATAAGTGTATATTTTATAACATTGTGTAATCAACATGGATTAGGGAGCAGTATCCTATCCATGATGATCAGACATTAACCCAATGATTTCCAATGTTGTGCCCGCTTGATTTTTTAAAATTGTGTGAGCTACAGATTTCAGGGTTGGATTAGTCTATTTTATTCTGCTTGTTTTGAACATTAGAAATAATTTCCCTTTAAAGGGACAATCATCAGTCGCTACTTGTAAAATAATGATATGTATCCATTGATTCTTGAAGAATATAACTTAGAAATGCCTCACGAGCTTAGACGTACCCCATCAGAACCCAAAATATACATTTTCTTTACTCCAATGTTGGCAAACAAAGTAAGAAGATAATTTATAGTGCTGCTTTGAAAACAGTGTTGTTAGGGACCCAGTGTACAATGCCAGGACACAATGCCATTGAACAATAGCAGAGAGAAAGAGGCGAAGCGAGAGGCTTTTCTCCGCCCAAGATCTGTCCACGAAAATGTTTTTTTGTATGGAGAGTGTCGAATTTGAGAGTGAGAATGTCAATGAGTGTCAAATTTGGTCAACAAAAACATTTGATTGCTAATTTGCTACGTGAGGCTTATTTGATCGATTAGAAATGTAGTAATAGTTAGGTTGTACTGATATACACGCAGTATACAAAACATTAAGTACACCTGCTTTTTCAATGACATAGACTGACCAGGTGAATCCAGGTGAAAGTTATGATCCCTTATTGATGTCACTTGTTAAATCCACTTCAATCAGTGTAGATGAAGGGGAGGATACAGGTTAAAGAAGGATTTCTAAGCCTTGAGATAATTGAGACATGGATTGTGTACAGTACGTGTGCAATTCAGAGGGTGAATGTGCAAGACAAAATATAGAAGTGTATGGTAGTAGTTGCCAGGTGTACCAGTTTGTGTCAAGAACTGCAACGCTGCTGGGTTTTTCATGCTCAACAGTTTCCTGTGTGTATATAGAATGGTCTACCAACCAAAGGACATCCAGCCAACTTGACACAACTGTGGGAAGCAATGGAGTCAACATGGGCCAGCATCCCTGTGGAACGCTTTCGACACCTTGTAGAGTTCATGCCCCGATGGATTGAGGCTATTCTGAGGGCAAAAGAGGGGGGTGCATCTCAATATTAGGAAGGTGTTAGGGTAAGTAGACACACTTCAGTATATCGGAGTTGTCCCTGTTGTCAAAGAGATAGATAGAGGACTCATCATGGATATAACCCGTTTTAGCATGGACATTGCCATTAAGGGCTTCCACCATTTTAAAGTAGTCAACTAGGTGGGGATTCCTATGAGTTTGAGTAAATCAGCCAATGAAGAAGAAAATAGACTACTTTTAAAGGAGTCTCAATGGAGCCCTCTGAATGGCAAGAACGTTCCCACCTAATCTTGCCTCCTCCCTCCATAAATGAGGTCATGTAATTTCATTGTGATAGCGGTCACTTGACTATCTTTTCAATATAATAGACAATATTTGACAACCTCAATCTCCAATTGCTGCCACCAATGCCCGTCCTGGTCGCCAAGCTCAAGTTCCACTCGCAGGTATTGATTATGCCTTCTCAGCGATTATTTCCTTATTCATCAATTTATCAATCCTGTCGGACAGAAATATGAATTATTTGCCCTATTCCAGAATATCTTTGATGTTCCAATGAATGAAGAAATGTAAATAATATAAAAACACTGCTCTCTTAACCTAGCCTTCAAGGCACAGTGCAGTCCAAATATCGTTTTTTTCCTGTGTTTTATATCTTATTGTACAACAGTTGATTAAACTAACACTGCAGAAGTGTGATGCCATTTTTTTATTTTTATTAGATTCGATTTTATTTGATATAAAAACAGCTGCATTGGACCTTTAAGGTAGACTTAACCAAGTTAAGGTTAGCCTTATCGAATTGGACATGTTTAGAGTGGGCCTGTCCGATCTGGGGTTCATAAAATTATCCTAAGAGCCTTTTGTCCTGACTCTCTTCCTTATCTCCTTTTTGGAGAAAGGCCCACAGTAAATTGTCTCTTGCGATGCCTTCAGAGAGGAGAGGGAGATGAAGTGGAAGGTGACAAGAGTGCTGTTATTGTCTTTTGCTGTAGCAGTATAAAAACATCAAGTATAAGGTATTCAAATGGATCATAATTATACAGCAATCAAGCAGGCTTCAATCTTTCCACAACTTGGTGTTCCATTTAAGAATACATATTTTCCAATTTCTCATTCAAGTTCTGTGGTGTAGAAACAAGCTTTTCTTTTTTGTTCTTGCAAATTCAAGACTTATTATTTTTGTCACTTTTTCTTGATGACGTTTCTCTAAAACTAGATTGTTTTACCTGTTATTCTCCCTGAAAAGACCGTGAGACAGTGCTTTCTGGCAGTGTTCTGTGATGCCTAATGGTTCTTTTGCACCATTACAAGTTGAATTACCAAAAAGATGCACCTTGATAGACGGCGGGTGGGAGTGGGGGGGATGGAGCACACTGGTTTCTACTGAGAGTCACTCAGTAAAATGGCTTTCCACTTCACCTCTGAGCTAATTTAAAAAAGAACTGTGTGACAGTGCAGATCGCCTTTCATCCGCTGTTTAGAAATGGCAGTAGAAGAAGCCAGCGGGTGTCATATTCTAAAAAGAAAATGTCTCTCTCCTTCTATCCTCCATTTTCCTCTCTCACTTTCTCTTGCTCCCCCACCTCTCTCTCTCTATCTCTCTCTCTCTGTTCCGCACACACACAGAGGCACTCGCTCTCTCACATTGCAAGACTGTGCATCAATAAGGTTTGAAGATGTTATCACAGGGCCTGTGAACGGATTCCATCAACTCGCTGTGATTTGCATTTCTTAAACTAGGCAAAGCAAGAGCGATGCATTATACACCGCTGGCAATGTACTCTGCATAAATCCAGTATTTGAGCCTGCATTCAAGAATGTGTAATGTTATGGATTCCCTTTTAAGAGAATTTGCTTGAGTAGAGAGATGCATAGCTGGTTGTTTCTATTGTATTGAGCTTCTCCACTGGTAGCTTGAAATTGAAGTACTAAAGGGGGTCTGAACTTCCTGATTTGGCCTTGTTTTGGGGCTTGGTCATTAAGAAATGCAGCGGCCATGACTGAAGCCAAACAAAAGTTGTCTTGGGGGGAGGTTAATGTGGGTGTCTTGTGTGTGTTTGCAAGTGGTAAGCGTCTGCAAATTCACTCTGCCAAAACAGTACACAGTTACAGTCACTCACCCTTTTAGATAACTTAAAACAGTCTAAACAAATCTTGTGTCTTGAAGTTGCTTAGGGTAGCCAGTGGTAGCCAACTTCTTTAGGCTAGTGTGTGACCGTGGCAAAGTTGGTTTGACATTGGATAGCCTATCTTTGGTGTTAGTTAGGGACAGCAATAAATGACACAGTGTAAATGGGACAATATTTTAATGTTGCACCTATTTAGCTATTGAACTTTTTAAATATTGTCACATGTACATTGTGTAACTTACTGATGGTCCCTAGCTAGCCCCATAGGGATATCGAATGTCAAACCAAATTGACCATTGGATTTAACATTGGTTTGCAGCTGCACTCTGAATTTATGATTACTTGGGTGCTTCCAGCTGTGGGCATGTGGGCAGAAATTGAAATAAACCCAACCCAAGGAAAACTGTTACGGTAGCCTTCATTCCATGATATACCATTTTCTACAATCATTTCGCAAATCTCAGTTTTGGACGAGACTGATTTTTTGACCAAAATTATTTTATTTACAATTTGTAGTCAATTTTGACACTAGCTCATATCGATGCCACATAGGCTATTTTAAAAACGAGAAGTTGCTTTTTAGGCGCAGTGACTCTTTAATTACCTGCAATCAATATAACCAAAATAGTCAATGCACTCCTCCAAACAGGTACATATATTTAAATACTGTCCAGGCTAGCTGAAACAATAGATCACTTGCCATGTAGAGATACACATTCAGTTATGCTTCAATAAGACAGGCCTGCGTGGTCTTGCTTTGCACACTGACCTGTGTTTGGTAGTGAAGGTTGTGTATTCAGGCAAGCTGAGTGTTCCAGAGAAACGAGTGAGGTGGAATACCACAACATCCCTGGCTTTGTGTAGGTGTCATGCTCTTCTTTGGAGAATACTGATCAGGTTGTGGCCTCTTGTCACCACCAGCAAGTCAGAACACTACAGCTCTGCTCTCCTTGTCACCAATCTGAGAATCTTAGGAAGCATTGTGGGTAGGTGACCTAATACACAGAACCTCTGCAGTTGAAAATGGCTGTGCCCACCTTACTACAATATAATCTTTGCTCTAGAATCCAACACTGGAATAGATATTTAAACAGTAGTAGAAGTAGTAGGTGGTAGCTGTAGATGAATGACTTGTGGTTGAACTATTACAATGCTTTTTATGTCTGATTAATATAAACCACTAGCTTGTGAGAGAAATTTCAATATATTCGGTGATTATGAAGTAGAGAAAAAATCCCACCTCCTGTGAAACATCCACTTGACCATTAAATGTAACTGGAGCATACATGACATTTTCCAGTGTGCTCTAGTTACACAGTGATAATGGATAAGGGGAAAAAATGATTTGCTATGCTCTTCTCTCCCCACAATTCAAAGTTATGGCTATGTGTCACTGACTGTGTGATACGCTTTAGACTGGGTTAACACTGACATTATAAATCACCCACCTGTACAAACGCTGCAAAGAGCCACTACAGAAATGCCAGACAGAGCCAGAAGATAAATCATTGACTCTGTCGTCACACGGTGAAAATGATTTCATTGCGGTCCGTGGTTAATGACGATACCTAGCAAATGTTGTCTTTCCTTTGCAAAAATCTGCATCAATCTTCGTTCACTCAGATCAAAAATGGTTTGGTCATTATTGAGTCCCCAAGCATTATGGGTGGTTTAATCACCAGTCCTGGAACTTATTACTGGCTGGAATGGTGTCTCTCAATACCGTTCAGTAGGGTTGACACTCTGCATCACCACTGACGTGACCTTTGCACCAGGACTGAGGTCAAGTCCATTTAAATTCCCAGACAATTCAGGAGGAACACTGAAATTCTCATTCCAATTCTGTGTAATGCTTTTCAATAAGGAACAATTGGAATTTGGTTTATTTTCTGAATTGACTGGAATTGAAATTGAATTGACCCCAACCCTGCTTTGCATTATGTTGACTGACCACTGTATGAGAAATCCAATCACTGTATCCCAAAAGCATAGAACAATCACTATCTCTCTCTCCTCTCTCTGGCTTTCTCCTCATTTACGCGATAGAACCACAATGATTTGTATCCTCCGTTATAAGCTGTTATTTTACCATTGGTAGCGCAGCACTTTGAGTCTATTCCAGTTTTCACTGCATCAAGGAGACTTTGCTCACATGGAGTTGGGAGTTCTGTCTTACATGAACAGAATGTCCTATTCCACCCAACTGAAGCACAGGCAGCATGGGGGGGAATGGCGACAGGGAGACCTTCCAAACGAAGTGATAATAGCATACAATAAACCCCATAACAATTGGAGCCCACTGAAAAACATTCCCATCAGGCATAAACTGGTTGCAGTCATTGACTGATTGCAACATCGTCATTGCAAGCAGTTTTGCACAATTGGTAAGATGAATAGTGTTATCTGTATATGTCCACTCACTGTGTGTAAACCATAAAATCAGAGATTTGTTCAAGCTATGTTGTCCAAACAGCCTTAAAAGGTGTATTTACAAATCAATAAAACATGTGACCCAAAAGTCAACTGGCTGTATGATACAGGCAGTATCATAAACTCTAAAGCCTCCCAGGATATTTATTTCGGTGCAAGGTGCTTCTGTAACATACTGTAAGGAAAGGCGATGAAGGGGACAAATATTTGCATGCACATTTTGTAACAGCACCAAATGTCTCTCCCTTCAAACCTTTAACACTCTGAGAACATGGGGGAGGAAACATTATCCAGTGAGATTTACTTAAACAAGGGGCCCTGGGTAAGCTAACAAAACCTTGCAACACACTTTAGACTCACTCATCTGTTTTGGGTTATTCTTCATTGTGCCCTGTAGTCATTAATTGGAAACATAAAACTAGGCTGTGGTTTAGGTAGAAAGTCACTTGGTTTCCCAGGTGTAGATCAATTATTCAACAAGAGGTGACAGAGAAGTGAGCTTTAAAGTTCCCCTTCATAGTTTCACTTTCCTGTGACTACTTCCTCCCCATTTATTTTTGCACATAGTGCCAGGCACAAAACGGTGTTTACCCTCTGCAATATAAAAAAATATAGATACATGGAAATTGAAGTATATTTATCTCTATAACTTTATGTCAGGTCTCTTAAGGATTCAGCATTATGTTTTTTGAATAGTCTGTGACAAGTTCTCTGATATAGTATTCCGATTTTGTGTTAGATTGGGGGGTGAAAGAAAAACTTTGAGAAACTTTATTTTCAATTATTCATGCTGATGAAATTATTCCTTTCATAATATTTTCATTCTCTGGAGAGTTGACATCCAAATTTAATATAGAGGCATAGATAACAATTATTATTTGATTTGCTGTCTATAAGCATTAGGAATGCAAAGCATGTGGATAGTTGATGCATTTCCGAGTGTTTGCGTTACATTAACCTGAGTACCCTTGGTGGGCAGAGTATCTGGCAGGGTAATGAGTCCACTTCTGGATTTGACACATTTTAATTGGCATGTTTCAAAGTATCAAAACAGGAAATGATGAGGGAATTGAGTACCGTAAATTCCGGACTATAAGCCGCAACTTTTTTCCCAGGCTTTGAACCCCGCGGCTTAAACAATGACGCGGCTAATATATGGATTTTTCCCGCTTTCAATTTTTTTTCTACCAAAAAAACACATTCTGTTACGTACTCAGTTTTTTGGCGGCATGAAGCTTTCATTAGACCAATGAAATTGCCGAACGGGTTATGGTCAAACAACTTTTTTTTACTGTTTAGATTAAATCGAGCGCTCTCAAACTTCCCATCATTCTGATTACGGTAGTCATTTTGTCACCCTCATCATGGCAAAGACACGGAGAAATGCATATGATGCAGCTTTCAAGTTGAAGGCGATTGATCTGGCTGTTGGAAAAGGAAATAGAGTTGCTGCACGAGAGCTTGGTCTTAATGAGTCGATGATAAGACGTTGGAAACAGCAGCGTGAGGAATTGGCTCAGTGCAAAAAGACAACTAAAGCTTACTGATTATTTTTTATTTTTTGTTACAAGCCGTGTTTCGTTAAAGCCTATTTATTTTTGTTACAAGCCGTGTTTCGTTAAAGCCTATTTATTTTTGTTACAAGCCGTGTTTCGTTAAAGCCTGTGTAAAGTTCATTTGTTTCAATGTACCGGTAGGCACCTGCGGCTTATAGACATGTGCGGCTTATTTATGTTCAAAATATAAAAAACATTTTTAATTCAGTGGGTGCGGCTTATAGTTAGGTGCGCTTAATAGTCCGGAAATTACGGTATTAATAATGATGAGCGAAGGTGGGGTTTACAATATACTGTGTGTTTATCACCTGAAAATGTCATGCATGTCACTGTGCAATCCATGTGAAATTCCATAAATATGTCAGGGAATTCCAACTTCCGAAAGATACAGTAGGCAGGCCTGATGGAAAAACGTGTAGATCCACTAACCTTGTCTACAGGAACCTTCATCTTAAGACTTGAAAGAGCATGAGAGAAGAAGTGCAAAAGTGGCCGTAGTAACAAAATCATAAGCAAGCTTTCCTTTGCCCTCCTTTTTAGTTCTAAGAGAACACATCATGTCATTAGGATGGCTTTGCAATTTCTTACCCCCTCATTGCATCATAACAATGTTGTATTACAAAACACCAGGCATCTGGATACAGAACAGTCCATATCTACATAATGGATTATAATGAGTCATTTTGTCCACTCAAAATGTTTATTTCAACTCATCTGACATGCCCTGACATGTCCTCCCACCATGGCAAGCCTTCTGCATCATTTGAAGAAAGTTGGACGTAGGATTTCTGGAAACTTAACTTTCTGTGTGCTAACTTCCCTCAGCACATATATGTAGATATAACTGTTGTAACTGATATAACCATTACATCGTTGTCACTGGATCTGTGGTTCCAACCATCTCCCAGCACTGGTCTCTACTACAGTCAATGGGGAACATGTCAATAAGACAGCTTCTCTCTACCCCTCCATCTTTTTTTAAAGTCCAGAGGGACTTTTCCCCTCCCTGGAGCATTCCAGCTCCCCTGCCAATCAAGAGATGATGATTGAATTAGTGCAAACTCTGGCTGTTCGGCTTCCGCTGGACGACAGACAGATCCCGAGTAGAGATTAGGCAAGTGTGAAGTTCACCCTCCTTCAGAACTCGACTGTTGCCTCGCTCTCCCTACAGCTCTCAAAGGCAAGGAGAGGCTTCTTGTCTGTCATTCCTAGAATCATCCACCCTGAGCGGAATTTAAACTAGGGAGACACGCATCTTGTCCATCACGTACTCAGGCAGGGGGAATTGAATGGTGGATCAGCTTGGAGAGTGTGGTATCAATGTTTCCGCAGTTTCTCGAAAACTCCCTGCAGCTAAAGTGGGGTTGGTGGTGATAAGAATGCAGAAAGCTTGCTGTGCCGTCATGGATAGCCATTTAGCGATAGCCTGTAATAGGACAGGAAGGCAGGCAAATTCCTGTGGAAACATCTTCAGTATCATTTAACATGATGATTTAAATGGTCTGCCTGACACAATAAGTTGCCAAACAAAGCAAATAACAAACTGAGGCCCGGGGCTCATTTTGGGACGCTTAAATAGGTCATTGTCTTTTGTTGTTTTCATAACTATCTTGTCTTTTCAAAATGCCTCTCGTGTGTCGATGTTCAGTGGAGAAATCGATGCCTGTTCCCAACATGGGACTTTTATCCACCCAGCCAGAAGTAAATCGTGCAGATGTTAAAATGTACCCAGTTCCATGCGAGGTATCCAAGTCAGTTGGGGGTGTCATGCTGGGAACACGAGAGAACTGCTTCAGAGAACAAAATAACACTACCCCAACATGAAGCGTGACAAACAACTTAGGACGCATTGCTTGGATAAATCAACATGCTTTTCCTGCTCATTGGCATTTGTCAAAACACAACAGAAACTGCCTTCAATGCCCAATGGTTCAGTAATAATTTGGCGAGAGGAGGTGTTGTGAGAGTGAAATATGGTGACACTCTAAATAAAAGGCCAAGACTCTCTCGAATTGTTCCAGGAAGTGAATCTGTGGACTGTTATCTAACTGGTTGGGAATGTGGTGCTGAGAAGTACTCCATGGGCAGTACTTTTCAGTTAATAATGGAGCTCCTTTTGAGAATGAGCTTTATGAAAGGAGTCTATCAGAAATACTCAAGATGTATTGAAGTAACTGCAACACTAGCTGATGTTCAGCTTATTCTGATATGTGGAGAGTGGTACAATATTCTACAACACGGATGAAGCTACTTTCCATTGTCAGTATTGAAAGAAAAGCACCAACTAATATGAATGATTAAAGAACCTGGCCGTCTGACACAAACCCTGCAAGCAGGGTGCAATGCATGGACTGTGTAGACTGTGTGTAGAGGAATTGCAGCAATTTGATTCCTTTGTACCAAGAGGGCCACATAGCTCCACCCATGTGTGCAATCTAACACTTTAGTTATGGGTTTTTAATTGGATTTCATAATGTGTTTTTTCTTCTAATAGACCAAGATATTGTTATGGGTTATGATTCAGCCCTTTTTTATGAGACCATTGAGTGAAAATAATGACTCTCTTGGTCTTTATTTTCTTAGAGTTTCCTGCATGCCAGAGAAGAGAAATGTTTTCTCTTCGTATTAAAGACTGGTGTGTCAGGTACTTTATTGCGTCCATTAGGAGGTCGATTATCCAGTCCAGCCCACTTGAGGCAAAAAAAAAACGTACACGCTTCATTGATTGCAGGAGCATCGTTGGGTGAGGCGCGGTCAAAAATAAAACAAACTGCTGATCCAGGCAGTAAAACAAGGCCGCGATGAGAAACCCATATTCTTCCTTTTTATATTGAATTTTAATAGTATCATCTTGTGGTATATTGTGTGAAAGTTTTATGGACAAGATTTATTTATTTTTCTCTGAAAAATGTATGAGATAGTTTACTGTTAATAGGCCCATACCAAGATTTCTGAATGTGGTTTTGATTTGGAATAATTTACATGAATCATTTACCTAAGTTCTTGAAATGAAATATTACAAAATGGAGACATTTATTATTTAATTAGGAAATGTATAATTGTCTAAATTTAAAATATGATATATTTGTCAAAACAAAATACCAGTAGACACACAAGGCTGATTACATGATCCAAAATGGTGCTGAATTAGACACTTTATTAGACAGTAAAACAGCAGACTATACAGATGGAGAAGTGGAAGCATCCGCCAGCCAAAATGGTAAGCATATTTTATGCCTTCAACTCAGGGCCGGATATCAGCCAGAATGCCATTATCGATAGTCATCATCGACCACTGCTGTGTAAGCACTAAACCTCAGCCTTAATGATTGCCTGTGAGTTCTCTGCTGAGCAAGAGAGGAAAAAGGAGAAAACAAGGGGATTAGTGGGCCTTTACGTCTGTGAGTGTCATTACAAATACACTGTCAGACCTGTCTCCAGTACTGTCCTAAAGAAGAGGAGGTATTTTATGTGAGAGGAAGTGTTTGTGTGTGTGTGTGTGTGTGTGTGTGTGTGTGTGTGTGTGTGTGTGTGTGTGTGTGTGTGTGTGTGTTGTGTGTTGTGTGTTGTGTGTTGTGTGTGTGTGTGTGTGTGTGTGTTGTGTGTGTGTGTGTGTGTGTGTGTGTGTGTGTGTGTGTGTGTGTGTGTGTGTGTGTGTGTGCGTGTCTGTCTGCGTGTCTGTCTGCGTGTCTGACTGTCTGCCTGTCTGCCTGTCTGCCTGCCTGCCTGCCTGGGCAGGAGAGTTTTCCTTACACTTCTAGCATCAGGACAAGCTGAAACAATTGGTTCTGTTGGAGCCCTCATCCCCACCACTGGGGAAGTAAACACAGAGAGAAAGAGGGCTTCAGGTATATTTGCGGGGGAAGAGTAAATACAAACAAACAGAGAAAGCAGTGGCTCTAAGGGACTCAGCAAACAAGCGCAATGTTGGAGAAAATGGTTGATAACTCACAAGAGGTTCTTTCTATTTCCAGCTACATATTACATCTTTACTTCATTCTTTGGTGTCAAAGTGGACATTTACCGTGTAAGATTCTAGTCATTTGTATTAGAAAACTAAGAATGGAATCTCCTAGCCTCGAACGAACCAGCCTGATCTCGCGACCGTACATTCTGTTTAGCAACACAGATCGGGATGGTTCGTACGAGGCTACGAATCTCCATTCCTTACTCTCAAATTAGCAAGTACATTTCTTACCCAAGTTGTGTCTCATTACATTGCTCACTATCCACAATCCTATTTATGATTGGATTTTCTAGTATAATCTGGTTCTTAATTATCCTGTTGGGGATAATGGGCAGTATTTGCACGGATGGATAAAAATACGTATCCGATTGAATCTGGTTACTACTCCTGCCCAGTAACTAGAATATGCATATAATTAGTATATATGGATAGAAAACACTCTAAAGTTTCTAAAACTGTTTGAATGGTGTCTGTGAGTATAACAGAACTCATAGGGCAAGCCAAAACCTGAGAAGATTCCAAGCAGGAAGTGGAAATCTGATTTGTGGAATCACCTTCAACACTTTGCCTATGTAACACACCGTAAGTTAGGATTCATTTAGCACTTCCTAAGGCTTCCACTAGATGTCAACAGTCTTTACAAAGTGGTTTGAGTGTTCTCCTGTAAAAACTGACCGAACGAGAGGCCTGGAAAGTTGGTCATAGGCGGATGGCCATGTCTACTATGACGCGCATGCGTGTGGGGACCCTTTCTTTCCGAAACGTTTTATAAGACAATGCAATCGTCCGCCTTGACTATTATTGAAGTTCTGATTGAAAAAGGCCCTAAAGACTTATGCTATACAACGTTTGACATGTTTGAACGAACGTACATTTTATTTTTTTTTGCTCTTTCGTGGCGACAAGTCCCGCGGGCTTCGGTACATTTTGAGTAGCCTATAGAACGCGCTAACAAGAAGGAGCTATTGGGACATAAATTATTAACTTTTTAGAACAAAACTACATTTGTTGTGGACCTGGGATTCCTGGAAGTGCCTTCTGATGAAGATAATCAAAGGTAAGTGAATATTTACAATAGTATATTTGATTTTAGATGGTTCCAAGATGGCGCTAACATGTATCGCCTAGCCTATTTGTCTTAGCATAGTACCCCGTTTACTGCAAAGTGTGATTTCCCAGTAAAGTTATTTTGAAATCTGGCAATGCGGTTGCATTCACGAGATGTTAATCTATAATTCTTTGAATGACAATATTATAATTTACCAATGTTTTCGAATAGTAATTTTGTAAATTGTAGCGCTGATTCACCGGCAGCATTTGAGGGAAAATATTTTCTGAATTTCACCGCCACTGTAAAATGCTGTTTTTGGATATAAATATGAACTTGATAGAACAAAAAATGCATGTATTGTCTAACGTAATGTCCTAGGAGTGCCATCTGATGAAGATTGTCAATGGTTAGTGCATCATTTAGCTGGTTTTCTGCTTTTGGTGACGCCTGTCTTTGCATTGACAAAACATTACACACAGATATTTTCAATGTACTGTCCTAACATAATCTAACTTCATGCTTTCGCCGTAAAGCCTTTTTGAAATCGGACAACGTGGTTAGATTAACCTGTTATGGCTAGGGGGCAGTATTTTCACGGCCGGATAAAAAATGTATCCAATTTAATCTGATTATTACTCCTGCCCAGAAACTAGAATATGCATATAATTATTAGCTTTGGATAGAAAACACTCCAAAGTTTCTAAAACTGTTTGAATGGTGTCTGTGAGTATAACAGAACTCATTTGGCAGGCCAAAACCTGAGAAGATTCTGTACAGGAAGTACCCTGTCTGACCATTTCTTTGCCTTCTTGATTGTCTCTATCCAATACAGGGGATCTCTGCTGTTATGTGACACTTCCTACAGCTCCCATGGGCTCTCAGAAGGCGGCAAAAAGCTGAATGATATCGAGGCAGCCTCTGGCTGAAAAACATTAGCGCGTTTGGATAGTGGCCAGTCACAGTACTATGAGACTCAGGCTCGTGCACGAGGGGATCCCATGCTTTTATTTTCTCTCTCTTTTGTACGTAAACACGCTTTCCCGGTCGGAATATTATCGCTTTTTTACGAGAAAAATTGCATAAAAATTGATTTTAAACAGCGGTTGACATGCTTCGAAGTACGGTAATGGAATATTTAGACATTTTTTGTCACGAAATGCGTCGTGCGCGTGACCCTTATTTACACTTCGGATAGTGTCTTGAACGCACGAACAAAACACCGCTATTTGGATATAACAATGGATTATTTGGAACCAAACCAACATTTGTTATTGAAGTAGCAGTCCTGGGAGTGCATTCTGACGAAGAACACCAAAGGTAATCAAACTTTTCTAATAGTAAATCGGAGTTTGGTCAGGGCTAAACTTGGTGGGTGTCTAAATAGCTAGCCGTGATGGCTGGGCTATCTACTCAGAATATTGCAAAATGTGCTTTCACCGAAAAGCTATTTTAAAATCGGACACCTCGATTGCACAAAGGAGTTCTGTATCTATAATTCTTAAAATAATTATTATGTTTTTTGTGAACGTTTATCGTGAGTAATTTAGTAAATTCACCGGAGGTTTGCGGGGGGTATGCTAGTTCTGAACGTCACATGCTAATGTAAAAAGCTGGTTTTTGATATAAATATGAACTTGATTGAACAAAATATGCATGTATTGTATAACATAATGTCCTAGGTGTGTAATCTGATGAAGATCATCAAAGGTTAGTGCTGCATTTAGCTGTGGTTTTGTTTTTTGTGACATTATATGCTAGCTTGAAAAATGGGTGTCTGATTATTTCTGGCTGGGTACTCTGCTGACATGATCTAATGTTTTTCTTTCGCTGTAAAGCCTTTTTGAAATCGGCCAGTGTGGTTAGATAAAGGAGAGTCTTGTCTTTAAAATGCTGTAAAATAGTCATATGTTTGAAAAATTGATGTTTTTGTATTTTTGAGGAATTTGTAATTCGCGCCACGCCTATCATTGGATATTGGAGCAGGTGTTCCGCTAGCGGAACATCTAGATGTAAGAGGTTAAAAGGTTCACGATCAAGGCATACCAGAACTATACTATAACAACTTTCATCATTGAGCTCCAATGACCTCTAAGAAAATCAAACTGGTTATGTTGTGATTCTGATATGTGAAAGATCTGTGAAAACCACATCAAAACCTGGCATCGATATTTTATATGATGAAGAGACTTGCTCAGGAGAAAGTAGAACTAATCCTCGTCTACCTGATTTAAACAAGCCTTGTTATTAACACAGCGGGTTCATTGAAAAACAGACAGTTGTTTGAAAACCTGGTGTTGCTGTTGTTTTGCTTTGTGGGTTAATTTATGCCATTCAAACCTGTTGTGGATAGGGGGCAGTATTTTCACGGCCAGATGAAAAAAACGTACCCAATTTAATCTGGTTACTACTCTTGCCCAGAAACTAGAATATGCATATTATTAGTAGATTTGGATAGAAAACACTCTGAAGTTTCTAAAACTGTTTGAATGATGTCTGTGAGTATAACAGAACTCATATGGCAGGCAAAAACCTGAGAAAATTCCAAGCAGGAAGTGGCCTGTCTGAGAATTTGTAGTTCTTCTTTTGATTCTCTATCGAAACTACAGTATCAGTGGGGTTACGTAGCACTTTCTAAGGCTTCCATTGGCTCTCTAAAGCCTTCAGAAAGTGGATTGAGGTGTCTCCTGTCTCTGGGCAGAGTATAGTAGCTCAGTTTCTCAGTGGTCTGCCTGGTGACAAAGAGATTGGATATGCGCGTTCACGCGACCACGCTGTTTTTTCTTTTCCTCTTTGAATGAATACACTATTATCCGGTTGGAATATTATCGCTATTTTACGAGAAAAATACCATAAAATTGATTTTAAACAGCGTTTGACAGCTTCTAAGTACGGTAATGGAACATTTTGATTTTTTTTGTCTCGAAATGCGCTCGCGCGTTACCCTTTGGATAGTGACCTGAACGCACGAACAAAACGGAGGTATTTGGACATAACTATGGATTATTTGGAACAAAAACAAAATTTCTTGTTGAAGTAGCAGTCCTGGGAGTGCATTCTGATGAAGATCAGCAAAGGTAATACAATTTTTGTAATACTAATTCTGAGTTTAGTGTGCTTCGAAGTTGGCGGGTGTCAAAATAGCTAGCCGTGATGGCTGAGCTATGTACTCAGAATATTGCAAAATGTGCTTTCGCCGAAAAGCTATTTTAAAATCTGACATAGTGTAACGGATTGGCAGTCGTGGTGAAGGAATGAGGCACAGGAAGCAGCGAGCACAGGGTAGTGGCGTATTTAATGTACACTCACTCATCAAATAAAATACTCCCAAACACAGGGGAGAAAATACACACGGCGTAAAATAGCGCCGACATGAACATGAGCCGTCACAATAGAAATAATCCCGCACAACACGGAAGCGGACCAGCTAACATAAATAGCCCCGCTAATTAACCAAACTAAACACAGGTGCACAAAACCAAAAAGAAGGGGAAACCAAAAAGGGAATCAGTGGTAGCTAATAGGCCGGTGACGACGACCGCCGAGCGCCACCCGAGCAGGAGGGGGCGCCACCGTCGGTGGGAATCGTGACACATAGCGTTTCCATAAAGGAGTTCTGTATCTATAATTCTTAAAATAATTGTTATGTATTTTGTCAACGTTTATGATGAGTAATTTAGTAAATTCACCGGAAGTTTTCGGTGGGAATACATTTTCTGAACATCACACGCCAATGTAAAAAGCTGTTTTTTGATATAAATATGAACTTGATTGAACAAAACATGCATGTATTGTATAACATAATGTCCTAGGAGTGTCATCTGATGAAGATCATCAAAGGTTAGTGCTTCATTTAGCTGTGTTTTGGGTTTTTGTGACATATATGCTTGCTTGGAAAATGGCTGTGTGATTATTTTTGGCTATGTACTCTCCTAACATAATCTAATGTTTTGCTTTCGCTGTAAAGCCTTTTTGAAATCAGACAATGTGGTTAGATTAACGAGAGTTATCTTTAAAATGGTGTAAAATAGTCGTATGTTTGAAAAATTGAAATTATTGCATTTTTTAGGTTTTTGTATTTCGCTCCACGCTCTTCCATTGGATATTGGCGAGGCGTTCCGCTAGGTTCAATGCGTGGGAATTTGTATGAGTTGATATTCATCTCAAGGATCTTCGAAGGATTTCGGACGATGTCACTAGAATTGAACCAAAAACAATGTTCATAGGTTCCATCACTATGAGAACAATCAATTATATATTTCACATCTATATTAAGTTGCAGCACTGTGCTTTACTTCATTTGTCACTTTTGATGACTGGAGTTCTTAAATTGTGATTTCTCTCTGACTTTCATCAGCCTGCTAAGACTTCAGAGAAACAGTTTTGTTCGAGACAAGATGTCCTGTTGGATACGTCTACCATTCCAGCCTCATCCACCAACAATCCATTTCTGGAACCAGTGGATGCACTTGAGTGATGGGAGTGCAAAAGTAATGACATTCGACCATCACTGAATGAGAGAGTCAAAAGATTGCCTTGGATCAGTGAAATTGCTATATCTTTGGCTGTTTTGAGAATATCTCCCCTTGTCCTTTTTCTCTCTCTCCTCACCAGGACTTCAAGAGTAGCCTTTGACTTATGTTATCAGTTTGTGGTTCAGTGCAGTGCACAGTCTTGTGAGACGGCTATTTGGTGTTGGAGGATGCCCACAGCAGAAATTCCATTACCCTCCACCTAGATTCTCAACCGAGATTTAGACGTTTTCTAACTCACAGAGAAGGACAGAGGTGGATTTCCAGTTGAGAAAAACAGTGAACATGTGGTTATTTGTGTTCATCCCCTACTAAAGCAGCCATGCTGGAAAGAAACACACAATCAATTCTCTCTCCCCCTTTCCCCTCTAGAACTCCAATTGGGCTGTTCTCCAATCGCTAAGGCTGCGTTTACACAGGCAGCCCAATTCTGATCTTTTGCCCATTTATTAGTAAAAGAACTGATCTGATTGTTCAAAAGACAAATGAACGGAAAGAAATATCAGAATTGGGCTGCCTGTATAAACGCAGCCTAACTGACAAGACGCAACAATGAATTCACTGGCAGACTGTGTACTTTTATCTCTCCTCTCAAAGAGCCACTGCTTGAAGAAGCGTCTCGATCATTTCTCCACACACAATTCACTAAATACATGGGTGTCCTCTTTCAAAGGACGAGGAGGCTGGTGAAGCCTTCATCCCCAGAAATAATGGTTTCCAAACTGCCTTCTGTCAAGTGAGGGATGATAATTAACAGAAACGGGACCAACTCACAGGAGGGCTGAAGTGGTTGAGATCACTTTAGTGGATGGTGAAGCGGGAAGATTCAAATTGGAGGATTATTAATATTTCATTAACACGCCTTCTACCTTGTTCCCAAATGTTTCTGAGGTAATTAAGCTCTGTCCTATTCACTTCAACCAAGGGAGACTTTTTCTGGAGGCCCATTCTTGGCTGCAGTAAGCTCAAGCTGAATATCACTAGAGTGTTGGGCTGTTTCTCTGATCTCCTATTCCACGACAAGACGCTGTGTTATGACTCACACAACCACCTGTCATACTGTGTTTTTGTGAAGGCCATTAAGATTGAAGTTATGAGAATATAGGAAATCAGCCAAACTGACAGTCTGTCATTTTATTAGCATCGTTATGCATACTGCTATAATGAATCATTTATATTGCTTTACTAAATAAAATGGTATCAGAAACCATACTGCATTATTCTCTTTATTAGACTAGTGCAGACAGCATCAGGAGTTGAATAATAGCCATTACTATGTAAAATAACCACATTAGGCACAAGCCCAACCATTCGTTTACTTGCCTGAAAGAGTGTAATGACTTTAGAGCATTGTCACAAACAGAATCTCAAGGGGGCGATAAAAAATGCAAATAAATAATTTTCATTTAAATGGTGTAAATCAAAAACAGCCCTAGGTTGTGTTTAGGTGGTTAGTAGTTGCAGCGGATGATAATTGGTGGTACCCAGGGACTGTTGGTTCGTCACTTATCCATTGCTATTATTTGTTTGTTGCGCGGATGCCTCCTCAATTTGCCTCAGCAGTTTGTGTTCTTGTTAATATGCAGTGTGCAGCATTTAGGATAGTAGCCCAACATGAGTGCAGACTACTTTGAGTAATTGATTATTTCAACCTAAATATTTAGTTACGTTTAATTTTGTAAAGTAATGTTCGTGTGCAGTGCATTACTGAATGAACCCAATTTATTTGAAAAATCCACCAGGAAAGTTAATACTGCCAATAAAGGAACACGTCCAGGAAGTGTTCTTGAAGTTTTAAGGTACAGTAGCAACAAATCTCTCTACAACACTACACCAGGTCCCATTTATCTCTATTAGTTCCTCACCACCTTGCAAGAACCCCAGTACCTCCCGAAATGCACTTCTTCATCCCCGCTCACTATATCGCCATCCATGCTTTCACACTCCACCGAAAGAATTGGCTCCTGAATGATATGTGGGCCGGATCCAAGGTGATGCTGTCATTTCTCACTGTGGTCTCTCCACTCTCTCTCTCGGATGCCGGCTGGGCTGGGAAACCTATCTCGCTGTAAAATGTGGTCTCAAGCTAATGGTAGCAACTAAATCCACCTATGATTTATGAGTCCCCACTGGCTTCAGCTTTTGAGGCGAGAGCCGCAGATCTGCTAGTGTCACTCACACCAGGGACACTAAATCATGCTAGATGAAGGCCTCTACTATATTTGAGCAGTTTGGAGTTGAAATACCAAGTACACTTGCCTGTTATCCAGACTCTGAAACATTGAATAGAGTGTTTGTTTTGGTTTAATTGGGAAGCAATTTTGTTATAAGAGTCTAATTCAAGAGGTGCCAACGTTTAGTGGTTGATTATAAAGCGGGAATAATATTGGCATAGCGTTTTTGGATAGACTACTGATGTCCTCTAGAATTCAATTGAAATGCGTGTGACCACGTTGGCCTAGTTAGCCCCTGGCCACCATTGTAGAACAAGGGAAGCAAACATGCTAATTGCAATAGTTGACCTGCCCAGAGCAATAAAACTGCATGCTGATGTTCTGTTGTTTTATGTGTACCTGTGTACCCTGTCTGTTTACATCCCTTATAGTTTTAATGAATCTCTCAATCAAGTTAACAACCAATATTGCAGTGGGTGCTTGTTGAATTCTGGATGTGTCAAATGAAACTGAAAGGGATACATTCACTTTTGGTTATGTTTTGTGTGTCTAAGGATTGGACTACATCATTTCACAGATGTAAAGCTGTGTAAACGTGCATTGTTTCATTACTAATGTTCTTTTCCCTTCTCTTTTCTTTTTCTTTCCTGCTGCTTCTATGATGAACAACTGTCCTTATTCACAATGTAGGTGAGTATTACTTTGAGTGAGCAAATCGTTAGTGCATGAAGTATCCAAACTCATGGTCCTCTCATCATGTCAGTCTTGTATTCATGTCATTGATAACACCATTAGCTCCAGTCAATAGATGGTCCTCTTTAATGAATGTATGCATTCAATTGCACTATAGTTAAGGACCATGAAAGTTGTCATTTGGCATTTCAGTCTCTTCCACCTCATTGAAAATAACCTAGTCCTTCATGTTTCTTTCTTGCTCGGGTCTGATTTGCAGGCCAGATAGAATAATTTGGTCTGGGGTTTCTGTTGTCATGGAAACCATCCTTTTCAACAGACTGCTGACATACTTGATGTTTAGGTCCCTAGTAACTCTGATATGATCTGTCTTGGTGATTAATAAGTAGATTATGATGATGATGTTTTTGGGGGTCAGCAGAAGGGTAGAAATTAGAGCTAGAATAGAACAGACAAGATATTTGAATTTAGAGAGAGGAGAAATATGAGCTATGGAAAAGAGAGAAAAATAAATGAAGAGACAGAGAAATGCAGAGGATAACAATGATCAGTGCCCAGACCAAAAATCCACACAGTGCAAGCCAAAAGCATTGGCATTTGTTAGTACACTGCAAAATGAATTTGGTCGTTAGCCCTGTAGCGCTTTTAATCTAGGCCAGGATAATTTACTTGGCATACCTGGAATTTTGACTGGTTTACCTACTATAGTGTCTCCCGATACAGTCCTAATCTTTGAGGTTGACCCATACTGATGAAAGCTACAGTAGGTCATACCCAGCTGATGTTCAGACTCTTACAAAGTCCATGCAAGCCCTGCATGACCTACCCATTGACTGTGGTTGACTGTCAAAGGCCCCCAAATCCTTTAATGTTGGTGCAGAGACTTTAGACTTGGAGAAACTCTGGAGCTAGCGGAGGAGGCATCAGCAGGTCTCTCACTGGGATCTAACTCACCTCCTCTGGGGAACAGCGATGTCCCAGTTTCCATACCTAGTGTCACTTTGTCCATAGCGACTTCCCGTCTCTATAGCAGGGAGAGACCTGCTCCCAAAAGATTCAACGTTTGGCTATCACTCCCTCTGTGTCTCAAATGTTACAGTTGTGACGGGACCTAGAGGTTTTTAACCTCTGGGGTTTAGCTCGCTGTGCAAGTCAAAAGGATGGCTAACATGATAACCCAGATATCCATCTAACTATCATGACTATAAGCAGTCCCAAATCAACCCATATTCCCGACCCCCCTAGGCACTCGTGTAGTGCCATAATGTGGACGCCTATTAAATCAGCTCAGATTTACACGTGTCTAGGGGTTAGGAGCCAGATATTGATTTGGGAATCAGGGCTACTTTCTCCAATGCTTAGTTGACAAGACCTCAATACTAGTCATACAGTGTTGCTCGGGTAAAGTGATTGACAGTATTTTCATCTTCAAGCTTGTCCTCTTTACCCTCCCACTGCAACAGGCATCTACCCTAACATCCACTTCAGCCAGACACTGTGTTGGTATACTGCTCAAAACTACAGAGGGACAGGTCTGTGTGTGGGTAGATCAGGAATGGCAGGGGACCCTTGTGAAGGTTTTGAACGCGAGTCGTGAATGGCAGTCAATTCAGATCAATGGAATATACATTTCCGTGGCTAGAACTTTCTTTTTTTTGGTCGGGCAGGGGAGAAGGCCCTTCTGGGTCAGCTTTTGATGGGCTGGATCAAAACGGGGGCCTGTGGGGGAGGCTCTCTCTCGAATCCACATGAATGTTTCATCACCACAGGCTTCATGGGGGAAAGACACTTCCCGGTTGATGGATGGAGGAGATGAAAGGAGAAAGGGAGAGGAGGAGGAACCAATATAACCAAGATGTACAAAGAAGCATACACAGAGAGAAAAGACACTGAGATTAGTAGTTCAGTGCCGAGAAAGGGAGATGGAAAGAGAGACCAATGAAAAGAGAGTAAAGGAGAGAAAGAGAGCGAGAGAGAGGGGTAGGAGAAAAAATGAATTAGCTGAGGATAGAGAGAAGGGGTGGGGGTGGCAGCAACAACAACAGAATGAGAAAAAACGTATTTGTAAATAGTTAAAGAGCCTTTACTTTGGATCATATATAACATCTGTGTCAGCCCAACTAGGAACAACATTCCTACAGTAGAGTGGTTAAATTCTGACTATGGGTGGGTGGGGTCTGGGCCATTAGCTGCATCATTTTTTTTTCAAGCTGTATTTCCTTTCCACACACAAAGCAAATGAAAGCAGGAATCCGGATGTTGTGTCTTCAGACAGAAGCCTGTGGATTTTCTAGTCTCTGCTGAGAGAGGAAGTCTAAAGTACTCTAGTAGCTACTCACCACTTCCAGGGGGGGAATGAAATGGTGAAATAAGTAGTAGCCTGGGAGAAGATGGACCAGCTCTAACCGAGGCTAAATTGCCCGGGTGATGAGATGGAGAGTATAGGCTCGGACACCACACATGAGGGAATTTCACCACGGGCCAATTGCTGAGACATGATCGATCCTGTATTCTTCATTCCAATCTCACTTTAGTGTCAACACAAGGCTTATGAATACAAGTCTTTTTTTCTCCCTCTCTCTCACCCCTCCTCCTAACAATTACATTTGCAGTGCTGAGGCGCATTAGGTTTGAAATGGACATTCTCCTGCCTGGATCCTTCTGTTCTTATGAGAGATTACTCCAGGGAGTTTGACAACGAACCAACAAGAACACATGCTGCATTTACAATGGTTGTGGCCAGTAAAAACACACAGACACACAGACACACTGCAGTATGCTACAGTATGCCACAACACCACATTGTCCCCTTCTCTTTCATTGGTTCCTTCCCTTGTGGAATATCCACCACATTTGTCATGTCACACCGCATAAAAGTCATGCTTCTGCACCTCCAAAGCTATGCATGGTGCAGGACTACATTTTGGCCATCGATAATACCAATTTCATGCAGAGTTGTGTTCTACTTATAGGTACAGATTGGAAAACGAACAACAATGTACAGACACCACCAGGGATATATCATATTAGCTCTGTTTTGGAGAGATGCACGCTGGGATGCCAATTGACAACAATGTGACCGTTATTGATCGTGATGCAAAGTATTCATTACTGAATGCACACATACTGCTGATAGTATATTTACCCAGAAAACACCATTGATTAGTCATTTCAGCCACAATAAGCAGGCAGGCAATGTTGTTTTCAGGCTTGTCATATGAAATGGTTCTCTTCTCTCTGTTTGTCTAGGCCAGAGGTTCTTAAGCTTTTTCAGCTCAAGACCCAAATGAGAAATGCACTGTCCTCGAACGACCCAAATGAAGAAAAAATAGTGTGTGATTATAACGTTTACTCATAACTCATGACCCACCTCTCACATGTTCAGGGCCCACTTTGGGTCCCAAAACATAGTTTAAGAAATCCTGGTCTAAGCCATTGTAAATTGAAGCATTTGGCCCAGCTGTGCAATATGCAGTCTTTTCTCTTCACTACGTAAGTACAGGTGTGTTCCTCTTGAAAAATCCAAACCAGACAGGTTATGACTGGTTATGATCGCCAGTCTGATTCTCCTACCAATACCTCCAATACCTTGGCCACCTACATTAACCAGCATCACTCATGACTCTGCCAAACAGGGGTGAAAGGGAACAAAAATACACCTCCGAAAGTTCGGCTAATGGATGGGGATTGTTGAAGATTAGACTTGACAGTTTGTAGCAGCAGCTAGACAGCAGGTCTGTCGTCATTACACCATCTATTTCTGGGTCCCTAGCTCCTTTGCCAGGCTACCCAAACTCCTTGCTCCGGCCAAACACTACGCCATGCCCCCGGACATTAGTTTCTTCTCCCCAATGATCTGAGTACCTCAAGGATGACCTCTAGAAGGGAAAAATATTTTGCCGTTCTGATCGGTCCCAAAAACTGATGGGTTGGGCCAGAACACACATGGGTAAAGCAGTGTTTTGAAAATGTGCCATTGGCTTTGATACTCTGATTGGTTAGAGATGATCCAATCGCTGATGACTTTGTTTTGTACAATACCCCTCATTTTGACGTCACCACAAATGACTTCAATGATGGCAGTCTCAGACTGAAGTATGTAGCGAACATTGAGCAGCGGAGGAATTTAGTTTGAGTCTTCAGGCAACAATCTCCTAGCTACTGGAGATATTCTATATCACTCTCTTTTGTTTGCATTTTTATGAGTTGTGTGAACCAGTAGTGGATGATTTGCTTAGACAAGCACTTCAAAAGACCATGGACTTGTTAACGGGAAAAAAAATTGGCGGGTAGACACTGTCAGGCATTTGATGTTATGGGTAACTAGTGTTCAGTGTTTTGATGAGGTCTGGATGGAAGCTTGCTTGACCTGAGAGGGTTGTGGAACACAAAGCAGACAATAGAAAACACTCTTTACAATAGACTCAAAGTCTTTCTTTCCTCGACCATCTCTTTACAATAGACTCAACGTCTTGCTTTCCTCGACAAACTCTTTACAATAGACTCAACGTCATGCTTTCCTCGACAAACTCTTTACAATAGGCCCAGCGTCTTGCTTTCCTCAACACTCTTTACAATAGACTCAGCATCTTGCTTTCCTCTCGACAAACTCTTTACAATAGACCCAACATCTTGCTTTCCTCGAGAAACTCTTTACAATAGACCCAACATATTGCTTTCCTCGAGAAACTCTTTACAATAGACCCAATTTCTTGCTTTCTTCAACAAACTCTGTACAACAGGACCATTTCTCTGGCTTTCCCTTCTCTTCCATATGTATGATACAGTATAAAGTACACTGAGTACACCAAACACTGGGAACACCTTCCTAATATTGAGTTGCACCCCCTTTTCCCATCAGAACAACATCAGTTCGTCAGAGCATGGACTCTACAAGGTGTCTGAAGCGTTCCACAGGAATGCTGGCCCATGTTGACTCCAATGCTTCCCACAGTTGTGTTGGCTGGATGTCCACCGATTGAAGTGGATTGAACATGTGACATCAATAAGGGATCATAGCTTTCACCTGGATTCACCTGGTCAGTCTATGTCACGGAGGAGCTGGTGTCCTTAATGTTTTGTCTACCCAGTGTGTGGTTTACTAACAATATATACCGATATTGTTTCCCTGGAGGGATGGTCCCATGTGGACCTCTACTGCTTCCACTGTTGCTACCGTTTGTAGTTTTGCTCCTTCTTTTTATCTTATGAAATTAAAAAGCAATGGTGCCACTTTAATGCCAAGTAACCATGGGTCAAGAGGGATGGTATCACTCTGGCGCAGGATTGGGAGGCAGTCATGTGATCATGATGGATGCCCCTGCGAGTTGCCACTCGTGTTTTGAGTCACTTGAAAGAGCCTACAGTGCACCTCGAATGATTTCAGGGGCTTATCGTCCCTCTCTCTTCTCTGTTACAGCTCAACACTCATTTTCTTTCACACACATGCCAGATGTAGACACGCACGCACACACAAGATGTACACACTCACACACATACACACACACACACACACAAGCATTCTCTTTCTCTCTCTCTCTCTCTCTCTCTCTCTCTCAAACACACACACATATTCCCACACGGTATAGGACGAACACATTATTACACTATTCCCTCTTTTTTACTCTGAGACAGAATGATTGGTGTCAGAGTGGGAGAAGCATTGCTCCCATCTAATCACCTCATCTTGGCAATCTCAACTCTTACTTAATTATTAGGGGGGTGCTCTTGAGGACTGCCTTAATTTGCCACAGTGTAGTGTGCAATTAATCAACGGGCTGCTAACTGACAGGCCTAATGGACACGTTAAACTACTTTGTGATTGTCTGCTGGTGGCTGGTTCTTCAGTGGAGCTGGAACTAGACAAGCATGTCCTTCAAGAGCAGCAAATACCAGGACTCTTCCACTGAACTGAATGGGGAGGGAGTGGAGAGGGTTCTAGTGTTGATTGAATCCATCCATTTACCTTCCACCTCCTTCCCCTAGTGTAAAGGTGAAGAAGTCATAATAATAGTGGCTTCAACATCCATCTTTGATTGCATGATACTGTGGTCTGGTGTACTGGGATGTTTCTTCATATTAAAATGAACACTTGCCCCGGGGCTTTTCAGTGAGGAGTGGGATAAAGGTTTTAATGTCGACATCGAAGTACTGCAAGTGTCAAAGACAAAGTCATAGGTGCTTCTGCGGTTTGCGAACCTTCCTCTGCACTCTAAAGACGAGATTGAGGGAAACAGAGTATGTCGCCTTGAGCGTTACACAATGACAGAAATATGGACACATTTACACTGGTAAACTTAAAAAGATGTTCTGACTTCACCGGAGGCCTGTCCTCATAAGATTCCTGCAAACGAATGTCGAGGTAAGACACTTCCTTTCCTCTCAAGGGTCCCATACACACTCAGGTTGTACAACTATCATGCATTTGACAATGCATTTGTGATTCAGATATTTAGCGTTTGTCTGCAGAAACATGTATATGTGTGGTGCTTAGTAAATCAAATCAAATGAAATTGTATTTGTCGCATGTACATAGAATTGTATTTGTCACATGTACACACATGGACACCGAATACAACAGTGAAATGCTTACAAGCCCTTAACCAACAATGTGGTTTTAAGAAAAATAAGTGTTAAGTAAAAATAACAAATAATTAAAGATCAGCAGTAAAATAACAGTAGCGAGGCTATATACAGGGGGTACCGGTACAGAGTCAATGTGCGGGGGCACCAGTTAGTCGAAGTAATTGAGGTATTATGTACATGTAGGTAGAGTTAAAGTGACTAGTAAAGGAAGGGAGGAAGGTCACATTTGATAAAGTAATATCTAGTGTTCTGACTGTTTGCAATAGTCACTCGTTTTTGGTCAGCGCCTCTTCACCAGTTGTTTGAGCAGACTTTATTTTGTTAGCCAGATATTTAAGTTGGTATATCTTCTGTCGGCAAACAGCCTTTACATTGTAGAAAATCAGTCTAGTTCCGAGGTTACATACTGCTTCTTGGTGTAACTGTTTGATGAATTGGAAACAAATTGTTTTTGTTTGGTTTGTTATACATACCTATAGCACATTTGTGGGCATGATGCGTCAGCATGACGAAAGCCTGGCGCACTAAGTGCCAGGGCACAGTGATGGGCACAAACTGGGCTTCCAAGATGACAGGGTACCATGGGGTACCACAGGGCGGGGAGAGAAGGGAGGGCAAATGCCCCCGAAAGCGCCTCAAGCTGCTTCCTGACAAGAGAGACACGGAGTGCACTCAGCCTGCTATAGAATGCAGCACATGAGACTTACTACTGCACCGCGGAGTGACAGGGAGGTAGAAGCAGACTTCCCTCCGTTCTCCAGATCCCCATGTATCACTCTATCCAGAGTCGTTTAGCCTCACTGGGAGGTTGTCTAAGGTTTGGCAAAGAGGAATATTGTAATTTAACCCTAACATGGGACATCTACAGTGCTGTATTTAGATCCCTAAGCATTTTGAAATGGTGCCCCCTATGAGTATAAGATCAGACGCTGTTTAAGCTGTATAACATTCTGTGTACTGCCTGTATAAGGGACACTTATTGTTAAGTAAGTGACCTCAAGGCTCTACAGAGAGTGGTACTCTCAGCCGAAAGCACCATTGGGTGCACACTGCCTGCCCTCCAGGATATCTTCAATACCAGGTGTCACAGGAAGGCCAAGAACATAATCAAGGACCTCCGAGCCACAGCCACCCGAGCCACAGCCTGTTCTCACTGTTTCCATCACTCAGACAAGGGCAGTACAGGAGCCTCATGGCAAAAACTGTCAGACTGGCCAATAGCTTCTACCCCCACCTACTGGAGAGCTCTTCTTCATCTACACTCATTCAGCATCATTCACACCCTCTTAAGCTTTAGCCCCGCCCATCGCTTTAAGGAGTGTTCAGAGCACACACTGGACGCTCTGGCCGGAGTAGGTTTGCCCTAGCAACAGCAGTCAAGCACCCAAGCTAACTGGCTAATGTTTTACTCACCCTAGCAGAGCTGGTTAGGCTGTTTTTATGTTATGCAGAGCATTGGTGACTGCAACTGTGCTGCTGGCAACAATTTAATTATGCTTTTTTGCCAATGTTTACTGAGACCAGCCATATTCAGCGGGTGTTGAGCATTTGTAAATTGGTCAGTTATTCTGTGCTCTGGCACACTCAGACGAGAGTGCTCTGAAATCAGAGTAAATAGCCAGAGCGAATTTACCAGCTACGTCTATCAACAGTTGTCGCAGTGACATCATGAACATTCCATTGAAATGGTTACTTGCATAGTGGAGTCTTTTGTTAAGACATGTAACTTGCTAGCTAGCTAAACAATGTACCATAATTCCAACTCATGACGTTACTACGTTACTGCATGAATCTGCAAGTAGCTAACCAACCAGGTTCAGTGTTAGCTAGCTAACATTTGGCTATAACTAGCAAAACAAATGGCTCTGCAAGTCATATTACTACACAGATCATACACATAACATTAGCTAGCGAGCCAGCCAGCTAACGTTAGCTAGCTAGCTAACAGTACACTTTAACTTGAAATGAAAACAACTTTCTGGCAAAATTTAAAACGTGTAATATCTGAAAATGTAGCTAGCTAGACTATCTTACCCGTATACATGGATGGACACTTCTCCCTCTCTGTCACGGATCCCATGGTTGCCCATAGTTTGAAGATGTAATCCGGAGACAGGTGTTTTCTCCATCTCCTTAGCTATCATACTTTAATTCCACTGATTTCAAAACTGGTTCGTCAGAAACTGGAGAGCAACACTTATGCAGTTTTACTATGTAATAACTTTCAAAAAAAGACTTGTTGAAAGGATGACCTACTACACATACTGACCAGCTCAAATAGACAGAACCTTGCTGAATGGCAGACCAATTCAAACTCATCTCTCAGCATGTCCAGCCCACTCATTATCTCAGCCAATCATGGCTAGCGGGAAGGTTGCCCTTTTTTCTGTGGCTAAACCAACTAGGCTCCCATTTGAACCATTTTATTCATATTTACAGATGGCTTACAAGTTTGTTATTAAGGCACATGAAAGTTCACATGTTCAAGAAGGCATTTCTGCCAAAAAAAAAACATTTTTATATAAAAAGGTTTACATTCAAATGGCTAGTTTCCTGAAATGAGTCACATTTATCATTGTTACAGCTGTAAATATATATATATTATATATCAGTTTATTGTTTCATTCACTTACCTTTTTTTTGACCTGTACTGTTGGAGCTCGGAGCATAAGATTTTCACTGTACCTTGTGCATGTGACTAATAAACTCATCTAATCTAATTGCTTATTGTAAAGTAGGATCTAAGATCAAGGTAGGTGTAGAAGAGACTTACAGCCATGTCAAGATGACACAGTGGTCTCCAGAGTTTGGTCTGAGATGACTATGGACCAGTGGCGGTCAGTGCCGTTTCAGATGAGGGAGGACAATTTGTTTTCATGAGCATGGTCTTATTTCTATTACAGCATATTGGATGACTGTCATTCATATTCCATTCACCCAGCTCAATGTAACATCGATAGGTTTAGGCTACTACATGATAGCACACTATTATCTGCATCTAGTATGAATGTGGGTGTAATCATTAGTCCAACAGCTGTCAACAAGAGTTTCTATATGACAAATGCAGGTATGTTTATCCCCGTTTTGTTCCATTTGCTTCTGTTTAAGAAACATAACCAGAATAAATACATCCCTGATCATGGGTAAACACAGTTCACAGTTTCATAGCAGCCACATTGTATTCCTTCTTGCATCTACGTTATGCACTCTGTGACCAGGCAAAAAAAACTTTCCAAGCCAAACCGCTACACACCACCTAAATCGTTGTCACCATATTAGCTAAAGTAATGTCATTGTCAGCATAGGTAATAGAACTAACACGTTAGCAAACCCACTACAATCATACAGGAATGTTTCAGTAAGCAGTTACACCGGCGGACCGCGGTGGCAATAAATTTATAAAACCAAAAGCTTACCTAGACTTGAAAGAGTTCCAGTGTTCCAGGATAGTCATAGCCAGCTAGCTAACATAGCATCCCTCTGTTTGAGCAGGGTGTTTCTGTAGGCTAAACTAGCTAGCTGCATTTGCTAGCTAAGTAAGTGAAACTGAAAGTGAAAAAAAACCATTGAGATCTCTCTCTCTCTCTATTTCTCTCTTGTTTCTCCTTCCTTTAGGAATAAATTAATTTGTTGAAAACTGTTCAAATATTTTCTTTCTCTCTCTTTAAGTCGACTACTCACCACATTTTATGCACAGCAGTATTTGTGGAATGTTTTGCCTTGTTAATGCATTTAAGCCAATCAGTTGTGTTGTGACAAGGTAGAGTTGGTAAAAGACCAAGTCCATTTTATGGCAAGAACAGCTCAAATATTGAGGACCGACACTGGAGACAAGAGGCAAGTACAGGGAGTGAACATTTAATGGGAAACGGACATCAAACAGAACAAGAACAGCGTCTGGATGGGGGGAACAAAACGACATGATGACAATAATGCTGACACGGGTAACAAAACTGAGGAACAAACCGATATAGAGGGCAATCAACAACGTGAAGGAGTCCATGTGAGTCCAATGAGCACTGATGCGCGTCATGATGATGACAGGTGTGCGTAATGAAGGGCAGCCTGGTGCCCTCGAGCACCAGAGAGGGGAAGAGAGAGCAGGCGTGACAGTACTCCCCCTCTAGGGGCGTCACCCGGCATCCCACCTGGGCGGGCCTGATGGGCCAGCCGAGGCATGGGCGCCGGACTGACCGGCTGAGGCATAGAAGCCAGATGGGCCGGCTGAGGCGTGGGAGCCTGACGATCCCGCTGAGGCGTGAGAGCCTGACGATCCCGCTGAGGCGTGAGAGCCTGACGATCCCGCTGAGGCGTGGGAGCCTGACGATCCCGCTGAGGCATGGGAGCCTGACGATCCCGCTGAGGCGTGAAAGCCTGACGATCCCTCTGAGGCTTGGGAGCCTGATGGGCCGGCTGAGGCATGACGTGGGATGGGAGCCTGATGAGCTGGCTGAGGAGTAGGAGCCGGACAAGCTGGCTGAGGCATGATGTGGGATGGGAGCCTGCCAAGCCAACTGAGGCAAGGAAACCTCTCATCACAGCTAAGGCGTGGAAGCCCGACGATCCAGGTGAGGCACCCCAGTTCCATCGGTGGTGGCACCCGGACCTGATGTCACCACCAAAAACAAAAACACCCTGATGCTTTGTCAGCATTCTGTGAGGACCGACGCTGGGGACGAGTAGCAAGTACAGGGAGTAAACATTTAATGGAAAACGGACATCAAACAAAACAAGAACAGCAGCTGGACGGGGGAACAAAACGACATGATGACAATAATGCTGACATGGGCAACAAAACAGAGGAACAAACAGATATAGAGGGCAATCAACAATGTGAAGGAGTCCAGGTGAGTCCAATGAGCGCTGATGCGCGTCATGATGATGACAGGTGTACGTAATGAAGGTCAGCCTTGCGCCCTCGAGCGCTAGAGAGGTGAAGCGGGAGCAGGCGTGACACAAATAAGCAAAGAGAAACGACAGTCCATGGTTACTTTAAGATATGAAGGTCAGTCAATCCGGTAAATTTCAAGAACTTTGAAAGTTTCTTCAAGTGCAGTCACAAAAACCATCAAGCGCTATGATGAAACTGACTCTCATGAAGACCGCAACAGGAAAGGAAGATGCAGAGTTACCTCTGCTGCAGAGGATACGTTCATTAGAGTTACCAGCCTCAGATATTCCAGCCCAAATAAATGCTTCACCGAGTTCAAGTAACAGATACATCTCAACATCAACTATTCAGATGAGACTGAGTGAATCAAGCCTTCAGGGTTGAAACGCTGCAAAGTAACCACTACTAAAGGACAACAATAATAAGAAGAGCCTTGCTTGGGCTAAGAAACACGAGCAATGGACATTAGACCAGTGGAAATCTGTCCTTTGGTCTGATGAGTCCAAATTTCAGATATTTGGTTCCAACCGCAATGTCTTTGTGAGACACAGAGTTGGTGAACGGATGATTTCCGCATGTGTGGTTCCCACCATGAAGCATGAAGAAAGAGGTGTTATGGTATGGGGGTGCTTTGCTGGTGACACAGTTAGTGATTTATTTAGAATTCAAGGCACACTTAACCAGCATGGCTACCACAGCATTCTGCAGTGATACTCTATCCCATCTGGTTTGCCCTTAGTGGGACTATCATATGTTTTCAAATAAGGGCTATTTGACCAAGAAGGAGATTGATGGAGTGCTGCATCAGATGACCTGGCCTCCACAATCACCTAACCTCAACCCAATCGAGATGGTTTTGGATGAGTTGGATCGCGGAGTAAAGGAAAAGCAGCCAACAAGTGCTCTGCATATGTGGGAACTCCTTCAAGACTTGGAAAGGCATTTCAGGTGAATCTGGTTGAGAGAATGCCAAGAGTGTGCAAAGCTGTCATCAATTCAAAAGATGGCTACTTTGAAGAATCTCAAATATAAAATATATGTTGATTTGTTTAACCCTTTTTTGGTTACTACATGATTCCATATGTGTTATTTCATAATTTTGATGTCTTCACTATTATTCTACAAAGTAGACAATAATAAAAAATAAAGAAAAACCCTTGAATGAGTAGGTGTGTCCAAAGTTTTGACTGGTACTGTATTACTGGGGTTTAATGCTGGCCGCTGCTGGTCCTCTTACAGAGGTTGTGCAGTGATGTCGGCCTGGGGGCCTTGGGGGGTCTGGGTAATACAGATGTGTGGATGAACTCTTACCTCCCCTGACTCTGAATAGATGGCTCCTAAAGAAGGTTAGCCCTCTGGGCTGATGCGCTAGGAGGGAATACCAGCTTCTCGGAGGCACATCTCTCTATAGCCTGTATAACCTTGGTGTTGGCATTGATGCAGCCTAGGTTTCATAACACTCAATATATTCTTTATTTTTTTGAAATTATATATTCTGTTGTGTTCATAAGTGTTTGTTCACAGAATAGCAGTTTAACTTTCTTGAGTTAAGAGGAACGATTATGTCACTGGGGACAATGTGAACATATTAAATACGGCTTCCAGACCATACCAACAGCAAAGCTTTACCACACTGTACTGTACTTTAGCTACAAAGGATCCTTGATAAGACATATGCCTTGCTTGAGTCAAAGGGTAATTTTAGTGAGGTTTTGCATCAGTTTGTACCTGGTAAAGTGATAGATCGCTTGAGATCAAACAGATTTTACTCCGAGGGAATGATTCAATGCCATGCTCCATTCTAGGTTGCAGACTGTGTCAGCATTGGAGAAAAGCCAATGCAAATCATGCCTGTATCCACCCAAACAACATTTGCTAAAGTATAGTATAGTATGGTAAAGCTCTGCTGTTGGTGTAGTCTGGAAGCTGTATTTAATATGTTCACATTGTCCCCTGTGACATGATCCTTCCTCTTAACTCAATAAAGTTCAACTGCTATACTCCAAACAAACAAGGCACAGGAACTTGGGAAATGTAATGTTCCTTCCATGTGTTTAACCTAGCATCACTGCAAGGAAACACACAGTATATTGAACATTAAATGATTCCGCTTGAAATGTCAATCTCCTCCCGTATCTCCGTTCATTTTCTGGCCACTCCTGTGTGTTACTGCCACTTTGATCCCAGACAAAATGGATGTGGTCGAGATGCATTCATATTTCTAGACATTTTCCGGGGAAAAGGTAAATAGTGCAGATATATTGTTACAACATTTTGCTGGTCCAGTGCATTTGTAAAGCTTGGGTGACACCGTAGCCCAGCAGTCCTTATGGATCACTGGAGTAAAGGCAGAATGTGGACTGTGCTGTAGCCGCCTACCAGAGCTACTCTTTTAAATGGAGATTCCACTCTCATATAGCATCGGACCACCCCGCTATCTGCAGCTACATAACGTATTATATTAATTATGGGCTCCAGTCCTCTCTCTCTCTCTCTCTCTCTCTCTCTCTCTCTCTCTCTCTCTCTCTCTCGACTTGCTTTAACCTACGAGGGGAGCCGCATGGAGCAGGGTGAATTATGTCGTGTCGGGCACAGTGCCTTAGTCTTACTTTTTTTGAGGCGAATGTGGATCTCTCTCTTTTTTTCACTTTCTCTTTCTCTCTCTCCCATTCTCTTTCTCTCTCCCTCTCTCTCGCTCTCTCTCTCTCTCTCTCTGTTTCTCTTTGTCGCTTTCTTTCTTTCGCTATACAAGTTCCACAGCAAGGCAAATGAAGTGCAGCTAGCCAGCAGACATTGGTTCTAACTGTAGGGCCTAATTAAACAATAGGAATGAAACAGGCTAGAGGATGCGAGGTTAGGATTGGCAAAAGGTGGGAGGTGGGTGCATCTTTACACCTCTATCCATCTTATCCTGCAGGTCTCATTTCGAGTGGTTCCCCGCCAACCGATGTGTCTTATCTTCTAGCCTGATGCTCCTACGGTCATGCCGCCCATCCAGAGGTTGATTTGGGTCCCCATGGGGCTCTGCGCTGGGGCTCTCAAGCAGAGAAGCTGGGCTGGGGAGAGTTCATTAAATCTGGGCTAATTGAACCAGCAGAGTTTTTTAGGAAGGCGATGGCCACCCATCCTCCCTCCCGGTCAGGGACCACATACCGTCCTGTCAAACAGAGAAGCAGAATTGATGTGGCGCCGAAGAGGAGAGCAGGGAGGGTGGACAGGCAGGCGGGCAAGGGGCAGGAGGTCAGGCAGGCGGGCGAGGGGCAACATGGCGTTAAATTGAACAGGGGAGATCTGTGGGATAAGGGAAATATACTAGAGTTGAGGACACAGCCGCAAATTCCAAAGACTAAATTCCAAACTATGTTTTTGTTGTGCCTGCACGTAGCATGTTTCTGTTGAACCTGCACATAGCATGTTTCTGTTGTACCTGCACATAGCATGTTTCTGTTGTGCCTGCACATAGCATGTTTCTGTTGTACCTGCACATAGCATGTTTCTGTTGTACCTGCACATAGCATGTTTCTGTTGAACCTGCACATAGCATGTTTCTGTTGAACCTGCACATAGCATGTTTCTGTTGTACCTGCACTTAGCATGTTTCTGTTGTACCTGCACATAGCATGTTTCTGTTGTACCTGCACATAGCATGTTTCTGTTGTACCTGCACATAGCATGTTTCTGTTGAACCTGCACATAGCATGTTTCTGTTGTACCTGCACATAGCATGTTTCTGTTGAACCTGCACATAGCATGTTTCTGTTGTACCTGCACATAGCATGTTTCTGTTGTACCTGCACATAGCATGTTTCTGTTGAACCTGCACATAGCATGTTTCTGTTGTACCTGCACATAGCATGTTTCTGTTGTACCTGCACATAGCATGTTTCTGTTGTACCTGCACATAGCATGTTTCTGTTGTACCTGCACGTAATGTCCTTTAGTATCTACAGTACATACATTTAATTTGGTATTTTATACCCAACTGGCGTTTGTTCCAATTGTCTTGATCCATATTGCTTCTTTCCTTTTTTATTCCCACCAAAGACTGGTACAATGTTAGAAATGGGTATGTTAGTGGTATGTTATGCATGACTACATAGACGAATATTACCATATTAATAACTTTACCCAGGGATTCCACAGTGAAAAAGCAGAAATTCACTACTTTCATTAATCTGCTTGCTCTGCCCTCATAGCCTCATATTGAAGTGTTTTACAGTTTTGTTTTCAGGACAACCAGGGCTAAATTCTTTGACATAAACAGTTGCATTCATGAGTTTTATTGTCATGTCAATAAAACAATTACGTCCGCCCAGCAAAAACCTGATGAAAATGAATTTATATGAATACTGTAAGTACATACATTGTTTGTTCAGTGGGAAATTAATATCCAACTAGTCAGTGACAACTGTGTGGAGTTTGTAGTTGGTGGCAGCAAGTATGTGAGCTTATTACAGTATTATAGACACTATGTCCTGGGATTTTCTATGATCTTCTATGTAGAAGAACCTATTACCTCCTAACGACTCTTGTGTAGCTTGCGAGCATCATAGAGCAGATGACATGTGCGTGTTCGTGAGTCCCAGCTTTTCAAAGTGAGAAACAATAGTTTGTAGCTCATACAGTTCAGACTTAACAAACGTTTTTTGTGAGAAGGGCCATTTTCAGGATCCGCTCATGTCTCACAAACGGCGCTCTATCTCAGCTCCGTTAATCACACTTAACATTAAGGCTAATGGTTGGGATCAGCGGATGCAGAAGAAATAGACAAATCCAGTGCAACAACCCAGAAGTCTGTAGCTCAAACACACAATATTTTATATGGGCTAGCAGCACTAAATCACGCTGGCGTTTAACATACAAGAATGTTACCAGGTTAACTTGACTATCAACTGACTTGTCTCCTCCTTGTCCTCATCTGAACTGCTTTGTTTTGTAACTGTAGCCAGTGCATATCTCTCAGAATGTTTCTTTATATAGCAAGCTGGTCATCAGAAAGTGATGGTCAGTCCATTAATATTGTTTTTCATATAATTGGAAATATAGTACATCATTTTTGCCTCTGTCTATAACAATTCTATTTTAGGAAGCAATTATGAAATAGTTTTATGCTCTAGCTTTGGCAGGGAGGCTGTTTGATTTTTAAGGGATATCCTCGGTTCTCTATGTCAACATGACATATTCATATGGTCATGGTGGATGAGTCATGGTGGATGGGTCATGGGTGGATGGGTACAATGTTACCTTAATCTCAATTTTCAATCAAAGAGCACTGCACATTGTTCCCTGGTACAGCTGATGGAATTTCACAGTGCTAGGATGCAATGAAAACAAAATCGGTGGCCCATTTGTACTTTAATATGACCCCAAAGTAACCTTCTTAACAACGGAGGTAATTGTGTGTGTGTGTGTGTGTGTGTGTGTGTGTGTGTGTGTGTGTGTGTGTGTGTGTGTGTGTGTGTGTGTATATATCTGGGTATAAGGGCCTATGCTTTACATTATTCATGACACAAAGAAGAGGATATGTTCATAAAAGCATAGACAAAGTGAGGAGGTTTGTGTCTCCCTCGGTTGGTGACACTTGTGCCCCATTGATGAACCTTGAACCTCCTCGAACCTGTAAAATCAATGGCTTTCAAACTGGTTCATCCCAGAGCCCCCATCCATGCTGCCCTCTCCTTCACCCCCTTGCCAAAGTCCACGAGGATTGAAGGATTCAGCTGTCCAGACTCGATCTAGAAGCCTCCCATTCATCATCTGAGAGCATCACATAATTTCAATCAGCTTTCATTATTTCTTTAGCTGCTCTATGTTTGGTAATTTGGGGTGCTACAGATGGTAATTTGCAGGGCTAAAACTGGTAATTTGGGGGGCTAAAAGTTTACATACACTAAGTTGACTGTGCCTTTAAACAGCTTGGAAAATTCCAGAAAATGATGTCATGGCTTTAGAAGCTTCTGATAGGCTAATTGACATAATTTGAGTCAATTGGAGGTGGATGTATTTCAAGGCCAATCTTCAAACTCAGTGCCTCTTGCTTGACATCATGGGAAAATCAAAATAAATCAGCCAAGACCTTAGAAAAAAATTGTAGACCTCCACAAGTATGGATCATCCTTGGGAGAAATTTCCAAACTCCTGAAGGTACCACGTTCAACTGTACAAACAATAGCACGCAAGTATAAACACCACGGGACCATGCAGCCGTCATACCGCTCAGGAAGGAGACGCGTTCTGTCTCCTAGATACGAACGTACTTTGGTGCGAAAGTGCAAATCAATTCCAGAACAACAGCAAAGGACCTTGTGAAGATGCTGGAGGAAACAGGTACAAAAGTATCTATATCCACAGGTAAACAAGTCCTATATCAACATAACCTGAAAGGCCGCTCAGCAAGGAAGAAGCCACTGCTCCAAAACCACCATAAAAAAGCCAGACTACGGATTGCAACTGCACATGGGGACAAAGATCATACTTTTTGGAGAAAGGGGGAGGAAAAAGGGGGAGGCTTGCAAGTTGAAGAACACCATCCCAACCGTGAAGCACGGGGGTGGCAGCATCATGTTGTGGGGATGCTTTGCTGCAGGAGGGACTGGTGCACTTCACAAAATAGATGGCATCATGAGGATAGAAAATTATGTGGATAAATTGAAGCAACATCTCAAGACATCAGTTAAAGCTTGGTCACAAATGAGTCTTTCAAATGGACAATGACCCCAAGCATACTTCCAAAGTTGTGGCAAAATGGCTTAAGGACAAAGTCAAGGTATTGGAGTGGCCATCACAAAGCCCTGACCTCAATCCCTTAGAAAATATGTGGGCAGAACTGAAAAGCATGTGCGAGCAAGGAGGCCTACAAACCTGACTCAGTTACACCAGCTCTGTCAGGAGGAATGGGCCAAAATTCACCCAACTTATTGTGGGAAGCTTGTGGAAGGCTACCCGAAACGTTTGACCCAAGATAATCAATTTAAAGGCAATGCTACCAAATACTAATTGAGTGTATGTAAACTTCTGACACACTGGGAATGTGATGAAAGAAATAAAAGCTGAAATAAATAATTCTCTCTATCAATATTCTGACATTTCACATTCTTAAAATAAAGTGGTGATCCTACCTGACCTATGACAGGGAATTTTTACTGGGATTAAATGTCAGAAATTGTGAAAAACTGAGATTAAAAGTATTTGGCTAAGGTGTATGTAAACTTCTGACTTCAACTGTATGTCTTTCATCATACTGTATTACAAAGATGCAGCCTCTATTATGTTCATACATGCCTATATCAAACTGATGAGTCATCATATCCTTGCTCATCCCTCCCCAATGCTTTTCGCTATACCATCCTCAAGTACTGCAGATACCCAACACTGAATAATCTCCTCCCATCAATTGACTACTTGGCGCTCTGTGGGAGTCTACGTAGTTAAACCCAGAGGGGGGTTAAATGTATGTTTGCGATTCGCTCCTCCTCACACGTTTTCTTCCTTTTTCTCCTCTCCTTTTCGTTTCTGTCGAGGCACCATCATTAGTGCACTGTGGTTTGATTAAAAGGTCCCTCTGGTGGGTGGGGCGAAGAGATTGTGTTTACTACAACACTTTTATGCCTTATACAATGTTCAGTGTGGGCCCTTGATTGCGCCCAGTAGGCCTGTTGCAATCGGCGCCTCTGCTCCCTGCCAATCCCCGATGGGTTAATTAACTAGCTAGCACCCTCGCTCACATTAACATCGTAACAGACAAATGGACCACTTGGATTCACTCAACTAGATTTGTTCATTCAGTCAGCCATTGTTTACCAAACAACCCCAAGTCCTGCTCCTGTTTTGCGAGACAACTGACGACAGAAGTTTGGAGTTTTCGCTGTTCTCCCTGAGGTGTTATGATTTAGTCTGGAGAGTGCTAGCCTGGTCACTGCCTGGACTGGACAGAGTTGTGCTATAGTGCTGCTGCTGATGTTACGATGGCTCCTGAGAGATTTCCTGGTCATGGATAGAGATGCATACGCAGGATGAGAGCAAGGATCCACACCGCCACAGGGGTTGTTTTTTTATTGCCTGGGATTGCGTCCTGTGTCGTCTCTAATATCAGTCTTTTCTGATTGTCCATGGTAAGACAGTATTCTATTGGCTCTCTGTAGCTACAGTACATCTTATGCTGGGATGATTGAAGCATGTAGTCCAATCACAGTCTTTCTTCTATTTCATATAATAGTCCCTTATTGGAATTAGCACTTTCCAGAATCAATAAGATCTTGATCAATAGAGTTTGGATTAATTGATTAATATATTGATAACTTTTATTGCCACCCTAATAATTGTACCCTGATGCTAAAGGAAATCTCCCATGAAGTTTACAAGAGGGTCATACCAAGCCGGTGTCCCGATTTCTACCGAAGGGAAATCCAGTGAACAGATTTGACAATATGTCATTTACTCAATGCTTTTCGTCAACATTGAATGAAGCCTGAGTTTGAGCAAATCCAAGCAGTCTAATCGAGTCCTACAATGACATTGCCAAAAACAGGTTCCTCTTGAGTCACAAAATGGCTCCATTTGCGACATGGTTGAATTAATGAGAACAGGTCCAAGTTCAACCCACATAGTGAGTTAGTGGCACATTTTGTGTCGTAGTGAATTTGTAAAATGAGAATTAAGAGCAATTTACATTTTATGAATAGTGAAGAATGTGAGAATGGATTTAGTGGTCTCTCCATTCTCATTCTCGGCCCTGGGATGGGAGGAACTGTACACTATACATGCCACACTTCACAAGGTAGCTGTAATGTTCCCCCAAACCCAATCAGAGAGGATTCCCAAACCTCTTGATACTCTCTCCATTCTCGTGTGGGATTAAAATTGCGGTGCACTCCAGCACGATGTTACGTAATTGACTGTCCCTTATTGTATGTTTCAAATAAGGCAGTGCACCTCCCATTTGGGAGGGAGGACTCCACATGGCAATCATTTTGCTTCTTAAGGTACCAAGTGTACCTAAGCTCTCCCTCAACTTGGGCGGGTTGGAAATCCGACCCATTATTGGCTTCTGTGGTACCTTGTACTCCTAATGAGCATACAATGGTACATTAAGATGCCTCACTAAAGTGCTGAGGCTTGGGGAAAAAGAGAAACACGATTCATCTTGTTTGGAAGGCAATCCTTTATCAGGACAATGTGGTGGGGGGAGAGAGGCTTGGGCTAGCTTTTCCACCCAGTGTTTCTGTAATTGCTTTCGGCTACACCTTGAGAGAATTTGATGAGTCGATTTGTGACTTTGTTTGAGTGAGTGAGCAAAAAGGGTGCCCTTGCAGTGAAAGCGAGTAATCGCCGCATCGCAGTGGAAATACAAAGTCGAGGAGGTGCGGTTAGATTTGATGCATTAAGTATTGGAGACGTCTTTGTTTTGTTTTGGTAATTGCTTTCTATTGGATTAATTTAAGACTGGTTGAACTCGTTTGGTGCACTCAATCCATTGTAGTGGAGTTGCTACATGCCTTGGAGGAATGATTGAAGCTAAGACTGCTTGAAATCATTTGAATTGTTGGAATTAGAATACATAGACACACACACAAACCAACACTGATCTGCTATTGGAAAATGACACGTTGCTTAGGGCGTTGTTTACATGTACTGTACAGTCTTGCTTAATAGTTAATTAGATCAGTTTAGAGCCTATTTAATTAACTAGGTGCTATGAATGAGGTGTTCAATCTGATAGTATGTCTTGTATGTCTAGGTAATTAACATTCATTCCACAATCCAGTCTACCGTTTAGATGTACAGCAATCAGCGCAGTATTTACCTGCTTTTATGGTTCTTTGCAACAAATAAAATAAAATCAAAGTTTATTTGTTGCGTGCGCCCCCGAATACAACAGGTGTAGACCTTACAGTGAAATGCTAACTTACAGGCCCTAACCAACAGTGCAATTTTTAAGTAAAAAATAGGTATTGGGTGAACAATAGATAAGTAAAGAAATAAAAACAACTGTAAAAAGACAGTGAAAAATAACAGTAGCAAGGCTATATACAGTAGTGAGGCTATATACAGGCACCGGTTAGTCGGGCTAATTGAGGTAGAATGTACATGTAGGTATGGTTAAAGTGACTATGCATATATGATAAACAGAGAGTAGCAGTAGCGTAAAAGAGGGGTTGGCTGGTGGTGGGTGGCGGGACACAATGCAGATAGTCCGGGTAGCCAATGTGCGGGGGCACCGGTTAGTCAGGCTAATTGAGGTAGTATGTACAGGAATGTATAGTTAAAGTGAATAAGCATATATGATAAAACAGAGAGTAGCAGCAGCGTAAAAGAGGGGTTGGGGGAGCGGGACAATGCAAATAGTCCGGGTAGCCATTTGATTACCTGTTCAGGAGTCTTATGGCTTGGGGGTAAAAGCTGTTGAGAAGCCTTTTGGTCCTAGACTTGGCGCTCCGGTACCGCTTGCCATGCTGTAGTAGAGAGAACAGTCAATGACTGGGGTAGCTGGGGTCTTTGACAATTTTTAGGGCCTTCCTCTGACACCGCCTGGTGTAGAGGTCCTGGCAGCTTAGCCCCAGTGATGTACTGGGCCGTACGCACTACTGCTCTCTATGGTGCAGCTGTAGAATCTTTTGAGGATCTGAGGACCCATGCCAAACCTTTTTGGTTTCCTGAGGGGCAATAGGCTTTGTCATGCCCTCTTCACTACTGTCTTGGTGTGTTTGGACCATTCTAGTTTGTTGGTGATGTGGACACCAAGGAACTTGAAGCTCTCAACCTGCTCCACTACAGCACCATCAAGGAGAATGAGGGCGTGCTCGGTCCTCCGTTTCCTGTAGTCCACAATCATCTCCTTTGTCTTGATTATGTTGAGGGATAGATTGTTTTTCTGGCACCACACGGCCAGGTCTCTGACATCCTCCCTATAGGCTGTCTCGTCATTGTTGGTGATCAGGCCTACCACTGTTGTGTCATCTGCAAACTTAATGATGATGTTGGAGTCGTGCCTGGCCACGCAGTCGTGGGTGAACAGGGAGCACAGGAGGGGACTGAGCATGCACCCCTGAGGGACTCCAGTGTTGAGGATCAGCGTGGCAGATGTGTTGCTACCTACCCTCACTACCTGGGGGCGGCCCGTCAGGAAGTCCAGGATCCAGTTGCAGACGGAGGTGCAAATGATATGAATGCAAATGATATGTTCAATGTGCTGCAATGTGCTGTAGTGGCATGAATAGTAATTTTGGGTCGTTGATGCAGACTGTGCTGAAGCTATCTATCTGGGCCCTATCTGATACAGACCTAACCCCTCACCAAGCTGATATTAGAGCCAGACTGATATAGCACAGTGCATTGCTTCAGAAGCTCCTGGTTACAATATAAATATTTTTTTATACGTTTTCTCACAGATTTGGGCAACTTCATATTAGAGCAAGGATTCACACCGCCACAGGGGTTGTTTTTTTATTGCCTGGGATTGTGTCCTGTGTCGTCTCTAATATCAGTCTTTTCTGATTGTCTGATTGCTCTCTGTAGCTACAGTACATCTTATGCTGGGATTTAGGCAACCTCATATTTTCCAGTGAATATGATATTTTAAAAAAATATATGGAAACTCAATTAAGCCATACACAAGGATGAAAGCAGCTCTGCCGCCTTCTCACTTTCCAGTCAAATATTTGAGAGTTCACACAGTGTTTTCCCTGTAGCTACTATAGACTAAGGCTGCCTTGCGGATGTCTAGTATTTATTTTGGTTCCCCAGGTTTAGTCCTACGGTCTGTTTGGGTGCTACTTTGTAATCGTTATGCTCAAGAGAAATACTTTTCCACAGAAAGTAATTTATGCTCAAGGGAAAATACTTTTGTTTTCAAATAAAGTTCCTTTCTAGTGATGATGTTGCTGAGTAGTTACTCCTCTTACCTCTCTCTTTGCAAGTTTCTCAGAGGCCAGCAAGAGCCAAAATTTGAAAGAAACAAAGGTACTTCCAAGAGAAAATGATATAATCACAATGGAAATTACTTTGAAAACTACAGGGTGTTTTATGCATTGCAGAGATTTGCTCTCTTTAGCATTCGTATCCATATGGCGTATGAGATGATGTACCATTGGACGTCATCATTGCTAAGGGGGAGTGTCTTAATGCATAACACGGCTATAGCAACCAAAGAAGAAGGTTTTGACATGTTGATTGTAAACACAACAAATGTTCAAGAACAATATATGAAGTTCTGACGCAATGCCCCTTTAACTGTGTCGAAAGAAAACAAGAGTTATTACATGGAAATTAAAGCACATTTAAGGCATTGGAAGCAATGCACAAAACCCACTGTTTGGCTCGAAGTTAATGTAATAATTTCCACAACCCACAATTACCTGATAATGTCTTCTTCCCAAGCCCTTGTGCCTAACAATGAAAGACAGCTTGAGCTGTGCTCTATGGGGCGTATTCTGACCATGAACTTAAGCATGAGAATAGCATGCTATTCACCCGTAATTTGTTCTGGGTGGAGATCTAATAAATTAAGGTGTAGTGGTGGTGTGTCTACAGATACGCCGCATTCTGGGCTTGAGTTAATTCCCAAATAATTCCACCATCTTTACATGTGAGGAAAACATGAATAAGGTCTAGTGAAAATACCGGTTCCAAGTGGAAATAGCATCTACTTCTGATAGAAATAACCCCATTCTCCATGCACTGTCATTTACAACTTGATAAGAGCTATTGATAAAAGCTAAATGAGTATCAGTTTGGATAAGGTGATTCTAAATATAAATGACACTTGTTTTAGATCTATTTTACCTTATGATCGCTGGAGACAAATGTGAAACCAGTCATATGACAGCAAACGGAAGCATATCGTCATATCAACTTTCCCACAGTAAAGTTTATGAAGTGCAGTGCCATTAAGTAGAATTTCAATTGTACAGCCTTTTAACTTGCAAGGATAGGCACTCTCAAATGTCTTATTTATAGGCTATCCGGACTTTTTCTATTTTCTGTTTCCTATTTCAGTCATGTTAAATATTGCCTAAGTCTGAATCGGCCCCTATCTTCATATATCATTATCATAATTTCCAAAGTCCCCCCCACCCCTGCACAAAATGGAGCACATCAGTGCATGTTACGCTCACCATAGTAGTGAAAACCCTTTATGTTGGAGCTTTGTTAAGTCTGCAGATGGTGTATCTTATCTCCGCACTCCTGACTCCATGATCACACCAGCTGCATGATTGTGTTATGGCTCTCTGTTATCTTCCCGCTCACAAAGTCCTGGGTCTCCGCAATTACAACCCATTTCCATAATCTCCCATCCCAAAAAGTGCTCCCTCCATTCTCAACTTTAAGCATGCCATTGATTAATAAAAAAAAAATTGACAGCTGCGTGAAAGGACATGAAAAGCCTTCTCTTCCCCCTTTTTCCTGGAATATAGTGTATCTGTTGACTAAGGGGAAGTTTATCCGCTAGAACCAGTGATGTCCCAGATCTCATAACGGGGCCCCTCTGACTTTGTCATACATCATACTGTATACATTGGCACACATAAAAGAAAGGTACCATATAAAAGAAAGATATTATATAAAATAAATATACCGTATAAAAGAAATATACCATAAAAAAAATATATATTATATAAAATAACTATTCCATATAAAATAAAGATACCATATCACCTTCCTTTTGTAAGCAAGTACCCTTATTATACTTTATCAGAAGTGACGGGGGAAAGTTCCCTCTCTCACGCTGTCAAGTTCTCTGTTGGGTAATTGGTGACATCCCCCTGAACACCCTGTGTCCCCTCTGTCCCCTCATGCAGGGTGGAAGGAATGTGTTTGGTGATCCTTTTCAGAGCCCTAGACAACTCATTAAAATTCCCACATGGTGACAACTTCATTTTTTGGAGCCGGAGCGATTCAGTCCCCTTCACCTGTTCAAAGGTGACACTTGGTCAGTGAAGAAGTGTTAAGTCTCTGAAGGGAGCCTATTTGTATCTGGCACAGTTTGATTCTGAAGTCAAATGTGAGGAGCTATCATCTGGGATCATTTACGCAGCATAAAAGAGGCTTGTACACATGGGATAAGATGATAGTGTGAGAGATAGTGTGTGGTTGTGAAAAAGTCTGTCAAAATTGCTCTACATGGATACCAACTACAATATAGTCTGTCAAAACCATGGCTTGACTGTCTCATCTTTGGACTATTAGAACTAAACCCACCCCACCTCTCTCATGACAGTGGTAGTGGCAGTGGTGTAGCAGTGTCACCGGTTTGATACTATTCAGTTATTAAATGTAGGAGGCCCTACCCATCAGGACCATGGGTGTTTATTATTCCACAGTGCCCTCTGGCTCTTAATATTTCTGTGTTATTCCTCCAGATTGGTGGGGTGGGAGCACCTAGGGGGCTATCGCCTTTGCCCACAAATGTAGCGATTACACTGACGTATGCAGCATCTTCGTACCCCAAACCTCAGGGGCGTCGTAGACCTTTCAGAGCGTAGCGGTGGCTTCGTTTTGCAGGTTTAGCTGCAGTAACACTATTCCTGATGAAAATGGTAGAACAAGTGCACACCAGAGTTAAAATTGCATTCAATGCAATTAACAGATCCCTTGATGCTCGACACCTTGAGGGCAGAGATAGGCCCCATCCCACACCAATGTATTTGGAAAGCCACGGCCAATGGAATGAAATTCCTCACATGCAGCGATATTGCAAACCTCAGCCAACCAACTTCATCATACATGCAGGCACTTGATAGTTCGGTTCTCCGTCCATCCATTGAAACCATGCTCGAGAAATAATTCCCCCCAACATGTGGTAGCGGTGACAGGTTTTGGGTTGTTTTGTAGGCATTTTGGCTGTGTTAGAAGTCCCCATGAAGCTTGGCATTGGTATTTGGCTGCAGGGTCAGAAATTTTAACAAGAGCTCCAGAGACAACCGAATGGGCTGTGTTTGGGCCAGAATTTTCTAAATGATATTGTCTGGCAGAGAATTTTAGCTGACACATGGGACGGTAAGATGGGGAGAGAGCCTGTAAGGTGTAGCTGCCCTTTTAATACAACTGCTGGTGTTGATAAGCCATGTGCACTGTGCTCCATGGAATTTCCTATTTTAACTTTGAACACGAAGAAAGAAAATGTTCTTGACCTGCAGCAAAGTGGTGTATCTATCACATTTCAGCTCGTACTTGCACAAAAACTTCATCAACCATTGGTATTCTGTACCTTTGGTGTTTTGACATCCATACCATGTCATGTTCTTGCCAAGACTGCTGTTATTTGCCACTTGGGGTGGCAGTTAGCCTAGTGGTTAGAGTGTTGGGCCAGTAACTGAAAGGTTGCTGGATTGAATCCCAAAGTTAAAAATCTGTTGTTCTGCCCCTGAACAAGGCAATGTTCCCTGGTAGGGAGTCATTGTAAATAAGAATTTGTTCCTAACTGACTTGCCTAGTTAAATAAAAGTTGAATATAAAATATCACGGCACCATTAGAATTAACAAAAAAAAGTTCAACGTTAAGTTTCCATTTCCAAAAGCCAATTTATATTCCCTCCTTTTCAATGTTACTATTCAAACTCTTTTAAAGGATTAGACACTATCAAGTCAATCTCCTGGAAGCAGTCGGGAAAGTCGATAACTAAAGTAGGCATGGTCAGTAAGGAGAGGCACAAAACGAAATCAGTAATATGCCATGAGAAATGGCTGTGCTAATGATGGTTTGTGAAGAGGTGTGTTTGCAGGGGAGCCCATTTTAAGCTTATCTTCCAGGAACAGGCTCTCTGTGTACCTCACCTCAGGTCTCCGTGGGGCAACAAACTCTTTATGTGGGCGAAATACCCATGCTGTGAAATCACAATCCACAAAGCTCCCTACAAAGCTCCCTGCAAAGCTTCCTACTGACTGATTGATGAGGGGGGAGTGGGAGTATAGAACACTGATATAAACTGTCTTTGAAATGTGACTTGAGGTTTAGTATACTTTCAGTTAGGTTATGTCTACAAAGTACATGACTGTGCATTTATGCAAACTAATGGATAATCTATTCAATTATATCTGCTCATATGGCACATGAAGCATATGGAATTGCACTTTGCATGCACCTTTGTGCACTGCATTTATTTGTGGTAGAAAAACTGTAAGCATTAGTGGTTGCAGAGTCCAAGTTTTACGATGTGATAATTGTACCAAACAGTATCAAGATTTTGGGTATTTCATGATATGGGTAGTGATTTGTATCGTACTGCAGAGATTCTGCAGATATTCTCTCAGTATTTTGAAGACCTGCAAATCCAGTATGATGCAACAGGGAGGACAATACATCATTTTATAGTGACCTATTAGTTTAGTTATATGTCACCTTAAGTAGCATATGTACAGTGCATTCGTAAAGTATTCAGACCCTTTGACTTTTACCACATTTTGTTACGTTACAGCCTTATTCTAAAATTAATTTTTAAAAAAGCACTCATCAATCTACACACAATACCCCATAATACCCCCATAAATAAAACAGGTTTTTAGAAAATGTTGTTAATTTATTACAAATATAAACCTAAAATATGACATTTAGATATGTTTTCAGACCCTTTACTCAGTACTTTGTTGAAGCACCTTTGGCAGCGATTACAACCTTGAGTCATCTTAGGTTTGCCCCTACAACCTTGGAAAATCAAATCAAATCAAAGTTTATTTGTCACGTGCGCCAAATACAACAGGTGAAATGCTTACTTACAGGCTCTAACCAATAGTGCAAAAAAAAGGTGTACATGTGTGTGTGTGTGTGTGTGTGTAGGTAAGTAAAGAAATGAAACAACAGTAAAAAGACATTTGAAAATAAGAGTAGCAAGGCTATATACAGACACCGGTTAGTCAGGCTTATTGAGGAAGTATGTACATGTGGGTATGGTTAAAGTGACTATGCATTTAGCGAGTTTCTGCCATTCTTCTCGGCAGATCCTCTCAAGCTATGTCAGGATGGATGGAGAGCGTTGCTGCACAGCTATTTTCAGGTCTCTCCAGAGATGTTCGATCGGATTCAAGTCCGGGCTCTGGCAGGGCCACTCAAGGACATTCAGATACATGTCCCGAAGCCACTCCTGCTTTGTCTTGACTGTGTGCTTAGGGTCATTGTCCTGTTGGAAGGTGAACCTTTGCCCCAGTCTGAGGTTCTGAGTGCTCTGGAGCAGGTTTTCATTAAGGATTTCTCTCTGTACTTTGCTCCGTTCATCTTTGCCTCAATCCTGACTAGTCTCCCAGTCCCTGCCGCTGAAAAACATCCCCACAGCATGATGCTTCCACCACCATGCTTCACCGTAGGGATGATGCCAGGTTTCCTCCAGATGTGTCACTTGGCATTCAGGCCAAAGAGTTCAATCTTCGCTTCATCAGACAAGAGAATCTTGTTTCTTATGGTCTGAGAGTCTTTAGGTGCCTTTTGGCAAACTCCAAGAGGGCTGTCATGTGCCTTTTACTGAGGAGTGGCTTCCGTCTGGCCACCCTGCCATAAAGGCCTAATTGGTGGAGTGCTGCAGAGGTGGTTGTCCTTCTGGAAAGTTCTCCCATCTCCACAGAGGAACTCTAGAGCTCTTTCAGAGTGACCATCAGGTTCTTGGTCACCTCACTGACCAAGGCCCTTTTCCCCCGATTTCTCAGTTTGGAGCAATCGGGGAGAGTCTTGGTGGTTCCAAACTTCTTCCAATTAAGAATTATGGAGGCCACTGTGTTCTTGGGGCCCTTCAATGCTGCAGACATTTGTTGGTACCCTTCCCAAGATCTGTGCCTCGACACAATCCTGTCTCGGAGCTCTACGGACAATTTATTCGACTTCATGGCTTGGTTTTTGCTCTGACATGCACTGTCAACTGTGGGACCTTACATAGACAGGTGTGTGCCTTTCCAAATCATGTCCAATCAATTGAATTTACCATAGGTGGACTCCAATCAACTTGTAGAAACATCTGAAGGATGATCAATGGAAACAGGATGCACCTGAGCTCAATTTACAGTCTCATAGCACAGGGTTTTTAATTTGAATTTTTTTACATTTGCAAACTTTCTAAAAACCTGTTTTTGCTTTGTCATTATGGGGTATTGTGTGTAGATTGCTCAGGGTTGTTTTTTTATATACATTTTAGAATAAGGCTGTAATGTAACAAAATGTAGAAAATGTCAAGGGGTCTGAATACTTTCTGAAGGCACTGTATAACTACAATGGTCTAATGTCACTATTTTGGCATATTCTAATGAGACCACGTTGGAGGATTATTGAAAGATTATTGGAATCTGTGTGGGTAGCTGGACAGGTAGGATGACTGACAGCAAAGGTGAACAGGTGGTCACGGGTCAGGTGACAGAGGAATGGATGAGACTGAGGAAGGAGTTCCTTTAACCATGAAGTGGTATATTTACTGGGTAGTCTGTTTGTGCTGTATAACAAAGGAAACAGAATAACATGTATCCAATCAAATTCATAATCACAAAGGTCAAATCATAATCATTCTCATTATTAGGTAATTCAGCAATTCAGTTCAGTAAGAAGTCAATAGGAATCATCATTGAGTCATTTAGGCTCATCATAAATCAGGAGAATAATAATACAAATAATTAAATCAGTGATCGGTTATTCAATCTATAATTTCCATCAGTTTGATATCAGAATTGATCAGTTCAGCAAACAATAATGACATTTCATATTTCACCCTTTCAAGTTTTCTTCATATATACATGTAATTTCATTACATGTTAACCATATATCGACGGCATAAATAGCTTGTGATGATCTGTAGGGCCGTGATCATGAACCATTTACATTAAGTTCAATAGGTTTGAAGCGTGCGTGCCAAGCCGCGCTCCGCGGTAATAACTAAAACAATAACTGATGGCCCGCTCTCCTGATCGCAACACATAGTTCAGATGAAGGGTAAGAGATTCGGTGGATTCATGGACGCACAGAATGTCTGGATTAGACTGAGTTATTTTATATTTTCCACCTGACCTAATTAAAGTGCCCCTGGCCCAGCTGAGCAAGTGGCCATGAATTAAAGGATTATTCCACCAACTCCATGGGCCTTTTCTACAATTATATTCTTATATTCCCTCTCCACTGTTTTGTATATTATGTCATGCATTATTTCAGTAATAAAAGACACCATTGGGTTACATAAATGGTTATTTACTAAGGTACTCTGGCTAGGATACCAAGGGTATATTTTAATTGATACTGAGTCACTTCGTGACCAACATGATTTACATTATTGTGTAATTCGGTCATTTATTTCATTTTGTGGTTTTTAACAAAAGGTCACTTGAATTAGAAGTCAGAGTAGGCACTTAATTAGCCTTTAGGATTGGCCATTATTATGAATGATGAGATGAGTCCATTGACTGAGATCAGAATGGTCCTTTTCCTTAGTTTTAGTGCTCAAGTCTTTGCAGGAAACTCCCACAACAATAATTACCTGTCAGGGTACATTTTTATTTTAATTAATTTCAAATGACTTTGTCTGGTTTCAACTAGTAAACATTGCCCAAGTGGCAGTTACATTGTACTTGCGCCGGTCGGGTAAATGTTATATTTTCATTTATAATTAATTATTTCCATACGTTAAGAAGAAATCGATTTGCTACCTTTTTGTAGCATTTCTGACAAAGGAAATTGCTGTTTGCCTTCAAAATAAAAGTCCCCCAAATTTGAAAGTGGTTCAAAAGGACACAAATAGTGGAATCATGCCATATTTGGACGATATAATGCTAAACAAGGTCAGAATGTTGTTCATATGAATTAAACAAAGGACAATAATTTGTTAATTTGACAAAAAAAACTTACAAATCAGATGAAATCCCACTGTGGCTATATTAGACTTTAGGCTTGCATTGGCGGCATACTTATATGCACTGTACAGCCTAACGTATGGATATTGCACCCATGTAACAGAATATCAGCCTACTCAGTGACACTCACAGAAAACAACTGTGAAAAGTTTTCACAAATACTTGCATCCAAGCTCTTATTGCAGTACATTGAAACCGGTTTGAAATTAGCCACATTAAGCATTCAGCTGAAGTGGAAGAAAAATGCTAACGTTTGATCATTGCTAGACAACCATTTTCAGGAATTGCCATACATTTTCAAGCAGATTTATGTCAAAACTGTAACTCAGCCACTCAGGAACATTCACTGTCTTCTTGGTAAGCAACTCCAGTGTAGATTTGGCCTTGTGTTTTAGGTTATTGTCCTGCTGAAAGGTACATTTATCTCCCAGTGTTTGGTGGAAATCAGACTGAATCAGGTTTTCCTTTATGATTTTTCCTGTGCTTAGCTCCATTCTGTTTATTTTTTATCCTGAAAAACTCCCCAGCCCTAAAGATTACATGCATACCCATAACATGATGCAGCCACCACTCTTTTTGAAAATATGTAGAGTCGTACTCAGTAATGTGTTTTATTGGATTTGCCCCAAACATGCCACTTTGTATTCAGGACAAAAAGTTAATTCCTTTGCCACATTTATTGCAGTATTACTTTAGTGCCTTGTTGCACTAAATGATGAATGTTTTGGAATATTTTTTTTCTGTACAGGCTTCCTTCTTTTCACTCGGTCAATTAGGTTAGTATTGTGCAGTAACTACAATGTTGTTGATCCATCCTCAGTTTTCTCCTATCACAGCCATTAAACTCACAGCCATTTAAGTCACCATTGGCCTCATGGTTAAATCCCTGAGCGATTTCCTTCCTCTCCGGCGACTGAGTTAGGAACGACGCCTGTATCTTTGTAGTGACTGGGTGTATTCATACACCATCCAAAGTGTAATTAGTAACTTTACCATGCTCAAAGGGATATTCAATGTCTGATTTCTTTAACCTGATTTAGGTGACCTTCTTTTTTGAAGCATTGGAAAGCATCCCTTAAGATAAAATAAAGGTTTATGAAAATACAGGCAGACATCACATTACTAAACTAAATTAGGCTGTTTGAGAAGGTTTGAATCTTAAGCAACCTGCCTACACCTTGTTTGAAGCACAATAGACCAACATAGCTACTGTAGTAGGTCATAGCTGTGTGCTGGAAAACCTTGGTACTGTAGAGCATTGTGGTGCTCATGTGAATTTCCATTATTTTTTGGCTTTAAACCAATGCCTACTTCTCACTTAAAACATAGTTTTTTGTTATTTTGTTTTACCTGTGTGCATTTTTCACACAACAAAGTAACTACGTAGTTTTTTTCCCAGGTTTGATTGAATTCGGCCTTTAGCTGCTTGTCCAAAGCAGTGGCTTTGACATATATTTTTTCATCTCGTCTTTTCATTCCTCTTTCAACACTTGCTTCTTTTCAGCATGTTAAAAATGAAAGGTGGGGGAGGGGGAGGAGCACCATGGGCTTTCTCAGGAATAATTCAATAACGGGAGGCAGAAAACCAACATGTTAGGATCATTTATCATGCAACTAAATATAGATGAAGGACAGTAGCAGTGCGTGAGTAAAATCACCAGGAAGCCAGAAAAAAAGCCATATTACAACCTATGTGTTGTGATAATTGCGTTGTTTGCTCTATAACCTGTTAGTTCATATGCCTTGCCAATGTGATATATAGGCCTAAGGCTGAGACAATAAAAAGACACAGTGACAGAATAAATTCAACCACACCTTTGTTTCATCACAAAACCGGAGAGCAACCTCTGTCCGGTGGAGTCCACAAAGAATATTGCATGTAAACAAACCGTTACATGACCTTCATTATGGTCAAGCAATGTAATGTTTCCGACATTTTCGGACTACTAACCAACTAGTAATTTAGAAACACAGAGAGTTACCGCAAGTCGCAAAGAAAACAGGAGCTGCCTCCACTATTCCAGCACCATTTCCACATTTCAACATCATCAAATCACCTCTGCTTAGTCTAATAGTGTCAACTATAAGATACCAAAAGTAATTTAGTCCAATCAACATAAGCTAAATACAGTATGAGCTACAGCCTTCCCTGTAGCTCAGTTGGTAGAGCATGGTGTTTGCAACACCAGGGTTGTGGGTTCGATTCCCACGGGGGGCCAGCACAGAAAAAAAAATCTATGAAATGTATGCATTCACTGCTGTAAGTCGCTCTGGATAAGAGCGTCTGCTAAATGACTAAAATGTAAAATGTAAAAAAAAAATGTGGCTGTCCACGGTTCTGATTTATGTGTTTGTGTGTGAGCGTACAAGTAGGAAAAACATGTTGACTCAACCTACTTGTAGAGATACGCCAATGCCATACTCCTCTCTTTCATGTTGCCTAAACGGTCTATCATACAGTACACCGTTTTATTTTTTGTTGCCCTAGGCTACCTGGCTAAAATGCTTGCTTGCAAGCCTAACTTCCTTTCATGGGCAACGTTAGCTAGTTAACATTAGTCTTCTACGTCTATCTACATACTTAACTTCCATCCTCTCAGTTCAGGAGCACAATATATGAATCTACTGTATGGTTGGATCAGAATCGGCGTAATAATCTTTGGCCAGTAAGGAGAATGAAGTAAAACCATACATCCAAATCCCCATCCATGGCTAATTTAGGAAAGGGACAATTTAAGCTAGCTAGCCACCGGAGGACAACAACACAACGAGATGCAACAATTCAAGTTGTCTGTCAATGATGTATGCTCTCGATGCCATGTGATGGGAGTGAAGCCATACACAAACTGGCTTCCTTTGACACTTGTTCTTTGGGGCGCCAGGACCATTCACAGTTGAGCTCACTCAGTTTAGCTCAATGCTGATTGGCTATTACTTTATACTTTTTTATCAAGGGAAGCCAAATTCTTGCTGGCTTCCCTTGCATTCAATGCTACGGGAGGAAAGAATGTCATACTCTTTTTGACCAGACAGCATCAGATAGATGGCCTACACATGCAGAGACAGTGGGGTGCTGTTTCGCTCATTTGGATGCTTTCTCCTGTGGGATACATTCAGCCTCTTGAGAATTTAAGGAAAATTATTAAACACAGAGAGACAAAAGAAAAAAAAAAATCTTAGTTTTTTCTTGATCAGTTTTTTGGGAAAGCCTGGCTTCCCTTGGCATCCATGAATTCACACAATTGATGAAGGGATTGTTTTGTTGCACAGGTTGGGAGTCTTCTCTTGTAGACGGAACATGAAAGCGACATCAGAGATGGGGAGGAATAGAACAACCTGACTGATTAGTGGGGAAACCGTTCAAATGACTCAATAATTTGAGTGAGGCATGTCACTCCGTCAACACATCTACATATCTGCATCTTGACATCTGCATTTGTTTTAAGTGGAAATCAGAAAATGTAGCTGGCTTATGTGTTGTAATATGGATTATAGGAGCTAACAATATATTCTGTTTACTACATACTGCAGGTTATAGGAGGTAACAATATCTTCTGTTTACTAAATACTGTAGGTTATGAGATAACACCAGGGTTGTGGGTTCGATTCCCACGGGGGGCCAGCACAGAAAAAGAATGTATAAAAAAATGAAATGTATGCATTCCTACTGTAAGTCGCTCTGGATAAGAGCGTCTGCTAAAATCTAATGTAAAATGTAAAAACAATATATTCTGTTTACTACATACTGCAGGTTATAGGAGCTAACAATATCTTCTGTTTACTAAATACTGTAGGTTGAGGTAACAATGTATTCTGTTTACTACATACTGCAGGTTATAGGAGCTAACAATATCTTATTTTTACTACATATTGCAGGTTATAGCAGCTAACAATATCTTCTGTTTACTACATACTGTAGGTTATGAAGTAACAATATATTATGTTTGCTGTATACTCCAGGTTATAGGAGGTAACAATACAATATGTTTACTACATACTGCAGGTTATAAGAGGTAACAATATATTCTGTTCACTACATACTCCAGGTTATAGGAGATAACGATATATTCTGTTTACTATGTACTCCAGGTTATAGGGTGTAACATAATATTCTGTTTACTACATACTCCAGGTTATAGGAGATAACAATATATTCTGTTTACTATATACTCCAGGTTATAGGAGATAACAATATATTCTGTTTACTATATACTCCAGGTTATAGGAGGTAATAATATATTCTGTTTACTACGGTCCCGTGTGGCTCAGTTGGTAGAGCATGGTGTTTGCAACACCAGGGTTGTGGGTTCGATTCCCACGGGAAAAATAAAAATACAAATGTATGAAATGTATGCATTCACTACTGTTGCTCTGGATAAGAGTGTCTGCTAAATGCCTAAAATGTAAATAACAATGTGTTCTGTTTACTATATACCCCAGGTTGTATGAGGTAACAATATCTTCTGTTTACTACATATTGTAGATTATGAGGTAACAATATATTATGTTTACTACATACTGTAGGTTATGTGGTAACAATATATTATGTTTACTACATATTTCTGGGCCAAACATGAGACCAAACTTGACCTAATCAATAGCCTGTAAATTTTGAGGACACCTGAATACTCTTTAATGCCATAAACAGTGTGGTATTACTTGAGTCTTTCTCACAATGATCCTCCGAGGGGTTCATTAACTACTTTGATTACAAAACCTCTGTGTCTCAGGGAATAAATCAAGACAAGTGGGATTGGCTTTGCTAGATTTATCTCTTAGGGCTTTCTCCGGAGAGTGTCTTCTACCCTCATTGGTAGGGGCTACTAGACTTAGATTGCTTCCCAAATGGCACCTTATTCCTTATTTAGTGCACTACTTTTGACCATGACCCACAGGGCTCTGGTCAAATGTTGTGCACTTTATAGGGAATGGGGTGAAATTTGGGACACAATCTTAGATATGTGTCCCAGTATTGGTCTATTTTTGTATCAGTAACAAAGAAAACAAACATAATCTGGACCCTAAAATTTGGTTACATGGATGAGCAGGCTCAATCTCCCTCTAGTTCAGCCCATAGATGAAAACGACAGTAGCAATTGTACTAAACTGCACTGTTCTTAAGCCCCCTTATTCATGGATACATCATCAACCATCAAAGCAAATGCTACTTTAGCAGTCACAATTATAGATTCAGCTGTATGTTCTGCCACAATTACCACCATCACTGTGGATGGACTAAATGTACAGTGTGTCAAGGCAGCTACATTCAGTGTCAAACTCAGGTAAAATGTATCCCTTTGTCAGCGTTCACATCACATTCGCATGAGGATTGACAACACAAAGGGCAGAATTGCAGCTAATTTGGGTGCTTTTCAATTCATTTGTTTGTTTCATTCGATATACATGGGATGCCTATGTAATCCAGTTGGACACAATACTCTAAACCATGATCATTACTTTGTTATTTGTTATCATCTTGGAGAGACAATTATGCAGTGTGTCTAGGTATTTTAGTATGTTGTGTTGTTTAGGATGTTATGTAAGGGTACTGCACTTTTGATGGATGCAATTAGGCAGGTCAATAGTGTCCTCTGTAATTATTGGGACAGTAAAGCATGTTTTCTTCTTTTGGGTCTATACTCAACTCCAAAAGTTTGGATTTGAAATCAAACAATGACTATGGGGTTAAAGTGAAGACTGTCAGCTTTAATTTGAGGGTATTTTCATCCATTTCGGGTGAACCGTTCAGAAATTGCTGCGCTTTTTGTACATAGTCCCCCCATTTTAGGGGACCAAATTCACTTATATGTGTATTAAAGTAGTAGAAAGTGAAGTATTCATAGCTCGCAATGACTACATCAAGCTTGTGACTCTACAAATGTGTTGGCTGCATTTGCTGTTTGTTTTGGTTGTGTTTCAGATTATTTTGTGCCCAACAGAAATTAATGGTAAATAATGTATTGTGTCATTTTGGAGTAACTTTTATTGTCAATAAGAAGAGAATATATTTGTAAACACTTCTACATTAATGTGAATGCTACCATGATTCCAGATAATTGTGAATGAATCGTGAAAAAAAAAATGGAGTCAGAAAGTTAGACGCACAAATATCATACCCCACAAAAATGGATAACCTCCCTTGTTGTAATGATGAGAGGTTAGCATGTCTTCGGGGTGCATCTGTAGAGCCAAAAGACCACTCTTTTACAACAAAGGAATTATTCAGGTGATTGCAAGCAAGTGGCCAGACTTATACAAGCTGACATTTAGGACTCTGTGAGTCTTTCAGTGTGAGTCTCAAGTCCCTCCCTGGGAGGAGTCACATCTGAATGGATTTTAATGGCACTGAGTAGTGGGCCAAAGGTCAAGTCTCTTGATTGCACTGATTTGTCTGTCTGTCAGAGAGAGAGAGTGTGAGAGAGAGGGAGGGAGGGAAAAAGAGAGAGACAACTGGGGATGTGTGGGCTAGCAATTGGTGAACAAGAGATGGTTGTGGGAGAAGGATTTTCTGAGATTCCTGTATCATTGGATCACGTATCCAGAGACATTATTGGGATGACATGAAGATAAGGAACATGGGTATGCTATCATGTGTATTGCTTTGTCTCACTCTGTCACTGAAGAATCTGTCACTTACTGAAACAGCATTTCAAAAGCGTTGTTATTTTGGTTTGCCAAGAATAGACTTTGTAGTAATGTGATTCATAAAATGTGTGTGATATTGATCTTTGAAGTGAGTAGCCATAAACAGATGAGTTAGGTGGTGAAAAGACTGTTGTTTCTAATGATGGAAATGCTTCTTGCGTGTCAGATGTGTTGTTAGTGTACCTGGAAGTTGTTGGGTCAACGGAGTGCAGGGTGAAGCACACCCACAAGGATGGTGCAGATAGTACTGCAGGGTACTGATGTTGCTTGTTTGGGGTTGCTAATGTTTCACATTTAGAGGATACCTGAGGGTATCTGATACTGAGGGTATCAGAGTCAGAAACCTACTGTTTCTGACTCTGACAGCTAACAATGGAACTACAGTGAGCTCCAAATTTACTGGGACGGTGACATTTTACGTTGTTGTTTTGGCGCTGTACTCCAGCCCTTTGGATTTGAAATGATACAATGACCATGAGGTTAAAGTGAGGACTGGTTTGATTTGAGGGTATTTTAATCCATATCAGGTGAACCATTTAGAAATTACAGCACTTTCTGTATACAGTTGAAGTCGGAAGTATATATACACCTTAGCCAAATACATTTAATCTCAGTTTTCACAATTCCTGACATTTAATCTTAGTAAAAATTCCCTGTCTTAAGTCAGTTAGGATCACCACTTTATATTAAGAATGTGAAATGTCAGAATAATAGTAGAGAGAATTATTTATTTCAGCTTCTATTTCTTTCATGACATTCTCAGTGGGTCAGAAGTTTAAATACTCTCAATTAGTATTTGGTAGCATTGCCTTTAAATTGTTTAACTTGGGTCAAACGTTTCGGGTAGCCTTCCACAAGCTTCCCACAATAAGTTGGGTGAATTTTGGCCCATTCCTCCTGACAGAGCTGGTGTAACTGAGTCAGGTTTGTAGGCCTCCTTGCTCGCACACACTTCTTCAGTTCTGCCCACAATTTTTCTATGGGATTGAGGTCAATACATTGACTTTGTTGTCCTTAAGCCATTTTGCCACAACTTTGGAAGTAGGCTTGGGGTCATTGTCCATTTGGAAGACTCATTTGCGACCAAGCTTTAACTTCCTGACTAATGTCTTGAGATGTTGCTTCAATATATCCACGTAATTTTCCTGCCTCATGATGCCATCTATTTTGTGAATTGCATCAGTACCTCCTGCAGCAAAGCACCCCCACAACATGATGCTGCCACCCCCGTGATTCACTGTTGGGATGGTGTTCTTCACCTTGCAAGCGTCCCCATTTTTCCTCCAAACATAACAATGGTCATTATGGCCAAACAGTTCAATTTTCATTTCATCAGACCAGAAGACATTTCTCCAAAAGGTACAATCTTTGTCCCCATGTTTAGTTGTTAACCGTAGTCTGGCTTTTTAATGGCGGTTTTGGAGCAGTGGCTTCTTCCTTGCTGAGCGGCCTTTCAGGTTATGTCGATATAGGACTCGTTTTACTGTGGATATAGATACTTTTGTACCTGTTTCCTCCAGCATCTTCACAAGGTCCTTTGATGTTGTTCTGGGATTACTATGCACTTTCGCACCAAAGTACGTTCATCTTTAGGAGACAGAACACGTCTCCTTCCTGAGCGGTATGATGGCTGCGTGGTCCCTTGGTGTTTATAATTGCATACTATTGTTTGTACAGATGAACGTGGTACCTTCAGGCATTTGGAAATTGCTCCCAAGGATGAACCAGACTTGTGGAGGTCTACAATTTGTTCTCTGAGGTCTTGGCTGATTTATTTGGATTTTCCCATGATGTCAAGCAAAGAGGCACTGAGTTTGAAGGTAGGCCTTGAAATACATCCACAGGTACACATCCAATTGATTCAAATGATGTCAATTAGCCTATCAGAAGCTTCTAAAGCCATGACATCATTTTCTGGAATTTTCCAAGCTGTTTAAAGGCACAGTCAACTTAGTGTATGTAAACTTCTGACCCACTGGAATTGTGATACGTTGAATTATAAGTGAAATAATCTGTCTGTAAACAATTGTTGGAAAAATTACTTGTGTCATGCACAAAGTAGATGTCCTAACCGACTTGCCAAAACTACAGTTTGTTAACAAGAAATTTGTGGAGTGGTTGAAAAACGAGTTTTAATGACTCCAACCTAAGTGTATGTAAACTTCCAACTTCAACTGTATAGTCCCCCCATTTTAGGGGACCAAAATATTTTGGACAAATTCACTAATGTGTATTAAACCTCTTTGGGCTAGGGGGCAGTATTTTCCCGTCCGGATGAAAAGTGTGCCCAAAGTAAACTACCTGCTGCTCAGGACCAGAAGCTAGGATATGCATATTGGTAGATCTGGATAGAAAACACTCTTTGAATTATGATTGTAATGTGTTTGTTTGATGGGGTGCTGTCCTCAGATAATAGCACGGTTTGCTTTCGCCGTAAAGCCTTTTTTAAATCTGACATAGTGGCTAGATTAACAAAAAGTCAGGCTTTAATTTGGTGTATTGCACTTGTGAATGTATGAAAGTTAAATATTTGTAATATTTTTTTTTCAATTTCGCGCTCTACAGTTTCACCGGATGTTGTCAAATCGATCCCGTTAACGGGATTTGATCCATAAGCAGTTTTAAAGTAGTCAAAAGTTAAATATTTGGTCCCATATTAATAGTATGCAATGATTACATCAAGTGTGTACCTTTACAAACTTGATGGATGCATTTCGTATATATTCTTTTAGATTTTATAACCTCAACTCCAACATACTCTCCTGCATTTGCACACACTTTATATAGACTTTTCTATTGTGTTATTGACTGTATGTTTGTTTATTCCATGTATAACGCTGTGTTGTTGTTTGTGTCGCACTGCTTTTCTTTATCTTTGCCAGGTCGCATTTGTAAATGAGAACTTGTTCCCTACTGGCCTATCTGGTTAAATACAGGTGAAATAAAATAAAGTAAATAGGAATTAGCTTTTTGTTTTCGTTGTTTTTCAGATAATTTTGTGCTCATAGTAATTGTGTCAGTTCAAACTGCTGGAGTACAGAGCCAAATCAACAACAAATGTGTCACTATACCAATACTTTCGGAGCTCACTTTATGTGCGTCATCTTAGCCTGAGTAGTTCTCACTCCATCATGGCTGTACCATTTTGAGGAAAATGCGGGGATTATTAAAGACATTCTTCTCACCTCAGCAGCTCTTCTGTCTAAGTCACAATACAACAAAGACACCCCTGACTCATGTCAGATGTGGGGTGCCCAGACTTGGGAGATGGAGTGTATCAGAAGACACTTTGCAGCCCGCACATTGAGCTTTTAGCTCTTTGCAATGTATTTTAATCATCAACCACTTCCCCTTTGGGCACAGGATAGGCTACACTTGCCTCACGGCCAGACGGAAGGGTTGTGTGTCAGTGATGCCACTACTCACAAATACCAAAGAGTAGGAGGTCGGTGACGAAGTGCTGAAGCAACTTACCAATGGCTCGTATGCAAATTGAGGATATAAATGGTAAAGATGTTAGTGATTCTGATTTCACGCAAGCCTTGTTCAATAGAGCTCATGCTATAGTATATGGAACACACCAGGCGGGTTTGAGTTGCATTCAGGATTACCGTTGTTAATGATAAGCATTTTGTTCAGCTGTGTTATATCTTTATGAAAGGAGTTGTGGAGAATCACGCTGCAGTTCATGTTTGATCAAATGGATTACACTTGGATGGTTTCCACTTTAAACTCCTATTTGCTGTTCAGTAGGACTTTATAATGTACTATATAGTATTGTTCATTTACAAAACTGTTCCCAGTACTTATCCCCCTGCCACCATATATATATATTAGGTACTTTCCATGTAAAAGGATCCGTGAGCATCAACATGTGAATTTCATAGGAGCATGTCAAATTGGGTGTCAAATGAAAGTTAAGAGTGTATATGTTGGAGAAATGAAGTTTATATATACAATTTTCAACTATTTTCCATCCCAAAAATGTGGAAAAGCAAAGGCTTTGATTTCTGGTCAAACAGATGGAAAAGGGGTCTTAGACAACATCTACCAGGAAAAGTCATCAAATGTATTAGAAATACATAATATGCATTAATGTTGAAGTAAAGACCGCTGCTGGCTAGTATCAACACTTTTATTTAGTTTTGGAGAAATGTTTCTGCCTTCTGTAGGTTTAAGACACATTGCCTTGTGACATTCTGTTACAAAAAATGTATATCTTTAAGATATTTTCTAATTTTTCACCCTCATGAGGAGGGAGAATAATGAAAGGTCACAGAAGTAACAAGTAAAGGTAGACCTATCAATTAGTTAGTGTTTTTTATGATATCAATTTCGTTAATGAATTAAGAGATTAAAACCAAATATTCCGTTACCACGGAATTTGAAAAAAAATCATTCACAAACCACAGTTGGGTTTGGCACAGTACAGTACAACACAGTACAGTACAGTACAGTACAGTTCAGTACAGTACACAGTAGAGCACACTAGAGTTGAGTACACTATATTGTACTGAACTGTACTGAACTATACTGTACTCTACTGAACTCTATTTTACTGTAGTCTACTCTACTGAACTATACTCTACTGTACTTTTCTGTACTTTACTGAACTCTGCTGTACTGAACTCTACTCTGCTCTACTGTGATGTACTCTACTGTACTTTACTGAGCTCTACTTTGCTGTGCTTTGATGTCCAAACTTGTGAAATATAGACGTCTATGATTGGTTCGTTCAGTCCGGACCAATACAATTTGGTCTTGATTGGGGGCAGAGCTCAAAATTCAATGTGTCAGGTCATAGCTGACACCCCATTCTTTCTGCAGACATCGTTGAAGCTTAATTCTGAGCAGATATTTATGGGTTTTGGGAAAATGTGGACACAAAAAAAAACTATTTTGTCTTACCAAACTTTGCATCTGCACACTTCTTCCAGTTTTTAAAAATGTTTTCAGTGTAAATTGTTAAAAGTAGTCCTTGTGCATACAGTTGTATGGTTGTTAAACTTTGGAATCAATGGTTTTTGTTTGGCATACATTTGAACTGAAAAATATGAGTCTCAGCACAATTCCGTTACAGTGGAATTGTCCATTAACAACCTGTGTCCACTTCCAATGGCATAAGATAACTAAAAATGCTTCCTTCCCAGACATTCAGTTAGTCTGTTAATCCTATTAAACACTGCTTTATGTGGTACATTAAGCATTCTTACTTGATTAATTGCATTAGCTTGTGTGTATATGTGGTAAAAGGCTTGCATCTATATAATTTGGTGGGGCATAGAAATAAAGATGGGAGCCATCAGTTTTCATCGTCTTAAAACATGTGCGCCGGACGTCATAGGGTTTTTATAAACCCTAGTCTTACCTTTATCTGACGTGGAACATGATTTATGTCTGGCTAACACATAGATGCTAGCAGAGATGCCATTTAGAATAGATAGAACATGTTATAGTTGATTACTCATCTACACCAGTGTTTCCCATCCCAGTCTTTTGAGACTGTGAGATTTTACATATATTTGCTCTAGGCCTGTACTAGCATGGCTAGCAACTAATCCAGGGCTTGAAGACTGGTTGACTATAGTGGAATTAGATATTCTGGGATAGAACAAACATGTACAATGTGTAAGGGTCCCCAGGGAATAGTTTGGGATACGTTGATCTTCACATTACTGTCAGTGTTGATAGCTGTCTTGTGCTAATCATAACATATTCATCCACATTGTGGATTTTATAGTAGACCAAGCTTACACTCCCTATATATACAGTAGCTAGCTGCAATAAGCCTGAGCTTAGAGTCCAGGTTTTCCGGCTCTTGTATTTTCTTCAAAGGCAACTTAACATGACAGCATTCTTCAGCTATTACAGAGACAAATGTATATTATATCCTCAGGATGCACCTTTTAAACTACTACCCTGTTAACGATAGATTAAGTACCTTTCCCGAACTTCCTACTCATGGTAGAGAGCACGTTCTTCCTCTGAGGGGATTTTGACCTTAAACTGGTACAATACAGCACAATAGTCACCTCAATATCAATATGGAAATGCATTCATGTTGATATGGTATGGGTACTGTAGTGGATTATAGTGAGAAATATATGCTTTGAAATTCTGCTATTGAATAGGCAGTATATACCTTAGTCGACCCCAACTGAAATTAGTGACTAAAATCTTTAGGACTTCCCAATTGCTTCCTGTTTACCGGATCCCCATCTATGGTGGACCTAAGGGTTAAAGTACCCATCGCTTGACTTTTATTTTGAAAGTCATCACTTACCCAGGGCTCGCCAATAATGTCATCCATTCGCTACCATTATAATTGAATCCTGGCACATCTAATTAGAAAATATTCAACCACGCTTACAAGCTCCTGTTCCTCTCCACAGCTCAGTCATATTAATTAATAACTATTAAACATGGGATTAAGACTGTAAGTCATGGTGTTAAATACTTTCTGCAGGGTTTGGTTGGTCGTGGGTAAAGAGAGGCCTAACCATTTGACGGTGCTCTTCGACTGCTCCCGAACTCAACGGTTATCTGACATAATTATAAAGAGCAGCTGATTCAATCTTCCAAAGTGTATAGCTAATTAACACAGATTAAATTCTGTTTGACTTTGCAATGTGAATAAAGCACAAGGCCAATTGGAGAAGAGCGTGTTATTAGCCCACCTAAAGCCCTAGATTCTCATAGTTATGGATGTGGTCCCAAATCTCTCTCTCTATCTCTCACATCACTTATGTTGGTAATTATGTTGCAGCTGTGCGTTAGTCTTGAGCCGCTTTCCCTTTCGTTTGCTTCTGATTGTTGACAATATTTGGAAAACATTTGACTAATGGTGTTTAACAATAAGGTCATAATTAGCCAATTTAAGTCCATACAATGTGATTTCAATAATTTGTTTATCCTTATTCCCTCCAAAATATGCATTATCTTGCTGAGCCCTATGGTGTTTTATCACGCTGATAAATTGATATTCTAACATTGGCCAGGTGAGGATGATGTGCACGGAAGGATGTCAGACACAAGAACATACTGTACATTGGTACTGACGATACATTGCACTTATCAAAGATACAAAACAATCAGTAGTGTTGTTATTGTTCTAGTGTGGCAAAGCTACAGTAGTGTTGTTATTGTACTAGTGTGGCTAAACTACAGTAGTGTTGTTATTGTACTAGTGTGGCTAAACTACAGTAGTGTTGTTATTGTACTAGTGTGGCTAAACTACAGTAGTGTTGTTATTGTACTAGTGTGGCTAAACTACAGTAGTGTTGTTATTGTACTAGTGTGGCAAAGCTACAGTAGTGTTGTTCTTGTACTAGCGTGGCAAAGCTACAGTAGTGTTGTTATTGTACTACTGTGGCTAAACTACAGTAGTGTTGTTATTGTACTAGTGTGGCAAAGCTACAGTAGTATTGTTATTGTACTAGTGTTCATAAGCTACAGTAGTGTTGTTCTTGTACTAGTGTGGCAAAGCTACAGTAGTGTTGTTCATGTACTAGTGTGGCAAAGCTACAGTAGTGTTGTTCTTGTACTAGTGTGGCTAAACTACAGTAGTGTTGTTATTGTACTAGTGTCTCTAAGCTACAGTAGTGAGCTTCACTGGTACTGTAACAGCACCATGGGAGAATGTACTTCATGGTATTTGATGTTTTCAACCTAGATAACGTACTTTACACAGACACAGTGCATGCTCTGAGAGAGTTTTAGTTACGCAACCCTCAAGCTTATTAAAGAATAGGCCAGTGTCATGTTGCGCCTTGGCAGGCCATATGTCTGTAACCCATGCCATCTGGTATCCTTTACAAAAATTATTTCAATAATGGGTAAACCAAGAAGAGAATGTTACAGGATTGCCTTCTCATTACCACCATCACCTACCTCTTTGATTACTTGCAGACGCTCCCTTTAAAAAAGGTGGGTTAATTGCACACTCTGGCAATACAGTAACCTGCAAGTTAATTACATATTTCATTCAGGGAAGCGTTATTAGAAGATATAAGGCTTCATTAAAATTATGATTTAATAACTTTTCCATACAATTACCATTATGATGATTGACTGTCATTTCATTCTTGATATCTGGGAAATTCAAATATCAAAAGCTGCGCTGACATGGACAGTGAGGGAAAAAAGTATTTGATCTCCTGCTGATTTTGTACGTTTGCCCACTGACAAAGAAATGATCAGTCTATAATTTTAATGGTAGGTTTATTTGAACAGTGAGAGACAGAATAACAACAAAAAAATCCAGAAAAACACATAAAAAATGTTATAAAATGATTTGCATTTTAATGAGGGAAATAAGTATTTGACCCCTCTGCAAAACATGACTTAGTACTTGGTGGCAAAACCCTTGTTGGCAATCACAGAGGTCAGACGTTTCTTGTAGTTGGCCACCAGGTTTGCACACATCTCAGGAGGGATTTTGTCCCACTCCTCTTTGCAGATCTTCTCCAAGTCATTAAGGTTTCGAGGCTGATGTTTGGCAACTCGAACCTTCAGCTCCCTCCACAGATTTTCTATGGGATTAAGGTCTGGAGACTGGCTAGGCCACTCCAGGACCTTAATGTGCTTCTTCTTGAGCCACTCCTTTGTTGCCTTGGCTGTGTGTTTTGGGTCATTGTCATGCTGGAATACCCATCCACGACCCATTTTCAATGCCCTGGCTGAGGGAAGGAGGTTCTCACCCAAGATTTGATGGTACATGGCCCCGTCCATCGTCCCTTTGATGCGGTGAAGTTGTCCTGTCCCCTTAGCAGAAAAACACCCCCAAAGCATAATGTTTCCACCTCCATGTTTGATGGTGGGGATGGTGTTCTTGGGGTCATAGGCAGCATTCCTCCTCCTCCAAACACGGCGAGTTGAGTTGATGCCAAAGAGCTCCATTTTGGTCTCATCTGACCACAACACTTTCACCCAATTGTCCTCTGAACCATTCAGATGTTCATTGGCAAACTTCAGACGGGCATGTATATGTGCTTTCTTGAGCAGGGAGACATTGCGGGCGCTGCAGGATTTCAGTCCTTCACGGCGTAGTGTGTTACCAATTGTTTTCTTGGTGACTATGGTCCCAGCTGCCTTGAGATCATTGACAAGATCCTCCTGTGTAGTTCTGGCTGATTCCTCACCGTTGTCATGATCATTGCAACTCCACAAGGTGAGATCTTGCATGTAGCCCCAGGCTGAGGGAGATTGACAGTTCTTTTGTGTTTCTTCCATTTGCGAATAATCACACCAACTGTTGTCACCTTGTCACCAAGCTGCTTGGCGATGGTCTTGTAGCCCATTCCAGCCTTGTGTAGGTCTACAATCTTGTCCCTGACATCCTTGGAGAGCTCTTTGGTCTTGACCATGGTGGAGAGTTTGGAATCTGATTGATTGATTGCTTCTGTGGACAGGTGTCTTTTATTCAGGTAACAAGCTGAGATTAGGAGCACTCCCTTTAAGAGTGTGCTCCCAATCTCAGCTCGTTACCAGTATAAAAGACACCTGGGAGCCAGAAATCTTTCTGATTGAGAGGGGGTCAAATACTTATTTCCCTCATTAAAATTCAAATCAATTTATAACATTTTTGACATGTGTTTTTCTGGAATTTTTTGTTGTTATTCTGTCTCTCACTGTTCAAATAAACCTACCATTAAAATTGTAGACTGATAATTTCTTTGTCAGTGGGCAAACGTACAAAATCAGCAGGGGATTACATACTTTTTTCCCTCACTGTATGTAATATGCGCATGTTAACCTCTTAGTACTGTATTTGAGAGCGATCTTGTAGTTAATGATGGGGGTTGTGCTAGAATTAATGAGATGTGGCTCGTGTGTGTGGAATTGGTGGAGCTTCCGTTCAAGTCATGGCCAGGCCACCATAGTTCAGAAGGAGAGTGTCAGGGACCATGGTCATCCATCTTCCATTTTCATTGATTTCTATTCCACTAAATTAGTATGGATAAAAGGAGAAGAAGATGTTCCATTTTGCAAGGCACTGTCTGAAAATGTCTAACGCAAGTCTATCCAATCGTGTCCTTCTACAGTAGAGTTACCATGACATCACGACATCATGACATCATTTTCGTTTCCAATTGGCATTAATGCAGCATTTACTTGGAAGTTTGAGTGTGAGTAGCATATATCAAGTCATAGAATTTGTTTATTTTTGTCTACCTTGATGTCAGTCATATTCATTTTGGTACATCGTATGAATCCAAAGCAACTATAACTAGTGGTTATAGTTGCAGCATTTTATTCTGAGCTGCAGGCTTAAGTGATAATGCCCGAGAAGCCAGTGTTTGTTTGGAGGATATATTGGCATGGGAGTTGTTAATTGGAAAACCATACCAATATATCCTCCAAACACCAGCTTCGAGTGCATTATCACTTTTATACAACGCTTTACCAACATATTCAAATAATGATTGACATATTTTCAGAATCGCTATTTGATTAATTTATTCATACTATTTCATCCTTCCACAAGATATAGTCCCAAAACAAACCTCGGGTTGCTAGAGACACCAGTCGTTCGTTTTAAATGTTCCATTGCCATATTGGCTGCAACATTCTTATCCCTTGCTTGGTAGCTAGCCAACTACGGCTAACTTACAGTCACATCAAAAAGTGCAGCCAGAATGACAGAAAGTAGCTTCATTTGCATTTGTTTAAGCTGTTTTTCAAGTGACATTTCTTTTGAGACGTGCATAACAATAAGCTGAGGAGGCTCGATTTCGCCTGGCATAGAAAATGTGCTCACTCGTCAGGATACTGTTGTTCAGAGGAGCTAGCCAACAACATAGCTACAGTAACACAATCACTTCAAAAAAGACTGCAATTTTGCTGCGTTTCATTTGAACTTTTTTCAATTTACATTTGTTTGTATATATCTATAAAAATGATGCCAGCTGAATCATGATTTCGACTGGCTGAGAAATGTTGCCTGCCAGTCAGTCTCGTCCCGACTTCCAACATGTTCATTACTATGGGACAGCAGGAGATCGAATTTGAATATTGAAACAATGTTGTAAATGTCTGAGAGACAGGCAGCAAGGTTTATACACATCTCTGGTGTTGAAAACTAAATGTTAGTCTAAAAGAAATGTGAGATAATGTCTAGATGTATTTTACAGTGGAGATCAAGTTCATAAGTTGTTTAGCTGGGTTGATGAGACAATGGATTGTGTCGTCAGATGGAACAGAGTAAATAGGCATTTTAACATCATAGATGTAGCCAGTGGCAACTTGTGAATAGACACCGCCTGGAATGCGATTCTAACCAATCAGCATTAAGGATTCGACCCACAGGTTGTATAAATATGAATGTACAAGACAATCAGACATGAAAATCCAGCTCCCATGATAGAACACCCAATGTATTTGTTGATGATTACATTTCATTTAATTCCATTGTGAGTTAATTCCTATCCTTTTTCCCAGATCACATTTTAACACTTTGATTACGGTCTTTAAGAGCTTTGATAATTGCAGTCTAAACAAAGAAACCATCTTGGAACATACGGCTGGAGAGCAGGGACACTTTTGAGTGTGAACAGCCATGGCATTACGTGGGGTGATGGTAGCACAAAGGCCACATCAAACACACTCTGAAGACCTTCCAGTGGAGATATGGGCCAGGCCAACTTCACAAATAATTTTTATTGTTCCATTGCACAGGGGCAAATTTCTTTAAATCTAAATCCTCAAACTACTTGGGCAAAAACCAAACACCAGGAAATAGGAAGTGCTTGCCTTTTGAGGGTTTTGGGGTTTTGTTCAAGCCTCCTCCTTAGGCTTACTGCATTTAGCTCTGCTTTAGTTGTGTGACCTGGAATGCTATTTACTTCAGATGAATACCTCTTAGAAATAATACATGACAGTGAGTTCCATTGCATTTCACTGGGGTGGGTTTATCACCATAAGGGTTAGATGGGCCAAACATTTCATACTCTGTCGGCTGTGCTCTCTGTCGCTATCATCTTTCACTGGGATAATCATTTTCTGTGATTGAGTCGGCATCCGAACTCTGTTGAGCTTTGGATTTTTCAGTCTAAACAGATGCGTAATGACGAGTTACACAGAATCCACCGAGCATAAACAATCAATTATTGTAGTAAATTATGTTGAATACTTATTTTTTAGAGAAAGTGAGCTAGTTGACATGTATTATTGCTGTGAATGTTACAATTGTCAAGTCTCTGTGATATGCGAGTATTCCCAATTTTAAAGATGTCTTGAAAAGCATCAACTTTTAATGTGAGTATGCATAAATGTTTCTTAATCTATTGGTGTGTCACGTTATATTTTACTGATGCCTTATAAAAGGGAAATAGTAGTGGAATGGTTGTTTAAACATCAATGGATTCTTGATTAAATGAATCTCCCATTGAATCTCAATTATTAAACATGGTCATTTCCTTCAGGATGCAAGTGAATATTGAACAGCTTCTACAGTATTGCCTATGTGGATGTTTTTGTGAGAAGGAGTACTGTTCACAATCGACTGAGAAAGGGAGGAGGGAGAGAGGGAGAGAGAGAAGGAGAGAGAGGGAGGGAGAGAGAGGGAGAGGGAGAAAGCTGTGGTGACCCATGGAAGATACCTGGGGAGTGATTGCAATCTCCTGCAAGCTCATTTTGCATTCATATACTCAGACAGTGAATAGGGCGGTCAGCCTGTATTATCAAATGAGCGCTGCAGCAATATGAGCCTACATTTTGATGTAGCACTCAGTCTCAGGGACAACGCTCAGCTAGCCACCCTTAGGTCATCCCAGAGATGCGAGAGCCAAGAGCACTTGGGGAGAATGGGGAAACACTATGGTGAAGTCGTGCTGGGCAGGATGGCAATGTGTGTTGGCTGTGACCATGTGAGACAAAAGCCATACACTCTGGCACGTCATAGTTACTCATGCATTACGTCAATGGCCCCGGGTTATTTTGCAAAGCTAAGAGCAGCATCCAGGGGCCGAAAGGCCCAATGTGTTTTGAGTGATTATATGGAAATTAGGTTAATCAAGAAATGATAACTATAACTATAATACGAGAAGACTATGTTGGAGTACTTTATTTACACCTGCTTGTGGTGAAATATTACATGTGGAATTCAACACTTTAACAAACAATATCTATCCGTTTCCTTGTGCCAATCCATTTTGCATGCTTGTCAAGGTCTTCTCCAAGCAACCCCCAGTGTAACAATGTCTTCTCCCAGCAACCCCCACTGTTTTAACTGTCATATGGCTCTTCAACATGTTCTGTATGCATAATCAGAGTAGTGGTATCAAACCCACCTAGGATCAACATGTACTGTACGCAGAATCAGAGTAGTGGTATCAAACCCACCTAGGATCAACATGTACTGTACGCAGAATCAGAGTAGTGGTATCAGACCCACCTAGGATCAACATGTACTGTACGCAGAATCAGGGGTAGTGGTATCAAACCCACCTAGGATCAACATGTACTGTACGCAGAATCAGAGTAGTGGTATCAAACCCACCTAGGATCAACATGTACTGTACGCAGAATCAGGGTAGTGGTATCAAACCCACCTAGGATCAACATGTACTGTACGCAGAATCAGAGTAGTGGTATCAGACCCACCTAGGCTCAAAATGTACTGTATGCAGAATCAGAGTAGTGGTATCAGACCCACCGAGGCTCAACATGTAACATGTACTGTATGCAGAATCAGAGTAATGGTATCAGACCCACATAGGCTCAACATGTACTGTATGCAGAATCAGGGTAGTGGTATCAAACCCACCTAGGATCAACATGTACTGTACGCAGAATCAGAGTAGTGGTATCAGACCCAGCTAGGATCCAACCTGGCCCTAATTTGTGTCTGAATGTCTTGTCTATGTAGCGTTTTGCTGTCATCAGAGCAGCCCTTCTAGCTTGTTCTGCCCATGATGATAGTGCACTCTGTACATAATAGCTTTTCTATGCACCGGACTCAGGTGAGGGAGCACAATCATGAGCCTGCTCTTGTCCTGATTAGAAGCACTCTCCATAATTCACTGTGCTATTTCACTGGTGGACAGAGATATGTGGCGAGGGTCGGGGGGGGGGTGTGTGTGTGTGTGTGTGTGTGTGTGTGTGTGTGTGTGTGTGTGTGTGTGTGTGTGTGTGTGTGTGTGTGTGGTACGTGTGGGCGGGAGGGGGGGGATATTGGTCACACATGTATGACATACTTACTACCTACAGTACCAGTCAAAAGGTTGGACACACCTACTCATTCATTTTTATTATTGACTACTGTCACGTTTGTTAGAATAGACGGACCAAGGCGCAGCGTGAGTAGCGTTACACATCTTTTATTAGAAAGTGAAACTTATCAATATACAAAAACAATAAAGAATAAACGAAACGTGACGACAATGCAACTACACATAAACAAACAATATCCCATAACCCACAAGTGGAAAACCTGCTACTTAAGTATGATCCCCAATTAGAGACAACGATTACCAGCTGGCTCTAATTGGGAATCACACACAATCACCAACATAGAAAAACAAACCTAGAACCACACATAGAAATAATAAACTAGACTAACCCCCCAGTCACGCCCTGACCTACTTTCTATGGTCAGGACGTGACAACTACATTGTTGATTAATAGTGAAGACATCAAAACTATGAAATAACACATATGGAATCATGTAGTAACCAAAAAAAGTGTTAAACAAATCAAAATATATTTTATATTTGAGATTCTTCAAAGTAGGCACCCTTTGCCTTGATGACAACTTTGCACACTCTTTGCATTCTCTCAACCAGATTCACCTTTTCCAACAGCTAAGTGTGTCATGAATTCTAAATAAATCATTGACAGTGTAACCAGTAAAGCACACCCACACCATCACACAGCTTCACCTGGAATGCTTTTCCAACAGTCTTGAAGGAGTTCCCACATGTGCTGAGCACTGCTTTTCATTCACTCTGCGGTCCAACTCATCCCAAACCATCTCAATTGCGTTGAGGTCGGGAGATTGTGGAGGCCAGGTCATCTGATGCTGCACTCCATCACTCTCCTTCTTGGTCAAATAGCCCTTTCGAAGCTTGGATCATTGTCCTGTAGAAAAACAAATGTTAGTCCAACTAAGCGCAAACCAGATTGGATGGTGTATCGCTGCAGAATGCTGTGGTAGCCATGCTGGTTAAGTGAGTCTTGAATTCTAAATAAATCACAGACAGTGTCACCAGAAATGCACCATCACACCTCCTCCTCCATGCTTCACGTTTGGAACCACAAATGCGGAGATAATCCATTCACCTACTCTGCATCTCACAAAGACACGGCGTTTGAAACCAAAAATCTCAAATTTGGACTCATCAGACCAAAGGACAGATTTCCACCGGTCTAATGTCCATTGCTCGTGTTTCTTGGCCCAATCAAGTCTCTTCTTATTATTGGTGTCTTTTACCAAAATAGGGCTATCTTCTGTATACCAACCCTACCTTTTCACAACACAACTGATTGACTCAAAAACATTAAGAAGGAAAGAAATTCCACAATTAACACCTGTTAATTGAAATGCATTCCAGCTGACTACCTCATGATGCTGGTTGAGAGAATGCCAAGAGTGTGCAAAGCTGTCATCAAGGGTGGCAACTTTGAAGAATCTCAAATATGAAATATATTTGGATTTGTTAAACAGTTTTTTAGTTACTACATGATTCCATATGTGTTATTTCACAGTGTTGATGTCTTCACTACTATTCTACAATGTAGAAAATAGTTTAAAAAAAAACTAAAAAAAACCCTGGAATGATTAGGTGTGTCCAAACTTTTGACTGGTACTGTATGTGTACAGCATAATATGTTAGTATTATTGTTGTATTATAGATGTGGGCCAAACAGTTATGTTTTCATATGTAGTCATTAAAATGGGATATGAAAAATAATAAAAATATCATAATAATAACAATAATTATAATCGTGTAATAGCAATTTATACATGATTGTTTAGTAGACATCTTTAATTCTTCACTATATGCCGTAATGACGGCATGGTTGTGTTTCCTAAACTTTTTAATGCTGTATTTGTGCTCGCAGGGATTCGTGCTGATTATTCTCATTACAGTTCAGTTTAGTGCACATCATGACACACCTGATGAAGCGGGAATAGTCTTTTCACAACCTGTTTCACAATCTGTCTAATAAAGAGCAGTGGATTCCATGGAAATTATTGTAGATATTTTCTGCCCCTGCAATGAATATTTTACATATTAATATAGTATACTATACATATACAATCATATTGTTTATATTATTTTATAATCTGGTCCAAAATTCCACCAAATGTTTTAAGATGTGATTTATGAAGTAGACTTTATTTAAATTCCTCCCAGTATGCCCACTTGCTTTTAAAATGTCTTTACAGTTGTCATATTACATATTGTCTATCAAGTCTATGTTGTTGGGAGCTGATATGAACTGACCACTGCCTACTGACTGTGGCCTCCTAGTGGTCAGAAGGACAAGCAAACAACAAAGCAGTATGTATGATGCAGGGGATGTACTGTATTTGTAATCACAGTAAGTTTGGTATACTTAAGAGTGTCAGATAAAATACACATTACAGGTGAAGGAATAAGGCTTCAGCCCATCCTATTACTACCCTACTCTCTTCTCCTGAAGACCTGAGCAGACACATCTTGACAACAGATGCTACTATTTCAGAGTGTAATTGATTTGATTCTTCCACCATTTGTTTGGACACCATTTAAATGAACGTTTAAATTGGATTTTAAAAATGTATTAACCTCCCGGACCTTCATTTATTAGCCTTCGCAGCTTTTGTGATAATCTGTATAATTACCAGCCTAATGTTCTCCCCATTAGGTTGTGCCCTCCAACAATTTCTACTTGTTGATTGTGTTCACTCTTAATTGTGTTTGGACTTTGGAAATTCTCATGCATTTCCCATCATGTTTTTTTCTTCCATTAACATTTTGCAGCTTGTGTGTTCTTTGACATATGAGGGGTTGTGTGTAGGAAAATCAATACAATCATGCTCATTGTTTCACTGTCTAAGGGTCAGAATAACCGACAATATGCTTCTGTATTAACAATAGAGCTGTTTCTATGTGAAAAACAAACACGGAGATAGAAATAGATGGAACATCTTTGATTAAAAAAGGTTGAATTCGGTTTAGCAAAAACACGTATCGCTTGTGGACTTCATGAAAGCATTGTTGTTAGCAATAGATTTGTCATATTCCCTAAATTGTATTGTACTATCAATTCCTCACTTGACAATATGAACGTACAGTGCCTTCATAACGTATTCATACCCATTGACTTATTCCACATTTTGTTGTGTTACAGCCTAAATTCAAAATTGATTAAACAGATTTTTTTTTTCACCCATCTACACACAATACCACATAGTGAAAACATGTTTTTGGAAATGTTTGCAAATGTATTAAAAATGAATCAATACATGTTAGAATCACCTTTGGCAATGACTACTGCTGTGAGTCTTTTTCTGCATAAGTCTCCAAGAGCTTTGCACACCTGGAATGAACAATATTTGCACATCATTATTTTTTAAATTGTTCAAGCTCTGTCAAGTTGGATGTTGATCATTGCTTTTCAAGGCGATTTAAGTCAAAATTTTAACTAGGCTACTCAGTGCTGTCTTGGTAAGCAACTCCAGGGTATATTTGGCCTGGTGTTTTTGGTTATTGTCCTGCTGAAAGGTGAATTTGTCTCCCAATGTTATTTTCTATGGTAGAGTAGGTCAGGGCGTGACTGGGGAGGTTAGTCTAGTTTATTATTTCTATGTGGGGTTCTAGGTTTGTTTTTCTATGTTGGTGATTGTGTATGATTCCAATTAGAGGCAGCTGGTAATCGTTGTCTCTAATTGAGGATCATACTTAAGTAGCATGTTTTCCACTTGTGGGTTATGGGATATTGTGTTTATGTGTAGTTGCATTGTCGTCACGTTTCGTTTATTCTTTATTGTTTTTGTATTTTGTTAAGTTTCACTATTAATAAATTATGTGGAATGCTACTCACGCTGCGCCTTGGTCCGATCTTTATTCCAACGAACGTGACAGTGGTACTGAATGATGTATTGGATTTGTATTCAGGACATGAAGTTCATTCCTTTGCCACATGTTTTGCAGTTTTACTTTAATGCCTTATTGCAAACAGGATGCATGTTTGGATTATTTTTATTCTGTACAGGCTTCCTTCTTTTCACACTGTCAATTAGGTTAGTATTGAGGAGTAACTACCATGTTGTTGATCCATCCTCAGTTTATAGAGGACCACAACCATTAAACTCTGTAACTGTTTTAAAGTCACCATTGGCCTCATGGTGAAATCCCTGAGTGGGTTCCTTCCTCTCCGGCAACTGAGTTAGGAAGGACACCTGTATCTTTGTAGTGTATGGGTGTTCTTCACCATGCTCAAGGGGACATTCAATGTCTGCTTTTCTTTTTTTTGCCATCTACCAATAGGTTGCCTTTCTTTGTGAGGCATTGGAAAACCTCCCTGGTCATTGTGGTTGAATCTGTGTTTGAAATTCACTGCTCAACTAAGGGAACTTACAGATAATTGTATGTGGGGGGTACAGAGATGAGGTAGTCATTAAAAAATCATGTTAAATACTTATTTCACACAGAATTAGTCCATGTACATTATTATGTTACTTGTTAAGCACATTTTTACTCCTGAACTTATTTAATCTTGCCATGACAAAGGGGTTATAGACATTTCAGCTTTTAATTTCAAATGTATTTGTAAACATTTCTAAAAATATAATTCACATTATGGGGTATTGTGTGTAGGCCAGTTTTACAAAATCTATATTTAATCAATTTTAATTTCAGGCTGTAACACAACAAAATTTGGAAAAATTCAAGGGGTGTTTCAGAAGGCACTGTACATAGATGAAGCCCCATTGCTTAGCTGCTACTTATGGACTTGTTTGTCTTAGATATTTTGCACAATTAATATATAGAAATCCTTTTATATCCACTGAAGTCCTTGGTTAGAATAATTATCAGATAGTCTCCACAGACTCATAGAGGCAGTTTCCTTTCTTCTCCACTCTTCTCCCTTCGTCAGTTTGCTTTGGCTAAAACACAACAAAAGACTGCAGACTGTTTGAACTGATTGTGGTGTGAGAAGACAACCTATGTAACAAATTACTTTTGGCAATTTGTTCTTAAATTCTGAGAATAAACCAATGGAAGATAAGAGCAAAATGTCCAAGTTGTGCCTGTATGTTGACTAAGTGAGCCAGTGGATATAGGGGTGTGATCGCTGGCCAAAACTACAATAGAAAGAAAGGATGATTCAGGATGTTGAAAATGAGGCATTTGCATCAGAGAATCTAATATGTCCTTCATTTTTATTGAGATAAGATGCCAGTCAATTTCACCAGAATAGTAACATGACGTCATCCATTTAGATTCCATTTATAATCCCAAAATTATTTCCTTCAAAAGATTGCTTACGCATGTGTATTGCCACCCATTAAGGTTTTCACACATTCCTTATTTTTTACAAATTTATGCTCTCTAATTGTGGGCTCTTTCTGTCTGTTTTCCCTCTCTTTCTTGTAGAGCCGTGACAGAATGGTCGACTGTATGAGCAAAGTCATGCTGCACACAGCCCTCTCATGCTGGCAACCATTCCTGGGACTGGCTCTAGTGGCCGTCTTTGTGGGTTCTGCCTTGGGATGTCCCGCCCGCTGTGACTGCTCAGCCCAGAGCAAGTCGGTCCTGTGCCACCGCAAACGCCTACCGAGCATCCCAGACGGCATCCCCATCGAGACCAGGATTCTGGACCTGAGCAAGAACAAGCTGCAGGCCGTCAACCCGGACGACTTTGCCCCCTACCCTGGACTAGAGGATCTGGACCTCAGTGGGAACATTATCAGCTATGTGGAGCCGGGGGCCTTCAACCCTCTGTACAGCATGCACTCGCTCAGTCTCAAAAGCAACCGCATCAAGCTTATTCCCCTGGGAGTCTTCACAGGCTTGTCCAACCTCACACGGCTGGATGTCAGCGACAACAAGATCGTCATCCTGCTGGACTACATGTTCCAGGACTTGCACAACCTGAAGTTCCTGGAAGTGGGTGACAATGACCTGGTATACATCTCCCACCGGGCCTTCAGTGGACTGCTGAGCCTACAGACACTAACCCTGGAGAGATGCAACCTGACGGTGGTGCCCACTGAGGCCCTGTCCCATCTGCACAACTTGGTCAGACTTCACCTCCGATACCTCAGCATCAGCACCTTGCAAGCCTACTCCTTCAAGAAGCTTTTCTGGCTGCGCCACCTGGAGATTGACAGCTGGACCTCGCTGGACAGTGTGCCTGCCAACACGCTGCACAGCCTCAACCTGACCACGCTTTTCATCACCAACACTAACCTGTCCACCTTCCCATACCAGGCCCTAAAGCACCTGCACTACCTAACACACCTCAACCTGTCCTTCAACCGCATCAGACACATCGAGGGGGGAATGCTGTTTGAGTTGGTGCGCCTGAGGGAACTTCATCTAGTTGGGGCCCAGTTGTCGACCATTGAACCGTACGCATTTCAGGGCCTCCGGTGGCTCAAAGTCCTCAACGTCTCCCACAACCATTTGGACACCCTGGAGAAGGGTGTCTTCCAAGCCCCTGAGGCACTGGAGGTCCTCTTGATCGACGACAACCCCCTGGTGTGCGACTGTCGCCTCATGTGGATCCTGCAGAAAAGGCACTCCATCTTCTTTGGCGACTCGCAGCCGGAGTGCAACACCCCTGAGGGCAGGCCTTTCAGGGAATTCAAGGAGACCCTGCTAACCTATTACGTGACATGCACCAAGCCAAAAATCAGAGAGAACAAGACACAGACGATAGCAGTGGATGAGGGCCAGTCAGCGAAACTACACTGCAGTGCTGAAGGGATCCCCAGGCCGGTGGTGTCGTGGCTGTCCCCACGCCGGCACCTCCTCACCAACAAGAGCTATGGTAGAGTCAAGGTCCACAACAATGGGACGCTGGAGATCAAGGTGGCCGAGGTGCAGGACGGTGGCGTGTACCTTTGCATGGCAACCAACACGGCGGGTAACGACTCATTGATGGCCTCCCTAGCAGTGAAAAGCCTGGGGTCGCTCTACGCAAACAGGACCCAGTACTACACAGATCCCAGCAACGCCACTACCAATGGGACTAGCAACGTGACCTACGGCTTGGACCTAAAGACTATCTTAGTGTCGACAGCAATGGGATGTTTCACATTCCTGGGGGTGGTCTTGTTCTGCTTTCTGCTACTGTTCGTTTGGAGCCGGGGCAAGGGAAAGCATAAAAACAACATAGATATTGAATATGTCCCTCGGTCCAAGTCTAATGGCACCTCTGTAGATGGAGGGGCAGAGGGACAAGCTGGACCTCATCGCTTTAACATGAAAATGATCTAACATGGTTTGTGAATCTGGGAATCCATATGTTGGGAATGCTCTAAGGATTATGTATTTTTATTGCAAATGGAACTTTAACATTTCCCACTACTTCAGGAGAATGCTACTGGGCAATTCCATGGTAACAGAGTGATGCTGAGGCTCAGATTTTTCACTTTAAAATGTATGCCAAACAAAAACCAATGATTGCAAAGTTAGAGAAACCCTACAACTCTATGCACAAGGACTAGTTTTATCAATTTCCACAGACATTTTTACAAACACACTTGAAGAACATTGCAGATGCAAAGTTTGGTAACAGAATGACGGCACCAACAGCACAAACCATCATTCTGTGGCCAAACTTTGCATCTGCACTGTTCTTCAATTAAATGTCTTTTTGTATAAAAAAAAAACACATGTGAAAATTGTTTAAAGCAGTTCTTGTGCGTAGAGTTGTATGGTTTGTTTAACTTTGCAATCATTGGTTTTTGTTTGACATACATTTTATAGGTAATATTGAAGTACCTTACTGTGATTGTTTTCAATTAAAGAAACAAAAATAGCAATTTCTCAAGCAAGAATTTTGCTAGGACTGTCTGGGAGTGGTTTGAGTGGATAGGGGAAAACTGAAAATGTGCTTTTATTGGCAGAGAGGTTTGTAACTCTTTCTTATTGGTCTATTAACTAATTTAGCGTCAGGTGGTGTCCCCAGAATGGCCAAAACTCCATCCCACCAAAACAGGCTGACATTTCTCTTACACTAAAAAGGCATTACCATACTTTTCACAATTTCACAGTATTATTTCAACCTCATAGTGTGGAAATATATATAAAAGGAAAATAACTGGAAAAATACTTTTTTGACTGCACTGGGCCCTTTAAAGTGAAGAAATCAGAGTGTCAGGATCACCCTTTGGTTTACTAGGAATGGAAAAAGTACTGCAAAGTGCGGTAACAGGACACAGGAGTGCAATCCCCAACTATGGCATCTTATTGGATACAATGCCAGGACATTGTGACAAATGTTCTTGCTGTTGCTAGTGAGCTTGTCCACAACGGATCCTCTGAAATTATCTGAATCTCTACCCAGGGGACCCGAAAGGAACAGGTCTCATAATCAAGCTTTTCAAATTCTATTTACATGCCCAAGTACAGGATTGGGTTTAAAGACACTACAGAACCATGTACAGTACACATTTGTATCTAAAAGTATTACTCTTATTGGTTTGGTCTTGCACCATGCTTACTCACCGAACAGATTGATGAAACAGAGCATTCCCTCCAACCATAATCTTTGCATATATGTACTTAATGCTTCATTATGTACAGGTATGTTCATACTCATTTAACTGTTCATAGCAATACTCATGGGATGCAATGTCAGCCAAAATCTCAATTCCCCCACCTAACAAGCAAAATGGTAACTCTTCACTTATGAAATTGTCCATGAATATAGGAAAGGGCTTCTACAGGATTGCAATGTCACACTGGAGAAAATATATCCCTGTTCCCCAAATATACCCCTAGATATTGAAGATATTTTTGTTTATTGTCAACCATAATGGAAAAAGATTTTATTTATCAAAGTGGTTTGAGGGTTTTACAAAAGTGAGTATCATAACACTATTCCGGGAGAAATAATCACGTTTGATGATTTAGAAGTTGACATATTGGTCAGAGAACCTACATGGACCACTTTTCTGTCCTTTTCTTGTCTCTTTTTATTCCTTTGACTGTAACCTTTGCCTGATGGCAAAATACGTGTCCAGCTTACTACAGTGAAGTTGTCATCTTTTCTCCCCAGTAAAACATTTGGACTTTGTTGTGGTAGTTCCTCATTTTTGTTGTTGAATCATTTAGATTGTGAAAAGTTCAAAGTAAAATAAAAAAAATCATGTATGTGAAATAAAATAATATTTATTTGTACTATTTAGTGTGTCTATATATTTACTGCAATGAAGCAAAAGAGGGTCTTGATCAGTATATAATATGCCTGTTGAACATCTGGAAACAGCATAGTAACATTAGCATATGGTTGAATACAATTGTTAAAATAGAACCTATCAATATCAATCACTGGCATCAAGGGAACTGTCTTACAATGTATGTTAATTCTAAGGGTTATTTGAATTTCTACAACATCAGATGAAGTTGACAAGTCCATTCGAGGAACGAGATCTGCAGGAACACAAATACGACAGATCACAGGTTGAGAAAATGAAATGGTTTGGGGCATTGGCTTTCCAGAATGTACAATTAAGCACACATTCTCCCTTTTACTCAAACCATAACCTTTGAATATTACCTTTTTATCATGCAGAAAAGTCTGATATCCCCCTCTAACCTTTCAAATCAGAAGAGGGAACAGGGCAAAATGTCTAGTCCCTAAGTCTAGACAGCATGATGTTGCAGGTGGTGTGCACCAGGAGGAAGGCACTATCAGAGGTGTAATCTGGAGCAATGCAGTTAACCTTCTGACACAGTCCAGATGAGCACCTGGAGGCGTTACATTTATCACTGAGATGAAGACTGCAAACCGGAGGGGTATCCTGGGTTAAGAAGATAGCAGATTGCAATGCTACAGAAGATACAATGCTGCCCAATTCACTATATTCACAAGACTGATTTATTATGTTGTTCTCTATTTAATGTGTGCCAGTGTTTTTCCTCTGTCTTTATATGTTTACATCCTATTCTCTTGCTTTACAGTTAATGTTGCCTGTGTTGTTAGCTTGAAAATGTAATTTCATTTAATGATTTTGACTATTTTACCTCATTTTTCTCCCAAATTTCAAGCTTGTCTCATTGCTGCAACTCTACAACGCGCTCGGGAGGTGAAGGTCGAGTCATGCGTCCTCTGAAACATGATCAATCCGAGCTTCTTAACACCAGCCCGCTTAACCCGGAAGCCAGCACGACAAGGAGTCGCTAGAGCTCGATGAGCCAAGTAAACCCTCCCCAAACCTGGACGATGCTGGGCCAATTGTGTGCAGCCCTATGGGACTCCCGATCACAGCTGGTTGTGATACAGCCAGGATCGATTCTGGGTCTGTAGTGATGCCTCTAGCACTGTGATGCAGTGCCTTAGACTGCTGCGCCACTCAGGAGGCCCCATAGGTAAACATTTTAATACAGTACAATAAACATTTAGAGAATATCATGTATCAGTTAAGTTTAGCACTTATCACTTTGCTTATGACTTTACTGTAAATTTGTTTTACCATAATTAACCATATAGTTGTTTTTAAATTATTTTTTTCCTCATGTCCTTTCTCTTCACCTTATACCGTTTATGCAATCACAAAAGACCAATTAGTGAACAATATATCAGAATTGGTCTGCCTGTGTAAATGCAGCCTTTGTTTCGAAGTCCTCAATCCCATGGATCTCTTGTGAAATCAGAACACCAAAGGGTCTCGCACTTCCTAAAATACAAAATAAATGAGGTTGAGTTTGTAGGTCAGTGATGGCCACATTCTGTGTTTGGCACATAGAGATGTGCTAGATGAAACCTGTACTACAAATTGATCCCCCACTTTGACCACCATTTCACTTCTTTCCCCAGTCACTGAAAGAAACTTAAAAGCTGGGCCGTATGATTGTATGAGGATGTTTTTGCTCAGATGGCACCCTGCAGAAATGTGTCAGTGAGCGACAGGGGTCTCCCTTAACCCCCATGACACTCTGTCCTGTTGGGGTTATGAACTGCCAATCCAGGTGATGTACTCATCTGTTATGACCCCCGTGGAGCAGTATCAGAAATATACCCCACCAGACCGACCACCACAGTACCTTTGTTCACATGCCATGTTTTAGCAGTGCCTCTTTGTAACCAGTACTAAGAAGTCATTTTTTCTTAATTCTTTTTACCTCTGATGTTAGAATATCTCTTTCTCAGGGGAAAGGGAAGGGACATTCTTTTGAACTATTTCAAAATGTATTTATCAACTGCATTATCATTTTGTTAAAGGTTATGGAGGATAGGGTCAATGAAGCCACTAATTGTTATTGCTCTTGACAAGATATTTGGCAATGGGGCTATTAAACCTCAAGGTTTTCCTTTATATCAACAACTCTAATCCAACTCTAGTCAGTAGGTTTATGGGGACGCTCTCAAACTTTCACTATTCACAAATACAAAGAGGTATGTATATTTCCTGCAACGTGTCTGTTTGTTTTCTTGATGTAGTCAAATATATACATTCAGAATGAAATTTCAGCAGCATTTCATATTCAACGTTCCCCATGTATTATAGAGCTTACAAACAGAATAATCATTGCCTCTGCAGGACTCGAGACATGCTGCTACGAACTTACCCCTGCACATTGACTCGGTACTGGTACTCCTTGTATATAGCCTCATTATTGTTTTTATTGTGTTATTATTATTTAATTTTTTTGCCAATATTTGTCTTACTTTTTAACTCTGCGTTGTTGGGAATGGGCTCATAAGTAAGCATTTCACTGTAAGTCTACTCCTGTTGTATTCGGCGTATGTGACCAATACGATTTGATTTGATATCACCATGTGGACACAACAGATTGCATAATATGTGAACGGTCTTCGCTGTGTAAGGGGAAGGAATGTAAAGATGTGGGAGGGAAGGGAGGGGGATGGGATGCCCAACATTGACATCAAATAGTCCTAGAGTGAGGCTGGCAGTTACCGCAGTCTGGGCAGATGTAAGCGGGGCAGGTTGCGTGCTGTGTGCTTTCATTAGGTGAGCTTTCATACATTCCCTCATGGTGTGCTTCCCTACCAAATGAGCTCCCTTGTGATCCCACTGCTGTTCCACCCTTCGACCCACTACCAGCTGTACTGGTGGGAAATGTGTAGAGTAAATTTGTGTGTGTGTGTTTATTCTTTAAATAATTATTCAAGCTCTGTCAATATGTTTGGGATCATGGCAAGACAGTCATTTTCAAGTCTTGCCATAGATTCTCAAAAAGATTTATGTCAAAACTGTAACTTGGCCACTCAGGAACATTCACTGTCTTCTTGGCCTTGTGTTATAGGTTATTATCCTGCTGAAAGGTAAATTCCTTTCCCAGTCTCTGGTGTAAAGCAGTGAAGCAGGTTTTCCTCTAGGATTTTGCCTGTGCTTACCTCCATCCCGTTTCCTTTTATTCTGAAAAACTCCCCAGTCTTTGCTGATGTCAAGCATACCCATACCATGATGCAGCCACCACCATGCTTGAAAATAAGGAAGCAGTTACTCAGTGATGTGTTGGATTTGCCCCAAACAGGGCTTTGCATTTAGGCCAAAAAGTTTATTCATTTGCTGTTTTTTTGCAGTATTACTTTAGTGGCTTGTTATTATACATATGCATTTTTTGGAATATTTTTACAGTATATTCTTTTCACTCTGTCATTTAGGTCACTGGTGGAATCACTGCAATGTTGTTGATTCATCCTCAGTTTTCTCCCATCACAGCCATTGAACTCTGTAGCTGTTTTAAAATCACCAATGCCCTCATGGTGACATCCCTAAGCAGTTTCCTTCCTGTCCTGCAGCTCAGTTCAGAAGGAAAACTGCATCTTTGATGTGTCTGGTTGGTTTAATACATAATCCACAGCATAATTATTAGCTTGACCATGCTTAAAGAGATATTCAATGTCTGATTTGTTATTGTTACCCATCTACCAATCCCTGCCCTTCTTTATGAGGCTTTTGAAAAGCTCCCTGGTCTTTGTAGTTGAATCTGTGCTTGAAATTCAATACTTGATTGAGGGACCTTAAAGTTGTTGTATGTATATCAAATCAAATCAAATGTATTTATATAGCCCTTCGTACATCAGCGGATATCTCAAAGTGCTGTATAGAAACCCAGCATAAAACCCCAAACAGCAAGCAATGCATGTGAAAGAAGCACGGTGGCTAGGAAAAACTCCCTAGGAAAAACTCCCTAGAAAGGCCAAAACCTAGGAAGAAACCTAGAGAGGAACCAGGCTATGAGGGGTGGCCAGTCCTCTTCTGGCTGTGCCAGGTGGATATTATAACAGAACATGGTCAAGATGTTAAAATGTTAAACTCCCCAGTCTTTGTATAGGGGACAGAGGAAGGATTAGTCATTCAATAATCATGTCAACCCCTTTTATTTCACATAGAGTGAGTCCATATAACTTATTATGTGATTTGATAAGCCACATTTGACTCTTGAACATTAATTTAGGCTAAACGAAGGGTCTGAATATGTATGCAATGTTCATATTTTAGTTATGAAGTTTTAGTCATTTTAAAATATATATATATAATATTTCTTCCACTTTGACATTGCAGAGTAGTTTTTGTAGGTTGATAAAAAAAAAACGACGATTAAATCCATTTTAATCACGACTTAGTAACACAGTAAAATGTGAACAAATCCAAGGGCTCTGAATACTTTTGTAAGGCACTGTATGTACAGTCCCAGTCAAAAGTTTGGTCACACCTACTCATTCAAGGGCTTTTCTTTATTTTTACTATTTTCTACATTTGTAGAATAATTGTGAAGACATCAAAACTATGAAATAACACATATGGAATCATGTACTATCCAAAAAAGTGTTAAACAAATCAAAATATATTTTATATTTGAGATTCTTCAAATAGCCACCCTTTGCCTTGGTGACAGCTTTACAACCTCTTGGAATTCTCTCAACCAGCTTCATGAGTTAGTCACCTGGAATGCACTTCAATTAACAGGTGTGCCTTGTTAAGTTAATTTGTGGAATTTCTTTCCTTCTTAATACGTTTGAGCTAATCAGTTCTGCTGTGAAAAGGTAGGGGTGGTATACAGAAGATAGCCCTGATTGGAAAAAGAACATTTCCGTATGATGGCAAGAACAGCTCAAATAAGCATAGAGAAATGACAGTCCATCATTACTTTAACTTCTCTAGGGTAGGGGGCAGTATTTTGACGTCCGGATGAAAAAGGTGCCCAGAGTAAACTGCCTGCTACTCAGTCCCAGAAGCTAAGATATGCATATCATTAGTAGATTTGGATAGACAACACTCTGACGTTTCTAAAACTGTTTGAATGATGTCTGTGAGTATAATAGAACTCACATGGCAGGCAAAAACCTGAGAAAAAAATCCAACCCGGAAGTGTGGAAATCTGAGGTTTGTAGTTTTTCAAGTGATTCCCTATCCAATATACAGTGTCTGTGGGGTCATTTTGCACTTCCTAGGGCTTCCACTAGATGTCATCAGTCTTTAGAACGTTGTTTCATGCTTCTACTGTGAATGGGGAGAGAATAAGAGCCATTGGAATCAGATGACTGAGAAAATGACATGAGCTCAGTGGCGCGCGCTCACGTGAGAGTCAGCTGTGTTCCTTTTCTTTTTTGAAGACAAAGGAATCGTCCGGTTGTAATATTATGGAAGATTTATGATAAAAACATCCTAAAGATTGATTCTATACATCGTTTGACATGTTTCTGCGAACTGTAATGTAACTTTTTTGACGTTTTGTCTTTGGATTACTCGACTGAACGCGCGAACAAAAGGGAGGTATTTGGAAATAAAGGATGGACTTTATTGAAACAAATGAACATTTATTGTGTAACTGGGATTCCTGGGAGTGCATTCCGATGAAGATCATCAAAGGTAAGTGAATATTTATAATGCTATTTCTGAGTTTTGTTGACTCCATAAAATGGCGGGTTTGGTTTTGTGACTGAGCGCCGTACTCAGATTATTGCAAAGTGTGCTTTCGCTGTAAAGCTTTTTTGAAATCTGACATAGCGGTTGCATTAAGGAGAAGTGTATCTATAATTTTTTGAATAACAGTTGAATATTTTATCAACGTTTATGATGAGCATTTCTGTAAATTGATGCGCTCATTCACTGGAAGTTTTGGGAGGCAAAACATTTCTGAACATTACACGCCAATGTAAAATGGGTTTTTGGATATAAATATATAAAGAACTTTATCGAGCAAAACATACATGTATTTTGTAACATGAAGTCCCATGAGTGCCATCTGATGAAGATCATCAAAGGTTAGTGATTAACTTGTATTTCTGGTTTTTGTGACGCCTCTCCTTGCTTGGAAAATGGCTGTGTGGTTTTTCTTGTCTCGGCGCTGTCCTAACATAATCTAATGTTATGCTTTCGTCATAAAGCCTTTTTGAAATTGGACAATGTGGTTGGATTAACTAGAAGTGTATCTTTAAAATGGGATATAATAGTTGTATATGTTTGAGAAATTTGAATTATGAGATTTTTGTTGTTTTGAATTTGCTAGCGTCCCACATACCCCAGAGAGGTTAAGACATGAAGGTCAGTCAATTCGGAAAATGTCAAGAACTTTGAAAGTTTCTTCAAGTGCAGTCACAAAAACCATCAAGCGCTATGATGAAACTGGCTCTTATGAGGACCGCCACAGGAAAGGAAGACCCAGAGTTAACCTCTGCTGCAGAGGATAAGTTTATTTGAGTTAACTGCACCTCAGACTGCAGCCCAAATAAATGCTTCACAGAGTTCAAGTAACAGACACATCTCAACATTAACTGTTCAGAAAAGACTGCCTAAATCAGACCTTCATGGTCGAATTGCTGCAAAGAAACCAGTACTAAAGGACACCAATAAAAAGAAGAGACTTTCTAGGCCAAGACATTAGCAATGGACATTAGACCAGTGGAAATCTGTCCTTTGGTCTGATAAGTCCAAATTTTAGATTTTTGGTTCCAACAGCCATATCTTTGTGAGACACAGAGTAGGTGAACAGATGGTCTCTGTATGTGTGGTTCCCACCATGAAGCATGGAGGAGGTGGTGTGATGGTGCTTTGCTGGTGACACTGTCTGTGATTTATTTAGAATTCAAGGCATACTTAACAAGCATGGCTATCACAGCATTCTGCAGTGATACACCATGCCATCTGGTTTTCACTTTTTTTAACCTTTATTTAACAAGGCAAGTCTGTTAAGAACAAATTCTTATTTACAATGACAGCCTAGGAACAGTGGGTTTAACTGCCTTGTTCGGGGGCAGAACAACAGATTTTTACCTTGTCAGCTTGGGGATTCGATCTCACAACCTTTTGGTTACTGGCCCAACGCTCTAACCACTAGGCTACCTTCCACCCAACTTAGCAGAATTATCATATATTTTTCAACAGGACAATGAAACAAAACACCTCCAGGCTGTTTAAGGGCTATTTGAACAAGAAGGAGAGTGGTGGACTGCTGCATCAGATGACCTGGCCTCCACAATCACCCGACCTCAACCGAATTGAGATGGTTTGGTTTGAGTTGGACTGCAGAGTGAAGGAAAAGCAGTCAACACGTGCTCAGCATATGTGCAAACTCCTTCAAGACTGTTGAAATAGCATTCCAGGTGATGCTGGTTGAGAGAATTCTAAGAGTCTGCAAAGCTGTCATCAAGGCGAAGTCTGGCTACTTTGAAGGATCTCAAATATAAAATATATTTTGATTTGTTTAACACTTTTTTGGTTACTACATGATTCAATGTGTTATTTCATAGTTTTAATGTCTTCACTATTATTCTACAATGTAGAAAATATATAAACAAATAAGAAAACCCCTTGAATGAGTAGGTGTGTCAAAACGTTTGAATGGTACTGTATGTACACTCTACACACAAACAAATACACACACACACACTCACCCTGCAGATTGTAGTATTTGTTCTTGTACATCGTGTAAAATGCAGAGAGATCTTGCAGAAGGGCTTGCACCATTGGTATGTTTGTGTATTGTTTGTGCCCCCTTTCAAATACATACACTTCCATTCAAAAGTTTGGGGCCACTTAGAAATGTCCTTGTTTTTGAAAGAAAACCACATCAAATTGATAAAATTGATCAGAAATACAGTGTAGACATTGTTAATGTTGTAAATGACTATTGTAGCTGGAATTCTTAATGAAATATCTACATAGGCGTACAGAGGCCCATTATCAGCAAACATCACTCATGTGTTCCAATGGCACGTTGTGTTAGCCTCACAAGTCCTCAAGTCCTTCATTAAATAGGACACAGACACTAGACAGAGGAACTCTGCCTTGAAGGCCAGCATCCCGGAGTCGCCTCTTCACTGCTGACATTGAGACTGGTGTTTTGCGGGTACTATTTCATGAAGCTGCCATTTGAGGACTTGTGAGGAGCCTGTTTCTCAAACTAGACACTCTAATGTACTTGTCCTCTTGCTCAGTTGTGCACCGGGGCCTCCCACTCCTCTTTCTATTCTGGTTAGAGACAGTTTGCACTGTTCTGTGAAGGGAGTAGTACACAGCGTTATACGAGATCTTCAATTTCTCGCATGGAATAGCCTTCATTTCTCAGAACAAGAACAGACTGATGAGTTTCAGAAGAAATGTATTTGTTTCTGGCCATTTTGAGCCTGTAATCGAACCCACAAATGCTGATGCTCCAGATACTCAACTAGTCTAAAGAAGGCCACTTTTATTGCTTCTTTAATCAGGACGACATTTTTCAGCTGTGCTAACATAATTGCAAAAGGGTTTTCTAATGATCAATTAGCCTTTTAAAATTATAAACTTGGATTAGCTAACACAACGTGCCATTGTGACACAGGAGTGATGGTTGCTGATAATGCGCCTCTGTACACCTATGTAGATATTCCATGAAAATTCTGCCGTTTCCAGCTACAATAGTCATTTACAACATTAACAATGTCTACACTGTATTTCTGATCAATTTGATGTTATTTTAATGGACAAAACAATTGCTTTTCTTTAAAAAACAAGGACATTACTAAGTGACCCCAAACTTTTGAACGGTAATGTACATTTACAGTTAATATGTTTCGAGTAATCTTGTTGCCAATACAAAGTCAAGGAAAGCCTTTACACAGCCTTTGTATGTGCACACAAAAGCAAAGTACATTGCCAGCAAGGAAATATAGTACTTTTTCCCTGACTCAATTGTACAATCATGCAGGAAATAGTAAATCATATCTCAATGATATTCACACTCTGAGCCAACAGTCAATATTTATTTGTTAGTGTGCTGCACAACTCTGTAATTACGTGTTTGCCCTTTCCCGAAAACAATATAATGAATACAGAAAAGAGACAGCAGAAATAGAATGCATATCTGTTTAGTGATGTATGGACCCATGGACTAGACTAATGGACACATTACACAATGGCTGCGCATTCCAGCTAACGAAGATACTATATCACAAAAAACTCTCTGGTTAAATGTGGGTCTCACAATGAAATGCCTGGAACAAGTATATCTGCCTTAGATAAAGGCTCTTGTGTTTATATGTGTTGTTTGGTGCGGTGGTTTTTGTGTGAGTAGAGATCAGCTGGCTATATTCCAAGCACCAACTGGCTGTAAATGGAAATTGATCGTTTCTTTGTAGCTTTTTGTAGGGAAAGCAAAATGTCCCCTTGAAGCAGCCACATTAATGACCCCATAAGGTCGACATCTAATTAGCATAATACAAACATCCCTATAAAAATCTGTCAGTTTAAGCTACAGATATGTTTTTGCATTGGATACATCTCAATCCACAGCATCTGCCGATATCGCACTTTCGCATCTGCGGGTGAAAGTTGACAGAGTTAGAGCAGTGTTTTTCAGACCATGAGATGTCCCGAAAATCGAACGGTTTGGCTTACAAACTAGTATGAACATGTCAGTTATTTTGCTCTAGGGCGCCCATAGGCCTCACAAGACTTGTCTGAAGGTCCCCCGGTGCAAGTTGAAAAAATGAATGGAAGTATATATGGAGACTGTTTAATGCCAAAAATATGGGGTTTAAATACCATACTCTAGGCAGGTTCATAATATAGAGTACACTAGAGAATGTCCTAAACATTTACATCTTCCTCTCTGGGGGGAAAAACATTCACTGTACAGATTTTCTTTAAATTGTTGATATTAACCTAGACCCTTCAGTGAGAGTCCTTTCAGGCTTTGGTGACAACATACAGTACAATCGCACTTCATTCAATACTGCATAGACTCTTTGCTCATATATTATATATGCAACAAGGGGTGGGGGAGATATATTATAATTCCATCAGGTGCCGTTAGTACAACGTCTGGATGCTCCAGAGTATCATATTATGGTGCCAGTGATGGTCATCTCTCCTCAGGGGACTGTGATTGTCTAGAGGCACCTGTGTCCCAGGTCCCTACAGCAAGAGGGACAAACACCATCAGAAGATGAAAGCCACACCACCGGGCTTTTCTTTCAACTTGTCAACTTGTCCCCTAAATTTGACATGTGTCTTTTAATAGCTCCTTCCATCACACAAAAAGAGAGCAGAAAATAAAAAGAAGAGAACCTCCCTTGGTAGTCCCACTTGGTAGTCCCATTTAGTAGTCCCACTTGGTAGTCCCACTTGGTAGTCCCATTTACTAGTCCCACTTGGTAGTCCCACTTGGTAGTCCCATTTAGTAGTCCCACTTGGTAGTCCCACTTGGTAGTCCCATTTAGTAGTCCCACTTGGTAGTCCCATTTAGTAGTCCCATTTGGTAGTCCCACTTGGTAGTCCCACTTGGTAGTCCCACTTGGTAGTCCCACTTGGTAGTCCCACTTGTTTAGTCCCACTTGGTAGTCCCATCAGTAGTCCCACTTGGTGGTCCCACTTGGTAGAGTAGTTAGTACTCTAGACAGGTATTGCAACAGTTATACCTACGTATATCACTCAGTTATCTCAATTGTGAGATTATTTGCAAATCCTCTAAATGGTTTAAAATATACCTGCTTGCTGTATGTAACACTTCTTATATATTGTGATACCCATTTTTGCTTTGTGAGTAATTTTTCCTTTATCCACAGTACTGTGTTGGCAATAATAATTATATTAATACTACTACTACTAATAATAATGATACTACTACTACTAATAATAACAATAATGATATTAGTACTACTACTAATAATAATAATAATGATACTACTACTACTAATAATGATATAATACTAAACTAACATATAACTGTGTGAGAAACATATGTGAATGCTATGTTAGATGAGTAAGTGGTTTGCTAGTTCTTTCTGACATCTGGATCGAATTTAAATATATGTGCTGTGGCTCATTAGCAAAATCATATGTGAGCTCATCTAATGAGATGCATTTTAAGCACGTCGTTTGGTACTAACAATTGTGAAACCAGCCGGTCTCCATTTTCTATCCTTGAGAATGTAAACACAGGGGTATTTACAACCCTCTTTTTGGATTAGAATGCAAATTGTTGATTTTACCAATCATGTATCTAATGAAGGGTTGTCCTGTATATACTTTAAGTGATAAAGAGATCAAAAGTGTTAAATACACATATATTATTTTAGATTTTCCCAAGATCAAGTTCATTCTGATATGCATCCTCCTATTAAGGGACAATCCAGAAATGTACAGCCTTCCTGCACTTCCCTGTTTTTTTATTCTTCAAGGACATTTTGTTGTCAGGGCGTTCACGACAGAAGTCTTATCTGAATATCAGACAATTGATTCAGATCTGCCAATACCGTGTGACTTGGTGATCGTCATCAAATAATTGCCCTGGTGTCAGCTGCAAGTACAGATATCTACAGTGACTGGCAAGAGTTCAGACATGATTATAGAGAATATATTACACTACACATTAACCATCAGGGGTGAAAACAAGCCACGTAAAAATATTTCCCAGGATTCTGTACGAATATAGTTACCAATTGTGTTGAATTCACCAATTCTCTTGAATTACCGGCAGTAAGTACCATAGACTTACCAGAGTTTTTTCAACACTTATATGTAACACTCTCAGAATGTTGGGGTAATGTACACTAGCTGTGTGATTACCCCCAACATTCTCTACACTGTAGCTTTAAGTAACACGCAAATACCAGTCGAAACAGGACTGAAACATAATGGTGCTACTAGATCTATTTTCTTTAATGTCTTAGTGACTTTTTTTATTGGGGGCATTTTGTGGAATTTTACCTTTGTGATAAAGCGCAACAGTGAATATCATATGCAATCTGTCTTTATTTCTGTCAAGTGTCAAGTCAAATTGCTGCTGCGTTGAGAACTGCAACCAAGCAACACAAATTGCGCTTTGACTTGATATACAGCCTTGCCCATCACTTAAACCCTTCAAGGACTCCAACGACAACTCCATTCAGCAAGGAATGCATAATTGGTGGATGGATGGATAGATGGAGGGAGGGTGGGAGGGAGCGAGCAAAGAGAAAAAGCACAGTCATATTGTACATGTAACAAATGAACATAGGCTAGGTGTCTGTTCCATGTACTCCTCCTACGTATCTTCGGCCTATCGAGAGAAATCCTACATGTCTACAATCATCATGTGTTAAGCTTTCCCCATGTTTTTATCTCTCTTGCGTTGGCATTAGAGTGTTGGGCAGATGGGAAAATCTACAGTTGAAGTCGGAAATTGATATACACCTTAGCCAAATACATTTAAACTCAGTTTTTCACAATTCCTGACATTTACTCCTAGTAAACATTCCCTGTCTTAGGTCAGTTAGGATCACCACTTTTTTTTCTATAGGATTGAGGTCAGGGCTTTGTGATGGCAACTCCAATACCTTGACTTTGTTGTCCTTAAGCCATCTTGCCACAACTTTGGAAGTATGCTTAGGGTTATTGGTCATTTGGAAGACCCATTTGCGACCAAGCTTTACCTTCCTGACTGATGTTGCTCCAATATATCCACATCATTTTCCTACCTCATGATGCCATCTATTTTGTGAAGTGCACCAGACCATCCTGCAGCAAAGCACCCCCACAACATGATGCAGCCACCCCCGTGCTTCACCGTTGGGATGGTGTTCTTCGACTTGCAAGCATCCCCCTTTTTCCTCCAAACATAACGATGGCCAAACAGTTCTATTTTTGTTTCATCAGACCAGAGGACATTTCTCCAAAAAGTACGATCTTTGTCCCCATGTGCAGTTGCAAACCGCAGTCTGGCTTTTTTAGGGCGGTTTTGGAGCAGTGGCTTCTTCCTTGCTGAGGGGCCTTTCAGGTTATGTCAATATAGGACTCGTTTTACTGTGGATATAGATACTTGTGTACCCGTTTCCTCCATCATCTTCACAAGGTCCTTTGCTGTTGTTCTGGGATTGATTTGCACTTCTCGCACCAAAGTACGTTCATCTCTAGGAGACAGAACATGTCTCCTTCCAGAGCGGTATGATGGCTGCGTGGTCCCATGTTGTTTATGCTTGCGTACTGTTGTTTGTACAGATGAACGTGGTACCTTCAGACATTTGGAAATTGCTCCCAAGGATGAACCAGCCTTGTGGAGGTCTACAATTTTTTTTCTGAGGTCTTGATTTCTTTTGATTTTCCCATGATGTCATGCAAAGAGGCACTGAGTTTAAAGGTAGGCCTTGAAATACATCCACAGGTACACCTCCAATTGACTCAAATTATGTCAATTAGGCTATCAGATGCTTCTAAAGCCATGACATAATTTTCTGGAATTTTCCAAGCTGTTTAAAGGCACAGTCAACTTAGTGTATGTAAACTTCTGACCCACTGGAATTGTGATACAGTGAATTATAAATTAAGTAATCTGTCTGTAAACAATTGTTGGAAAAATTACTTGTGGTTGAAAAACGGGTTTTAATGACTCCAACCTAAGTGTATGTAAACTTCCGACTTCAACTGTATTCCTTTTGTGATGTATTCACTTTTGGGCATCTCACTGCTAGCTGAACTGATTATGAGTCACTGTCTAGGTGAAAGCAACAACATTGTAAAAAATGTATCCATAAGTATTGTGTTTCTCATTAATCCTAATCTTCTCAATTTCTCTATGTAAAGAAATGCAGCCATATGTGGGAAAATATGTCCCAAAAACTCAAATTAATATAACAATCTTATGGAAATCACTATGGTAACCCTTATCAGAGCGTGCATGTAAGCATTTACGGGCGTGGCAGATTACCTAAACACATCATGATATCTGTAGGCTATGTGTGATGAAGCAGACAGAAATAGATGTAGAGCATTGGATCTCTAACAGTCATCTTGATCTACACTGCACTTTGAGAAGAATACACATTTAAAATGTATGCAAATGTTTTTGTTTAAAATGTATGCAGTCTATTAAATACGATTTGTTTTGAAAGCTACACTGACCCAAATGAGAGCTCTCAAAGGGACCCAATGTTGAAGCCAGAATTGTTGACAAAGGATTGTTTTTTAAAACTTAGCAAACACAGTTGACATCGGGCTCAGTAAAGTGCGGTGTTAAATATTTAAATTTGTGCCCTCCACTTTGCTGAATGCAAATAAAAATGTTGTTTAGCCTTGCTTTTTAATCAGACAGCTGTATGCCTCCCATCACCTAACAGCATTCTGAATTCAGGCTGCATCCTCCCTCCCTGAGATGCAGCAAGACGGGTGCATAGCAAACTAAGATTTATGAGGCGCAGTTCAACTTAACCATGTCAAGTTATGACTGTTGGGCCATAAACCCAAGCTATTTAATCCATTGATTTTTATCAGGGCGGAGGAGTTCATTCATTAAAGGGGATGATGTATGATATCAGATGCTTTTAAAATGAGTTACCCCTGCATTTCGCTGAGGTGGTTTGACCCGAGGAGGCAGTGGAATGTATGCTATTTTTGAAGCACAGGGTCTCCTCTGGTACGATTCATGTTTGAGAACTGTCAGAGAAGCATGAGAAGCTAGGCCTCTTTGCAAAATCCAAACATTTAACTGTTTCTTTTATCATACAGTACCAGTCAAAAATGTAGACACACCCACTCATTCAAGGGTTTTTCTTAATTTTTACTATTTTCTACATTGTAGAATAATAGCGAAGACATCAAAACACATATGGAATCATGTAGTAACCAAGAAAGTGTTAAACAAATCTACAAATATTTTATATTTGAGATTCTTCGAAGTAGCCATCCTTTGCCTTGATGACAGCTTTGCACACCATTGGTATTCTCTCAACCATCTTCACCTGGAATGCTTTTCCAACAGTTAAGTGTGCCATGAATTCTAAATAAATAATTGACAGAGTAACCAGCAAAGCACCCCCATACCATCACACATCCTCCTCCATGATTCACGGTGGGAACTACACATGCAGAGATCATCTACTCTGCGTCTCACAAAAACACTGCGGTTTGAACCAAAAATCTCAAATTTGGGCTTATCAGATCAAAGGACAGATTTCCACCGGCTAATGTCCAGTGGTCGTGTTTCTTGGCACAAGCAAGTCACTTCATCTAATTGGTGTCCATTAGTAGTAGTTTCTTTGCAGCAATTCGACCATGAAGGCCTGATTCACTCAGTCTGAGCAGTTGATGTTGAGATGTTGTTACTTGAACTCTGTGAAGCATTTATTTGGGCTGCAATTTCTAAGGCTGGTAATTCTAATGAACTTATACTCTGCAGCAGATGTAACACTGGGTCTTCCTTTCCTGAAGTGGTCCTCATGAGAGCCAGTTTCATCATAGCGCTTGATGGTTTTTGCTATAAAGATTCTTGATCTTTAAAAGTTCTTGAAATGTTCCGTATTGACTGAACTTCATGTCTTAAAGTAATGATGGACTATAGTTTCTTTTTGCTTTTTGAGCTGTTCTTGCCATAATATGGACTTGGTCTTTTACCAAATTGGGCTATCTTCTGAAGACCACCCTACCTTGTTACAACACAACTGACTTGCTCAAACTCATTAAAAAGGAAATAGATTCTACAAATTAACTTTTATTAACAAGGCACGCCTGTTAATTGAAATGCATTCCAGGTGACTAACACATGAAGCTGGTGGAGAGAATGCCAAGAGTGTGCAAAGCTGTCATCAAGGCAAAGGGAGCCTACTTTGAATATTTTTTTAGTAACACTTTTTTGGTTACTACATGATTCCATATGTGTTATTTCATAGTTTTGATGTCTTCCCTATTATTCTACAATGGGGAAAATAGTAAAAATAATGAAAAACCCTGGAATGCGTAGGAGGGCCCAAACTTTTGACTGGTACTGTATATTAAATTATAATTTGTTATGCTACAGAAAACATGTCAAATCCTAATTTTGAATATGTTTTTTATCTACTGTACCTAAATAAACTACTGTGCATGAGGCATTTTTACCAACTGACATATTATTCTATTGTAGTGAACTTAAATAATTTCCATCTCAGTCAAGGCATCCATTTGTATGTTGAGATAAAGTCTTTAGGAAATTTCAAGGTCGGGCATCTTGATGCCTGCATCTCTCTTTTTGATCCTACTTGTTAGTTAACTTTCAAATAATCTCTCATACTGTAGCTCTCAACCGATCAATAAAAAACTTGAGAAGTAATGTTATGAGGGACCTTTAATAGACAATCTGGACCCTCTCTTTCTAAAATTATCCCCCGAAATTGTTGCAACCCCTATTATTAGCCTGTTCATCCTCTCTTTCATATCGCCTATGATACCCAAAGATTGGAAAGCTGCCGCGGTCATCCCCCTCTTCAATGGGGGAGACACTAGACTCAAACTGCTCCAGACCTATATCTATCCTATCCTGCCTTTCTAAGGTCTTCGAAAGCCAAGTTAACAAACAGATCACCGACCATTTCGAATCCCACCGTACCTTCTCCGCTATGCAATCTGGTTTCTGAGCTGGTCATGGATGCACCTCAGCCACGCTCAAGGTCCAAAACGATATCATAACCGCCATCGATGAAGAGACAGTACTGTGCTGCCGTCTTCTGCGACCTGGCCAAGGCTTTCGACTCTGTCAATCACCACATTCTTATCCGCATGCTCAACAGCCTTGGCTTCTCAAATGACTGCCTCGCCTGGTTCACTAACTACTTCTCAGACAATGTTCAGTGTGTCAAATTGGAGGGCCTGTTGTCCGGACATCTGGCAGTCTCTTTGGGGGTGCCACAGGGTTCAATTCCCGGGCCGACTCTCTTCTCTGTATACATCAACGATGTCGCTCTTCCTGCTGGTGATTCTCTGATCCACCTCTACGCAGACCAAACCATTCTGTATACTTCTGGCCCTTTTTTGGACACTGTGTTAACTAACCTCCAGACGAGCTTCAATGCCATATAACTCTCCTTCCGTGGCCTCCAACTGCTCTTAAATGCAAGAAAAACGAAATGTATGCTCTTCAACCGATCGCTGCCCACACCTGCCCGCCCGTCCAGCATCACTACTCTGGATGGTTCTGACTTAGAATATGTGGACAACTACAAATATCTAGGTGTCTGGTTAGACTGTAAACTCTCCTTCCAGACTCAGATTAAGCATCTCCAATCCAAAATAAAATCTAGAATCGGCTTCCTATTTTGCAACAAAGCATCCTTTACTCATGCTGCCAAACATACCCTCGTAAAACTGACTATCCTACCGATCCTTGACTTCGGCGATGTCATCTACAAAATAGTTTCCAGCACTCTACTCAGCAAATTGGATGCAGTCTATCACAGTGCCATCCGTTTTGTCACCAAAGCCCCATATACTACCCACCACTGCGACCTGTACGCTCTCGTTGGCTTGCCCTCACTTCATATTCGTCGCCAAACCCACTGGCTCCAGGTCATCTATAAGTCTTTGCTAGGTAAAGCCCCGCCTTATCTCAGCTCACTGGTCACCATAGCAACACCAACCCGTAGCACGCGCTCCAGCAGGTATATTTCACTGGTCCCCCCCAAAGCCAATTCCTCTTTGGCCGCCTTTCCTTCCAGTTCTCTGCTGCCAATGACTGGAACAAATTGTAAAAATCACCGAAGCTGGAGACTCATATCTCCCTCTCTAACTTTAAGCACCAGCTGTCAGAGAAGCTCACAGATCACTGCACGTGTACATAGCCCATCTGTAAATAGCCCCTCCAACTACCTCATCCCCATACTGTTATATCTTTTTTTGCTCCTTTGCACCCCAGTATCTCTACTTGCACATTCATCTTCTGCACATCTATCACTCCAGTGTTTAATTGCTACATTGTAATTATTTTGCCACTATGGCCTATTTATTGCCTTACCTCCCTTATCCTACCTCATTTGCACAAACTGCATATAGACTTTTCTATTGTGTTATTGGCTGTATGTTTGTTTATTCCATGTGTAACTCTGTGTGGTTGTTTGTGTTGCACTGCTTTGCTTTATCTTGGCTAGGTGGCAGTTGTAAATTAGAACTTATTCTCAACTAGCCTACCTGGTTAAATAAAGGTGAAATAAAATTAATTAATTAATAAAAAAATAGCCTGAAAGCAATTTTACACACCTTAGGTTTACTCAAAGAGTTATTTATTCGCCATACGTCCTGAGTGGTGAGAATCAGTACACACGTTCATGGTTTATAATCGGTAATTATGTGGTCTGTAACCTAAGTAATTGTGTCCAATACATTTTTGAACAAGATAACATAAAGAGCATTTTTGAGAAGAGTAGACTTATATAATCTTTTACAAAGCCACGACTGCACACTCACAGGGCATTCGGAAAGTATTCAGACCCCTTGACTTTTTCCACATGTTGTTACGTTACAGCCTTATTCTAAAATGGATTCCATTTTTATTTTTCAATCTACACACAATACCCCATAACGACAAAGCAAAAACAAAGCAAAAAAAACAAAAATGAAGTATCACATTTACATCAGTATTCAGACCCTTTACTCAGTACTGTGTCGAAGCACCTTTGGCAGTGATTACAGCCTCGAGTCTTCTTTGGTAAGACGCTACTTGGCACACCTGGATTTGGGGAGTTTCTCCCATTCTTCTCTGCAGAGCCTCTCTAGCTCTCTCAGGTTGGATGGGGAGCTTCGTTGCACAGCTATTTTAATGTATCTCCAGAGATGTTCGATCGGGTTCACGTGTCTGGGCAACTCAAGGACATTCAGAGACTTGTCCGAAGCCACTCCTGTATTGTCTTGGCTGTCTGATTAGGGTCGTTGTCCTGTTGGAAGGTGAACAGGGCTCCAGTCTGAGGTCCTGAGCGCTCTGAAGCAGGTATTCATCAAGGATCTCTCTGTACTTTGCTCTGTTCATCTTTCCCTCAACCTGACTAGTCTCCCAGTCCCTGACGCTGAAAAACATCCCCACAGCATGATGATGCCATCCCCATACTTCAACATAGGGATGGTGCCAGGTTTCCTCCAGACATGAGGCTTGGCGTTCAAACCAAAGAGTTCAATCTTGGTTTCATCAGATGAGAGAACTTTGTTTCTCATGGTTTGAGAGTCTTCAGGTGCCTTTTGGCAAACTCCAAGAGAGCTGTCATGTGCCTTTTACTGAGGAGTGGCTTCCGTCTGGCCACTCTACCATAAAAGCCTGAATGGTGGAGTGCTGCAGATATCAGGGCACAAGGCGAGACCCAGATGCAGACACAGGAGGCAGATGGTTGGAGTCTTAGATGTTTATTGATCCAAAAAGTGGAAGGCAAGAGAATGGTCGTGGACAAGCAAAAGGTCAAAACCAGTTCAGAATCCAGGAGGTACAGAGTGGCAGGCAGGCTCGATGTCAAGGCAGGTAGAATGGTCAGGCAGGCGGGTACAGAGTACAGAAACAGGCAAGGGTCAAAACCAGGAGGACTAGCAAAAGGAGAATGGAAAAGGCATGAGCACGGGAAAAACACGCTGGTTGACTTGGACGTACAAGACGAACTGGCACAGAGAGACAGGAACAAATCAGGGTGTGACAGCAAAGATGGTACTCTGGAGCTGTGTCAGAGTGACCATTGGATTCTTGGTCACCTCCCTGACCAAAGCCCTTCTCCCCCAATTGATCATTTTGGCCGGGTGGCCAGCTCTAGGAAGAGTCTTGGTGTTTCCAAACTTCTTCCATTTAAGAATGATGGAGGCCACTGTGTTCTTGGGGACCTTCAATGTTGCAGACCCTTCCCCAGATCTGTGCCTCGACACAATATTGTCCAGGTGTGAATATACTGTACAGTGCCGGTATGAGATATACAACGCCGTGCACAACTTGTATTCTATATGCACTGTAAAAAAAGATATATATGATGCAATACAGAAGTAAGTAGAGGATTAGATGGAGTTTCATGAAAGTGGGCTTTATCAGTACAGATCTACCTAGGGTAAGTGGCTTAATAGGTGAAGCATTACTTTTTACATATTTCAGAACAAGTGGAAATATCATAGAGGCCTGTGTTCAAGGCTCCGAACAAACACAGCTGAAGTTTCTGTTTTCTTTCTTTTTTCGAATTTCTCCATTTGATTTGCTCTGGTTGGAAATGTTTTACTTTGGATAAACCCTATACTGAAACTTCCTGCTCATACACAAGGAGACAGAATAGATTCAACGCCTCCTGAGTGGCACAGCAGCCTAATGCACTGCATTGCAGTGCTTGAGGCATCACTACAGACCCGGGTTCAATTCTGGACTGTGACCGGGAGACACATGAGGCGGCGCACAATCGGCCCAGTGTCGTCCGGGTTTGGCCGGTTGGGATTTCACTTATCCCATCACGCTCTAGCGACTCCTTGTGGTGGGCCGTGCGCCTGCAAGCTGACTACGGTTGCCAGCTGTGGACAGTGTTTCCTCTGACACACTGGTGCGGCTGGCTTACGGGTTAAGTGAGCAGTGTGTCAAGAAGCAGTGCGGCTTGGCAGGGTAGTGTTTAGGAGGATGCATAGCTCTCGACCTTCGCCTCTCCCTAGTTCATAGGGGAGTTGCAGCGATTGGACAAGACTTTAACTACCAATTTGGGGAGAAAAATGAGTAAAAGCACAAACAATTTAGAAAAAAAAATGTATTCAGCAACAAAGTCAGTCTCTTTATTTGGACACAGTCACACTATAGCCATTAAAACAAATGTATTGAACCTTTATTTAACTATGTAGCCATAACTGTGTCGAATCACTCACGACAGTCAACGGAGAACCTCTATATTCAATTATTTCTTATTTTTCCCCCATTTCCTTTGCAGTCTATGTTTTCTTAATCAGCTAAGATTAGAGACAACCCTAGAGGCCGCATCTGAGTTATTCATAAACAGAGGAACTACAGTTGACACCCAGAATTCTAATAGAAAGAGAATAGGGACACTTACGTAACACAGTTAAGTAAGTTACTGCATGGAGAGGAAACGGACAGCAGTGTCCCAGCTTGGGTGTAGTGCCTCAGGCCTTGAGTCCAAGGCTCTGGGTACACAACGTGTGCTGCCACAAAATGCAAAAATATCATGTAATGGAGGATAAGTATATTTGGGAGGAGGCATACATATGCTAATGCAAAGTTTTAATTTGTGTTCCATTGTTACCATTCAAAAATATTGTTTGCTGTTGTGTTACTTAAAATCACGATGCCAAATATGGAATTGCAGTAAACCTGTATGCTACGTGAAACAAATGTGGTACAAAACAAAATAAACCCTGAAAAGGTTCTAAAAGAGAGCCTTTATGACCAAAATATCCCCAAAAGCACACTACATAGAATTATTAAGGCTCCTGAAGGTACAGTGCTGTACAGCCTTGGATCCCATTAGGAAGACAAAGGATGACAAAACGGTACATTGACAAAAAAAACATTTGAGTGAAAACAGTGAATTAATGAGAGTAAACTCATGTTTATTAGTGTAAAAAACCCTCTGAGAGAACAAAGATGTAATAGCATTAAAGATGATGAATAATGAATGGGTATAGCCTCTCTCATTTTCAGAATACCTAACATGAAGATTTCATTTCCGGTTATAACCTCATCCTGTTGATGTAGTTCATGTCTCTTATCCACAAGCACTGCCTTTACAGTTTTTGCAGATTGCTTACACACTGAAAGTGATTGCTTAGACAAAAGCATCAAAACGTTAACTTTTGTAACCATGCCTTAAACAAAGGCACCAAAAGTACAAGGAAATTGTCTGCTTTGCACTTTGTTTGCAATTCGGCAACACACTTTGCACTTTGTTTACACTTTGTTTGCAATTCTACAACACACTTGCAAAACACTACACACTGTTTCTTCCAATAGACACTTTGTTCAAGAACGAAACCTCTTGCAATCATTGGGAAAACACTCCTATTCAAAATGCAAAACATACCTGAAATTGGCAGCACCCACACTCACACATGAAAACACTTCTATAGTAATTGAACACCAGTTAGTCTGAGCCTTAGCACCACAAATAGACCTCAGGTAAGCTCACCTCTTTTGTGAGAACTTTGCAAACATGGAGGCAGTGAGAGCGAGAGGAAGAGAGAGAGAGGAGTAGGAGGAGGATGTGGACGAGGGCAAAAACAAAGAAGGGGACCAGGCAATAGACAGAGACATATTTCTGACAACATTATGGCCACTTTGGTGAACTATGCCATAAATCATGGCCTGACGATGAGTGAGGCCGGGCAGAGAGTCCAGCCCAACCTGAGTCGCTACAGGGTAGCATCCATAATACGGACATTTAGACTGGAGAACAGGTATGTCTTCAATTTAGACTGTACCAACAGTTGAAGTCGGAAGTTTGCATACACTTAGGTTGGAGTCATTAAAACCCATTTTTCAACCACTCCACAAATTTCATGTTAACAAATTATAGTTTTGGCAAGTCGGTTAGGACATCTACTACATGCACGACAGAAGTAATTTTTCCAACAATTGTTTACAGACAGATTATTTCACTTATAATTCACTGTATCACAATTCCAGTGGGTCAGAAGTGTACATACACTAAGTTGACTGTGCCTTTAAACAGCTTGGAAAATTCCCGAAAATGCTGTCATGGCTTTAGAAGCTTTTGATAGGCCAATTGACATCATTTGAGTCAATTGGAGGTGTACCTGTGGATGTATTTCAAGCCTACCTTCAAACTCAGTGCCTCTTTGCTTGACATCTTGGGAAAATCCAAAGAAATCAGCCAAGACCTCAGAAAACAAATTGTAGACCACAAGTCTGGTTCATCCTTGGGAGCAATTTCCAAACGCCTGAAGGTACCACGTTCATCTGTACAAACAACAGTACGCAAGTACATCACTCAGGAAGTTAAAGCTTGGTCGCAAATGGGTCTTCCAAATGGACAATGACCCCAAGCATACTTCCAAAGTTGTGCCAAAACAGCTTAAGGACAACAAAGTCAAGGTATTGGAGTGGCCATCACAAAGCCCTGACCTCAATCCTATAGAACATTTGTGGGCAGAACTGAAAAAGCGTGCGCAAGCAAGGAGGCCTACAAACCTGACTCAGTTACACCAGCTCTGTGAGGAGGAATGGGCCAGAATTCACTCAACTTATTGTGGGAAGCTTTTGGAAGGCTACCAAAAACATTTGACCCAAGTTAAACAATTTAAAGGCAATGCTACCAAATACTAATTGATTGTATGTAAACTTCTGACCCACTGGGAATGTGATGAAAGAAATAAAAGCTGAAATAAATCACTCTACTATTATTCTGACATTTCACATTCTTAAAATAAAGAGGTGATCCTAACTGACCTAACACAGGGCTGGGATTTTTACTAGGATTAAATGTCAGGAATTGTGAAAAACGGAGTTTAAATGTATTTGGCTAAGGTGTATGTAAACTTCTGACATCAACTGTATGTAATTGTTGCACATCATTATTCATCACAATACAATACATTGTAGTCCTACAATATTAGGTCTATGCTCCTCAGTGAACAAAAAAATAGGTACAGTGCTGTGAAGTACATGTAATACAGTTTTGATGTTACTGTGTACAATCTGACAGTACAGTATGTAAAAAAGAACCTAACCAATGACATCATATTCTTGCATTTTCTACAGAACTGCCAGAGAACCTCCTGAGGGTGGAAGGCAACATGTTCACCCATGAACAGGAACTGGCTATTGTCAATCTAGTGTTGGCAAACAACACCATCCGCCGACATCAACTACGAGAGCAAATCATCGCAGATCACACAGAATTCCATAATATCAACCGTGTCAGTATGTCAACACCAACTTACAATGAAGCAGCTGTACAGGGTTCCATTTGAGAGGAACAGCGTTAGAGTCAAAGACCTTCGCTGTGACTATGTGCAAGTAAGTGTCACTGTGCTATACTGTAATACAGTAATGGCAGTAGATTGTGTCCTATTGGCACTGCATAGATACATTCAGACAAAGCAGTATGTGGGTGGGGGTGGGGGGTGGTGGGCACCTGCCTTGCTTGTAGTTTTGACTGAATGTGTCGGACCCAAACCACTCCCCACCCCCATCCTTGTGTGAAAATGTAGACATTGTAGTCCTATGTTTTGAGTTACACCATATTCACGGTACAGTGTGTGCATTTTCTGTTACAGAGTCCTGGACTTTGATGCATCTGACAGCCTCAACAGTTCATTTTCATTGATGAAGCTGGATTCAATCTAGCTAAAACCAGGCGTCGGGGCCGAAATGTTATAGGACAAAGAGCCGTTGTGAATGTCCCTGGGCAGCGTGGGGGAAATATCACCTTGTGTTCCACCATTAGTCTGCAAGGAGTTCTCCATCACCATGCCACCCTAGGTCCCTACAATACTGCACACATAATCATATTTCTGGATGCACTACATAATGCAGTTGTACAGTACGGACCAGAGCAGCACAGGTTTGTTGTCATCTGGGATAATGTTAGTTTCCACTGGGCTGCTATGGTCAGAGACTGGTTCACCAACCACAATAACTTCACAGTTGTACTGTATACTTGCACCCTTACTCCCCATTTCTCAATCCGATTGAGGAAATATTTTCGGCTTGGCGTTGGAAAGTGTATGACCGTCAACCACATGCCAGCCTGCCTCTTCTGCAAGCAATGGAAGATGCATGCGGAGACATTGAAGTGGGGTCAGTCCAGGGTTGGATACGGCACGCAAGGCGATATTTTCCCTGTTACCTAGCCAGGGATGACATTGCTTGTGATGTGGATGAGGTGATGTGGCCAGACCCTAAAAGAAGGCAGGATCCATAAACCATCCACCCCATCCCTCCCTACAATACCATTTTTTGTTTACCATTGCACTGTAATTTTACTGTAGTTATTTTTGTTTCCATGGGTTTACAGTAACATATTGTATTGATTACTCTACTGTAATTCTACTTTTCATTGTGTTTTTTTGTTGTAAAACCTGCAATGGCAAAAACATAAGCTGTATATTTACATTTACATTTTAGTCATTTAGCAGACGCTCTTATCCAAAGTGACTTACAGTAGTGAATGCATACATTTCAATTCGTTTCATACATTTCATAAATTTTTTTCCCTTTTTTTCTGAAGCCTTTCTATTTTTGTGTTCATTGAAATGTGATTAGATGTACTGTACTGGAACAATCTTTCACAGAAGCCTGTATGAGAAACAAAAAATGGTATACAAAGTACTAAAGACAGCAGAGTTTGGTATAAAGTACATGAGTGTGTTGTTGCTGCTTTGAAATAGTAATTCAAATGGTGCATGTATGTATCATTTTGTTGCAAAAATGCAATTTTGAAAAAGGATTTCGATTTTGATTGCAGTTTTATTTTGACATAGACGTAAGGTGTTTATCTCTAAGTGTTGTGTCTTATTTGGCTTGTGTGTAGAGTTTTGTCACAATGAGCCAAATTCCGCAACAAGTGTGTAAGCAATCGCAAAAAAAATGTATTTGTTTATTTGGATTCCTATTAGCGTTTGCAGAAGCAGAAGCAGTAAGAAAACACTGATAGACACGGACAGTCACACTAATTTAAAATACAACGATATACAAACAATATAGAAACAATGCCACTATAAAATGCTGTGTGTGTTAGAGTATGTACAGTACTTGTGTGAAAGTGTGTCTGCGTGTGTTAGAGTGTGTCTGTGTGTGTTAGAGTGTGTCTGTGTGTGTTAGAGTATGTCTGTGTGTGTTAGAGTGTGTCTCTGTGTGTGTGTTTGTATGCTCCCTCACAGTCCCCACCGTTCCATGAGATGTTGTTGAATCAACATTTTTAAGGTCATTTTGCTGTTTGCTTGAATAATTGGATCATGGCTCTGTATTGCCATGAATTATTCTTTGACTTCATGATATTTTCAGACCATTTTTGCATTTCAGTCAGGGGTCAATATGCTCTGAAATCAAACCAGACACTCAGTTGCCTGGGGTTTGTATCAGGAGACACAAGGAAATCTGCTTTGCATGTCATCCCCCTACAGCATATTGGATGACTGTCATTCATATTCCATTCATCCAGCTCAATGTAACATCGATAAATTTAGGCTACTACATGATACTCAATGAAAGTTTACAATGAAGGTGCACAGGTTGAGAGAAATTTGATTTATCAAGGTGACAGACATTGACACATTTAATACTGCCTTGCATACTCTTGCCTGCATCGAGCTGATCTAGTGTATAATCAGTAGTCTAACAGTTGCAAACGAGAGTCTCTATTGGACAAAAAATGAATGTATGTTTATCCCTGTTTCATTCTATTTGCTTCTATTTAAGAAACATTTTTCAACAGAATTGGCGCTATGAATACACCTCTAATCAAAGGCAAACACTTTCATAGCAGCCACATACAAACAGCATGACCCCTTTGATCTTTGGATAATTCTCTCATCTACGCACTCTCCTCCTCTCACCTTTTCCCTTAGATTGTGGACGTCAGTGCACAACATATCAGCTGTCTGTGACCAGGCGAAAAAAAACTTTCCAAGCCAAACCTTCATATCATAACCTCGAACCGCTACACACGGCCTACATCATTGTCACAATATTAGCTAACGTCAAGTCAACATAGCTACATGTTAGTAAACCCGCTACAATCATACAGTACAGTGTACAGTTAGCAAGCAGTTTAGCAATTACACCGGCGGGCCCCGTTGGCAATACATTAATAAAAACAAAAGCTTACCTTGACTTGGAAGAGTTCCAGAGTTGGATAGCTATAAACAGCTAGGTAACATAGCACCCCTCTAATTGAGCCGGGTGTTTGAGTAAGCTAAACTAGCTAGCTGCATTCCCTAGCTAAGAAAGTGAAAGTGAGAAAAATATAGATATACATGTTGCTCTCTCTCTCTCTCTCTAGCTTTACTTAATTTTGAAGAATTGTATTTGTTCAAAACTGTTCAAATGTTGTCTTTCTCTCTTTTTGAGTTAGTATTTTTTTCATTCACTGAGGAGGATGGTCCTCCCCTTCCTCCTCTGAGGAGCCTCCGCTGCATGACATTTACTTCCACTCTGGGAGCCCAAGGAGCTGAGAGGGCTGCCAGTCGCACTGGAGACATTCTTAGACTTACTCAGGCAGTTCACACTTATAAGCCTGCCGGTCAGTCCAGGGAGTCTTTAATGACTTCAGTGGTGTTGGAGCTCCTTTTAAGTAGCTCTCAACCTCTTTTAATGAGTAAGAGTAAATCCTACTTCGCTATAGTTTGTGAGCCCTACTGTGTTAAATCTGACTCAGAGTGATCAGAGTGAGAAATGGAATGTTCGACGTCTGTAAAGCCCACACAAGTGTTTGATTTGAATCCACAGTTTGGTTGGGAGAGTAATGCTGTCGGTTTGTCGCAGTGGAGAAGTGGGAAGATGTCCCTTCATGGCGCTGAAGGGAGCTGTTGCACAGGCATCATGCTGGGGTTGAATAGGGAGCTATCCATGGTGCTGAAGGGAGCTGTTTCACAGGCATCATGCTGGGGTTGAATAGGGAGCTATCCATGGTGCTGAAGGGAGCTGTTTCACAGGCATCATGCTGGGGTTGAATAGGGATCTGTCCATGGTGCTGAAGAGAGCTGTTTCGCAGGCATCATGCTTTTTTGAATTGGGAGCTCTCCATGGTGCTGAAGGGAGCTGTTGCACAAGTAACATGTTGGAGTTGAATTGGGTGATTTTGCTCCAGCTGTCTCTTCAAACAAGTCAATAACGATAACATTTACACTCACAGGTGACAATAAGCCAAATTTGAGTTTGCATCCCAATATTACACTTTATATACACAGAAGACTGAAAAAAACTCAGCAAAAAAAGAAACGTCCTCTCACTGTCAACTGCATTTATTTTCAGCAAACTTAACATGTGTAAATATTTGTATGAACATAACAAGATTCAACAACTGAGACATAAACTGAACAAGTTCCACAGACATGTGACTAACAGAAATGGAATAATGTGTCCCTGAGCAACGGGGGGTCAAAATCAAAAGCAACAGTCAGTATCTGGTGTGGCCACCAGCTGCATTAAGTACTGCAGTGCATCTCCTCCTCATGGACTGCACCAGATTTGCCAGTTCTTGCTGTGAGATCTTACCCCACTCTTCCACCAAGGCACCTACAAGTTCCCGGACATTACTGTGGGGAATGGCGCTAGCCCTCACCCTCCGATCCAACAGGTCCCAGACGTGCTCAATGGGATTGAGATCCGGGCTCTTTGCTGGCCATGGCAGAACACTGACATTCCTGTCTTGCAGGAAATCACGCACACAATGAGCAGTATTACTGGTTGCATTGTCATGCTGGAGGGTCATGTCAGGATGAGCCTGCTGGAAGGGTACCACATGAGGGAAGAGGATGTCTTCCCTGTAACGCACAGCATTGAGATTGCCTGCAATGACAACAAGCTCAGTCCGGTGACGCTGTGACACACCGCCCCAGACAATGACGGACCCTCCACCTCCAAATTGATCCTGCTCCAGAGTGCAGGCCTCGGTGTAACGCTCATTCCTTCGACGATAAACGCGAATCCGACCATCACCCCTGGTGAGACACAACCACGGCTCGTCAGTGAAGAGCACTTTTTGCCAGTCCTGTCTGGTCCAGCGATGGTGGGTTTGTGCCCATAGGCAATGTTGTTGCCGGTGATGTCTGGTGAGGACCTGCCTTACAACAGGTCTACAAGCCCTCTGTCCAACCTCTCTCAGCCTATTGCGGACAGTCTGAGCACTGATGGAGGGATTGTGTGTTCCTGGTGTAACTCAGGCAGCTGTTGTTGCCATCCTGTACCTGCCCCGCAGGTGTGATGTACCGATCCTGTGCAGGTGTTATTACACGTGGTCTGCCACTGCGAGGACGATCAGCTGTCCGTCCTGTCTCCCTGTAGCGCTGTCTTAGACGTCTCACTGTATGGACATTGCAATTTATTGCCCTGGCCACATCTGCAGTCCTCATGCCTTCAATGAAGATCTGTGAAGTTATTTGGATTTTTACGAATTATCTTTGAAAGACAGAGTCCTGGATTTTCATCAGATTTTTTAAATAATTGTTATTAGTGATGAAATGATTTAAGATATTAATAACATTCTACCCATGAGGTCACTAGAAGGCACTTTTGGTCATTGACTGCAGGAAAGGGGTAGAACAGTGACGCAATGGAAAGTGAAACTCATTCTTTGCTGAATATAGTTATGGTAGAGTATGCATTTAAGGAGTGACGCTAGAGAGGAGAAGCAGGTACAGGGAGTAAAACATTTAATAAGAAACAGACATAGAACAAGACGAACAGCGTCAGAACACGAGTAACACAGACACATGACAATCAATCCCAAAGCAGGGAACAGAGCTTGGGAACAGACAGATATAGGGAAGGTAATGACACAAGTAATTGTGTGTACTGATGGTGGCTTGAGAGCGTAATGCTGGGGATCCTGGCGCCCTCGAGCGCCAGGGGGGAGTGCGGGAGAAGGCGTGACAATGCAAACTCAACTCAACAATCAATGTACTTATTTTTCTACAAGGCTGGTTGATCATTGGATTTCTATTAATACTGCAATCACAATCAAATGTTGGACTATGTTTCACAGCATACGCATTTCCCTCTTTCTCTCTGCCCACTCTCTCCCTCCTTCTCACTCCGCCTCTATTTATCTTTACTGGAGTATTTCACAGCATGTCCTCACTGACACTGTAAGAAGCTCATTGTTCCAAAGAGAATGCTCTCAGAGGAGGAATAATCAGTTGCAATGGATTACTTCAGGGCCATGCAATTTCACTTCTCTCCATCAATTGTGACTGTGGAGAGTGTTCCTTTACGGTATTCTCAGACATACAGTCAAACAGGAGCCAGTTATTATTTCCATAAAAGAGTGATGTATTCAGTCTGAGACTGCATGTTCCAAATCAGTGGTTGTGGCAACCTGGGTTTTTGTTGAAACAAATGGCAAGTACCTAGAAATTAAAATAATCGGTGTTGCAGTACGATTTTGCCTCCCTGTAAACCACACGCCTCAGATTGCCAAACAGGGAAGGCAGTTCCTCTTTACCAAAGTTCCCAACTCCTGTTCAAAAGACACTGAACTGTTAAAAGGCTGAACTGTTTTCAAAAAAGTATTCCCTCGTTATGTCGAGATCACAACTTACTTATCTCATTATCACAACATAAACTCTATCAATAGGAATGGACGTATTGATGATAGATTGACAGTATGGCTGAGGTGGCAGAGCCTCCGGTCGATCAGCGCACACTTTTCTATTGATTGCTACATTAAGGGATGGTACATTTCATGCTACCATCATGCTTTAATTTGTGTTTGGAGCTCATTATCAGTTTATATGTTAGAATGTTAGCAAGCGTAATGTCCTTTACCTTGAGCTAAGAGCTCTTGGGGCAGCTAAGCCCTCATGGGGCATTTAAGCTCTGAACAATGCCTGACAGGCAGCCCTGTCTCCCAGGCTGTGTGCCACCCCCAAGACCAAAGCCAATTGCAAGCAAGCAACAATGCAGCTGATTTGGCTAGTCTTGTGAGTGAGCGAGTGAGCTAGCTAGCTAGCTAAGTAGTCTTATTAGCTAGCTAGCTTGTTATCTATGCTGGTTGTTAGCTTGCATAACTGATATGTATATAATTGTAAGATACACTTAATGTTTTATAGATAATATTTACATTTACATAGTGGTTGATCTCCATTCCTGACAGGCTGATCAGATTCAATTTCAGCCTCAGAGCTTGATCAGATTCAATAGCAGCGTCAGAGGCTGATAAGTCAGGATTGATCTCAATTCCTGTAAATGTAAATATTATCAACAAAACATGAAGTGTCCTTTATAATTATACACATCAATGATAGATAACAAGCTAGCTTGGTAGCTAGCTAGCTTACAAGACTAACTAGCTTACAAGACAAGCCAAGTTAGCTGTGCTGTTGCCTGCATGCAATTGGCTGTGGTCTTTGGGACGACATGCAGCCTGGGAGACAGTGCTGCCTGTCAGGCATCATTCACAGCTTAAATACCCCACAAGCGCGTTGCGATCAAAGAGAGCCTTGATGAGGTGGTTATTCTGCATCTGAACAAATACATGGATGATGCATGATACTTTTTACTATCTTATGATCTCGACAAAACAACTTTTGTTATGCCTTGATCATGAGAAAATTATCTTCTGATCTCGACAAAACATATTTTGATATGTAGCGATCATAAAATAAAGAAGTTGTGATCTCAACATAATAAGGGCATTTGTTTATTTAGTCATATGTCCTCTCTGGACTCTGCACACATAAAAATACATAAAAAGTAAGTTATATAGGATGTGCCATGACTACAATACAGTATATACATATAAAGTGGGTGAAACAGTATGTCAACATTATTAAAGTGACCAGTGTTGAATGACTCTATAGGACAGCAGTCTCTAAGGTGCAGGATTTCATCTTCTGATGAGGAAAGGATTAGCAAAATCGCATCAAATAATGTTTTCTCCTTTGTGTAGGCCAACCAGGATGTGCAATTCAGCACCAGATTTGTCATTGTACAGCATGGATTAATCATTCAGAGCAGCTAGGCAAATCATTTTCCTTGTAATAAAGAACCCGCCAGTAAGCAGGCCAACACTGAATGGAACAAAGATGGCTGCAAATCGAGTGCATTTCTATTTAGTTCTATAAAAAATACATTAACTGTCAATTCACTACCTGTTCATGTATTTCTTATTCTTTATGTATCAACACCAGGATGGCTCAACTTTTCTATACTACAGTATCCTGTTGGGAGAGGGAAACTACAATTAAACTGCATTAGAAAAATAAGCCATGACCAAGAAACATTGGCAAAGCGCCTCATATTGCTCAGAGTGTACAGTATTAAAAACAATAGTTTACGGCACTCCAAACTCATACAACACAGAAATTAGCTAACAAACAATATCGAAAACATGCTGCATAGAGCAGTAAATTGAGTGAAGGCTACAATATTGCAAATAAGACAATAACCTATCAGATACCCACCAAAATGAGGTATAATAATACCAGGTATCTCTGTATCTCTTGCCTATGTCCTCTGTTTTAGGACATTTCATTTGACCTCCTTAGCTAGCCTAAAGGTTTCAATTTGAGCTTCAGTAATATATATTTGATTATTTTCTACAATTTTGAACAGACAAATCAATTAGCATCAATATTGTCAATTAATACTTTCAGGTTTTATGTGTTGTTTTTTAGCAATACATTTCATTACTGGGTTGGTTTGGCTCTAAAGGCAGATCGTGAGGTGAATCTTAGATCAAAATAAAGTACAGCCTCTCATCTTTGCAAATAAATCAACTTTTAGTATAATGTCTGTAGACATCTTAGAAGTAACCTTACTTTAGGTAACTACATCAGTAATCTGCTGGTGTGCTCTAGAATTATTTTGGGTTTAAAGGGTTATGTAGCCTAGTAGACAAAAAAGTTACATTTGATTGTATAGTGGTGTCATTTGATTGCATAGTAGTATCACTTGTTTGTATAGTTGTATAATTTGTTTGTATAGTTGTATCATTTGATTGTATAGTTGTGTCATTTGATTGTACCCTTTGATTGTATAGTTGATTCATTACTGCATACATGGTTATCTATACGGCATTTTGTCATCAACATTTTCAAATGCAATGACATTGAATACCAGCATACCTTATCCCCCAAAATATCTGTAATGGCCCCGAAAAACCCCTCTAAATTGCATATTGTAAACAGGCAAAATGAGTATTCTCAAAGTGCCTTTATTTGGTGTCCTATTTGGGCAGCCTAGTCTTAGCTCTTACCAAGCTGAAAAGGTGAGGTCAGAGTGTAACTAAGTCTACCAACCAGGGGACTAACACCAAGCCTCTGATTTCTCTCTGAGATATCTGTGCCCTTTAGCAATCTCTCCGCAACTCTCGTATTCCAACTGAACCCTGAGGGCTGGCCAACCGATGAACTCCGAATGAAGGGACTTATTCTGACACAAGGGGATTAAAAAAAGGATGTTTAGGAAGGAAGTGTGGGGCTCTGTATGCGGCAGGGGACTAATCACTGCACAAGATTCACCCTACTCCACTACAATAGAGTGGTGCGTCAGAGTACAGACCCTGATGAATGTACCGTAACTATTCAGCGCCTAGGAATCTCGGGGGAGGGGGGAGAATGAGACAAAACACCATATCCTTCTGATCTGTTTTAGATGCTGATTATTGCACATCAACATTTTTGTATTGTCTAATAGCTAAGACGAATGGAGTAGACGTCTGCACACCATTCTCTCCCAGACAAAATAGCAGGGAGCACAGTCATACCAACCCCACATCCAATTCACAAGGTTTCTGTAACACCTTGAGACACAAACAACAGTGAACTATAATAGACCCCATCTATCTGTGAGGAATGAGTCATGTTTTTCCTCGTAATCATCCTTGGTCAGAAATAGCATCTGCTTCTTCTCTGCCAAGTGATTCTGTAGGCATAGAAACTGAATACCAAAGTATGCCTCGCCATTGGTCAATTTTCAACCACACAAGTAATAACAAACACTCTCCAAATTATTTTAGAGCATAGTTAGACTGAAATTCCAACAACCTGGGATGTAATCAGCATACATCGCCCCTCAAATTAGATGATATTACTGACAAACAAAACAAAGAAGCACCTCTAGCTGACTAATGCCTCCTCTCCTGTCTCCTCCAAAATATATTCCACAGGGGGAGGGATGATGCGATACGCACCCTGCAGTTCTCTCCCTTTTTCTCATCACTCTTATTGCACTCGCTCCCTACGACAATGCAATATTATCTCCCGCTGCAGGCCTCAATGCACAACTTGTAAATAATAAACAAGGCTGGACAGAAGCCTGTGAGGCCACGGCTAATCCCTCTATTATTTCTGTTTTTGTTGTGCGACGTGTTCATTACTCCCATCTCCTCCTTCCCAAGGCATCCAGTTAAATCATTTTTGCTGCATTGTTTTCCTGCCATATAGGCCAACTTAGCATTGAGGAATCGGGACTGATTGGATATGTAATGATTACCTTCCCACCGTCCCCAATCTAGTAAATAAAACTGCCACTGTGTGTATATAATGTGCTAGGCATGATTACCAACAGTAAATACATTGGTTTGTTTTTAACTCATTTTCAACCATTTTGTTATTCAAACAAAATAAACGTTGAGGAAAGCCCACGTTTCATTCAGAGACGTTGTCGCGGCACTGGCAAACTGTCAAAGGAAGTGCCTGCAAACACACAGTTACTTAACATTCAACACAGCTAAAGTGTCAGTGTTTGCCAGCTGTTTGTCAGCAGTCAGAGCTACAGTATGTTGGATCTTACTGAGGGAACGGGAACCCTTCAGATAGCAGTAATAGGATACTTGATCAATATGCAGAGCCACATTTATTTTCAGAAATGGCAGAGACTATCTTTCATTCCCTAGTGTGACTGTGCTTTAGCAACTTTTTGATGACTCTTTATCAGGTCATGTTAGACAGGGTGATACCAGTACCCCCTCACAGGACATTCCATAGCTAGATTAGAGATTTTCTAATGGGTAGAAGTGCTATCCAGAAATGTACTAATGAATGGATCCCGACCTTGCTAGTCTACCAAACGAAGCTAATTTGGGCATCATCATAAATATTTTACTTGCCTCATTACATAAATACCCGATGAGGGGTCTAGTCGTCTGGAAAAGAGCCTTACTGAGCCTGCACTTTTCTTCAGAAAAGGTCTCCCAGACTTACTTGTCATTTCCATCATAGCTGTCATACATGGACTGAAAGGTCCTTTCAAGGACTGAATCGTGGAGGGGAGAGCTATGACGATAGCTGACTATTAGTCAGCAGGTAAGAGAAAAGAGGGAGAACAGGAGAACGTTAACTCACAATGGAGATGCATATTCTCTGAAGAGAAAGAATGAAGATATTTTTATAATCTCAATCGACATGACTAAAGAATAACTAAGAGGTTGGGAGTTGCTATAGCAGCCAGCCAACTTCCCTGCTCCCTCTTATCCATCATGCACAGCTGTCTTGTAGACCATGAGGTTTACGCCCCCAACCAAGTGTCTGTATTGATTCAATCAAGGCAGTCTGAAGGCTGTCAAGTGTTCTCTGCTTTGCTTTGAAAGACACTGAGACCTCGATGACAGCAGGGTGGGGAGAAGAGTCGCAGGCAGTTCATCGTGTTAAACCCCCCCCCCCCCCCCCCCCCACCCCCCACCCCCACCCCCAAAACCTAACTGGATCCTCACCCTGCAATTTGTATTTCTGTCTTTTTTCCTCTAATGTGTTGTGATACTGTTCACAGAAATCAATTGGCAATGTTATGTAATAAGGTTGGCTTGGGAGAGAGGATGGATGTGAAACTAACAGTGTCCAAATTATTGAACTGTTAAAGGAATGATTCCTCATGCATTCACTCAAACCTATGTTTTAATATTTGATCACAGGGTTGGGCTTCCTGGACATGCTTAAGTGGGAGGGACAGATGGGATGGACAGGCAGTCAATCATCTACTTGATTGCTAAGGGATTCTCAGTAATCAAAATGTAATGGCTAATAGGGTAATAAAAGGAAGCAAATGATTAACATATTACCCAGAAACTGAACTATTTGTGAAGTTGAAAGCTTGTATTTCATCAAGGCTTGTTTTAAATACAAAGTCCCTTTCTTTTCAGAAAAGGTTGTTGAGAAGGCAAAATGAGGACATTGAGATTTGAAGAACTGTGGTAATAAGTATTGTGCGGAATATAATGTGTCTTGCTCAGCTTTATCTTACTTCAGTTTGACAACTTCAGTAGGACTCCAGAATGAAAATATAGTAATTATTCTCCTCTATGATTGTGTTTATACAGCAGGGAGAAAGTAGAACTTCGAACAAGAAAAGCTGCCGTGGAATCATTTGATCCTAACCTAGTGTTTAATTGAGGAAAAAAATGTATATGTTGTAGCAAACTTGGAAGCAATCATAAATGACCATTCTATATCAAATAAGCTGACAGATTGGGACCAGTGTTATTGCGGCACAGTGTTAATGTTGCTTAGACATAGGAAAAGTGTTTACACATGACTTATTCCAACGGCAGGTTGAAAAAAGATCTAACCATTGCACTTACATACATTTAGCCAACAAGGCCAACATTACATAGAGACTTCATTCACACTTACTCTGTGCTGGAACAAAGTTGGGATCTTCTATTATTCGCTGTGTGGGATTCAAACTATCCACTCAATCTAACTTGTCAATAACTGACCGTAAACTGTATACAAAGATTACCATGTTCTGCGAAATGAAGTACTCAATGTCAATACATTGCTTTACCGTACAGACTATCTGGAAAGATATTAACTCATCCAATATGGTTGTTTGTTTGCTTGTCTTTCTCAATAGTCAAATATCTTGAGTTCAACCCTGTTTAAAAACTTAAGCCTGAGACACTTCAGTGACTAAAGGTGATTACACTAATCCCTGTTTCAAAATGTCACCAATCACCCCTTAAAAGTAGGTATTTAGGGAATAGTGTCCTGTGCCATGTTGTGGGAGAACTTGATAAGCCCTCTTAAGTAAAAAGATCAGGAAAATGTGGTGGCTTAAAGCAGAGTAGTGACTTTGACATGATGTTAGACTGACGTAACCGCGTTGAACTGAGAACTTGGATGTGAAATGCTGTCTGCCTGTCTCTAAGAGTTGACTAGATGTGCAGAACACCACATAGTGTGTCCTCACAGAGACTCAGCAAGTCACTATCTCTTTTGATGCATTGGACTTGTATGTTCAGACCAGCAGGTCCTTAGCTGAGTGGAATGCATTTGCTTTGACAGTACTTCTACTGTATAACTCATCACAGGGCAACTTTGGAGCATTCAACACTTTGTCATACAACACCTTTAATAATCCAACCAGAACTCGGTGAGGTCTAGATTCTGTTTGTCGTTTTTCACTTACATCGCATTCTATGAGCTACACAAGTAAAATCACACAAACGGCAGAAGGAAATGGTGTTTTCAGACAGAATCCAGACTACCATCGCTGGATTCGCTGTCTTTTTTAGCTCTTAATGGGCCAATTATCGCACCTCTGAAGCGGATCAATGGAGACCTTCCAGCCCAGACTACTGACACAATGGGAGGTGGGATGGGTGTGACAAGACGCTCTAAGATCCTTTCAGTAGAGGTGACAGGGCTCGGCGAGTCTGTCTTTCTGAAGTCTGTCTTTCTCCAGAGCTACGGCTTGTGACAAAAAGCTGTCCACCAGAATAGATAGATTGGGCAGCGGTCCTGTTTTGTTTTGTACCAGACTGATATAATGGTTCTGTTGGACGAAGAACATCTTTCCCAATGTGGTGTGGTGTATGTAGGAGATTCGGTTTCGTTAGTACAGCAGTTGAGGAAATGAGAGACATCCATAGCTCCATTCGTTTGATAGAAGACAGTGGGAAAGGGGAATACTTAGTCAGTTGTTCAACTGAAATGTCTATTCTGCATTTAACCCTCTCTGAATCAGAGAGGGGGCTGCCTTAATCAACATCCACGTCATCAGCACCCGGGGAACAGTCAGCTCTGGAATTTCGAACCAGCAATCTTTCGGTTACTGGCCCAACGCTCCTACCCACCAGGCTATCTGCTGCCCAGGTAGGTGTGTGTATCTGTGACATTTAGCGAGTTTATGCCACTTTCAATTATAATTAGACTATTCATTATCAGTTGAATTTATGAGAGAAATAATGCGGTTGGAAACATACTTTTAGCTCATTTGTCCTCTTCGATTCATTGTATGTATCCAATACTATTGTATTTACATGGTTAATGCGGTGCCCAAAGTGTAAATATACATCCATTACAGCTTATAATATGTATGGAGTTTCTAATTACATTAATAGTTTGGTCAGAGTAAGTGTAAGACTGACCTTTTCTTTTTACAGATGCTTTACGGCAACCCTGATGCCATGTTGTCGTCACGTTGGCAGTTTACGACTAATGCTCTGAAACACCTCCTATTCTCTGTGCTAGTGATGCGTTTAACTCGTGGTAATGGTATTGCATTTGGTCTCACAGCAGGTGATAGGAGGATCATTAATCAGCAGAGTGGTGACCATGGCTTCCCATCGCTCAAATATGTGTGTCTCCTAGATCTATGGACAAGCAGCTGTGCAGCTTGACTTAGAGCACCTGGAGTGAAGATATCTCCAGGGACCATGAGCCACATCATATGAATGGCAGGCACACTGTTTGAGTCCCAAATGGAACCTTTTCCCCTATATAGTGCACTCCTTTTAACCAGAGCGCTATGGGCCCTGGTCAAAGTAGTGCACTAAATAGGGAATAGGGTTCCATTTGGGGCACAAGCACTGACTGCAGGTTCTACTGATCAATTCACATGGCGTCCCGATTATCTGGTGATGTTCCCAGAGTCAGCTGGATTACTACGTGGGAGCACTGGTCCTTGGTGAAAAGACTGTGGAGACTAATCCAAATTGGTCAACATCTGTACAGATGCTATCGCTCACCAGTCTATATTGGAGGTCTGGTCCAATTCCCATCTCTCAACAGTGGAAAAGCTTTAGCACAGGGAACAGGTTCACAGGAGTATTGTAGGTTAGAATACAAATCACCCTCTCTAGACTCTACAAACCTATGTACTGCTATATATGACATATAATGCTTGGCAGAAATCAGATCTTGCGCAAATGTAACAGGTCTGTTTCATTTTTTCATACTTCCAGATGTTATACCGTATTATGTTCTAAATCTCTGGGTTTATACAGACACTCAAACAAGTCTATATATTGTCTGCGTATGTTATCATATTTAGCACCGCAAAATATGCAAAAATATGCAAAGCACATAGGGAAAACATCTGTTGCTCGTTCACTGAAATGAGCCCCAAATGCATTATGGTCCAATGTCTGTAAGTTTGTCACATGTCTGGATACAAAATAGCGTATCTTTAAAAGAACAGGAAAGCTAACGCCCGGATGTATTCAGTGTCTACTCTAAGTGAGAAGCAATGAACTATTGTCATTAAAAAGCGTTGAATATTACTAAGATCTGTCTTAGTTTGATGTGGCTCCCTGTGGCCAGCATAACATAGCTCGCCCCTGCAGCAGCCCTCTTCCATTGCAGCTCTGTTCTGGAGTGATTCCCTATCTGTCCAGCATGTCAGCAGTGGATATTCATATGCCTCCCCTCCACCTCTTTATTGCCAATGTAACTGAGGGATCGGCTTTCATCTGAGAGGGCCCACCATTAGAGTGCAGATACCTGGCAGACATAACAGTATAGAGAAGCCAGCACATCCCTTTTTCCAGAGCCAGGCAATTCACATCTATGAATATTCCTTCATTGCTCTGCCCGGGGTGACATGACAAGAGGAAAAAAGGAGGGACTCTAAACAACGGGCTCTGTGTTTTAAACTCTGGATTTCTCAGCTAATGGAAACTTATTTGTACAATCCCTCGCTCCCTCCTTCTCTCCCTCATGTCTTCCTCTTTCCAGACATTCATTTAATTGGTATAACAAGCTCCTAGTTCTTTTTAAATGTCCACTGAGTACTACTTCCTGCGTTTCTCTTTGTTGTGATCTCCCTCGTTTGGGTTGTTCGTTTGAAACTGGAAACATGAGTCGCTGTGCTTTGTGAGATTAGTCTAACACTGTTATCAAACTGTAGCTCCAAGATTATTTCCACGTTGTTTTCTCTGTGTCTCATCGCATGTTTTGAAGGAACAGCGCTGAGTAATTGGACGTTTAATCACTTAATAACCTGAGATTCTCACTATTTCAGTCTTATGTTAGGTCTGTACCCCACATTTACCAACAGTAGTTGCAACTGTGTCACATGCCAGTGAAGAATTCCAAAGGGGAGAAAATATGAAAAATAATAAACATTTAAAATGAAGGGTAGTCCACTGGGAGTGTAGTCACCCCCAGCCTTAGTGTCTATGACCTCAACATCTCAGAGGCTGAGGGAATACCTGCGAAAATCACCTCAACCTTCCTCTGATCCAGTAGGATTGAGCTATATGCAATAGAACGCTTTAATATTTCAACAAATTCCCATAAATCCTCTGCTCCTGTGAGACGGCCCCTCTAATTGATTTGAGTTATGGAACTTTCTATTCAAAAGGGAAACCCAAGGTGAATGGTTCTCTCATCATCACCATCAGAGTCAGGGATGAAAGGCTTGGCAGATCGACATGCCTCTTGATTAACGCCAAATGGAGATCCTCCTCTCCGGGTTGACCCCCGTATGTGTCATCAGCCATAATCTCAGAAGCATTTGACAGGAGGTTCTCCTTTCATTGAACAAATGCCGCAAGCTTTAACCCCTGCCACACTCCTCCCCCTCATCCCCTGCGCTTCAAGAGCAACGCTGATTGACTTTGATGAGGAACGGCGTACACATTGACTGAGGGTGAGATCTGTTGCGTGGTGTTAATTCTGGGGAGAAACTTGTGGACATTAAACACGGTTAAACATAAGTAGCTTCAAAAGTTGTCTTCCATGAGTTCAGCAAGTTATACACATAAACTGTTGAACTGATAATGCATGATACAAGACTCTATACAACAGTTCTGCATAGCACCTCATCAATGTGTTATCCTCCATATCAACTAGTACTAGGTACAATGGAACTGATCAAAGACGAAGGTCAGATGTGGATACTCACAAGACTTACCATCATTTAGCGTTCAGCTGATCCATTGACCAACCACGACCATTCATCAGTTTATGAGTTCCAGCGAGTCCCAGTTGAGCGGTCAGCTCCGCAGTTTCTGCTATGCCTGATAGAAGGTATTATCCAGAAAGAACGCCGCCTCCCTCCAATACATCGTTTTCTGGTTGAGTGCCATACTGTTGAAAAACAGTGTTCAGAGTATCATTTAACATATTTCTAACCAGAAGTGACATTTTTTGTTCAGGGAACAGATTGCCTTATTCTTGGTTATGACCTTCCCATTCCCCAAGGATTTACTGAATCGATTGCACCAATATGCTTGACATAGATAGCCCATAACTGCTTTCATGAGCGTCTTTTCAATGACATATGAAACTATTAAAGGCAAGACATTGCATCTGATTCATCCTTTAACAAGGTTATTTGCATGTTGTTATTGAAATGCTTTTGGCTCCCCCATAGTAATATAGTAGTATCACCACTACAGCCCAAAACAATACCTCAACAAATATATAAGCCAGCAAGTAGCCACCATGGGATTTATTGGAGAAATGTGTTCTATAGAGGATAACCTTTACTTGTTAAATGTAAGGTACTTTGGAATACCATGCTTAATGACCCTTGGTCCAATGTCGTTCACCTGTACCTTCAGTTACCATGACCTTTAGTTACATTGAAAATTAGTTTGTTAAGATTGTCCTTGTATACTTGTTGTCCTTATATACTAAATATACAGTATGTATTATCCTTACATACAATCCCATACTCTAAACACAGTAACTCCACAAAGTGGCCCTCCTGAGATAAGCGGAAAAGCCCATGGTAGAGATAAGAGGGAATAACTGTCAACAGCTCTTACAGCAGTGTGTTTTGTCAACACATCTGGAACTAAAGATAGAGCCTGTTCTTACTCCCAGCTCCAAGGTCTTTCCATGACTTTGTAAGCTGTAGGCTAAATGTAACTGAACAGGACATGGAAAAAGAAAATACAAAGATCGCCACTGAGATATCTGAAAATCCTGAGGTATGATTGCACATGACAGTGAGAGATTAAGCCACATAGACGTGTCACCTTATCTCACGGCAGACACTTTTGCATGGAAGTGTCATGACGTTGGCCTGTTGGTGAGGTTTATGACCCCCATAAATACCTTTCCCCCGTTCCTCTCTCTCTCTACTCTACAGAGTGACTCTTGGAAAGCCCTTTGTTAACATAGAGAGTCTGAAAACATCAAATTGGTGGGGACCAGAACTATATTTCGGTAATCCAACCAGCTGAAAATATGCGTTGGTACTTAAAGAATATGATATCAGATCAGTTGTCATCTGAGACATTATTACTGATGATAGGATGGCATAAACTGTATATTGGAAAGTCTACACATTCTAGTTATCAGATTCACATGGAATTGTTGTGCAATTTAAATGTTTAAATATGAATCTATTTGTGAAAAGATGAAATGTAATTTTAGCTTCTAAATGAGATAATTGGTTTTCATAAGTGATCTTCTACCAAACACACAACGTTACTACAATGCATCCATTCTACCAGACATTCTTCAGAGGACAGGAAGATCTCTGTTGGGCAACACGGCCTTCCATCTACGACCAACCTATTGAAGCACAGCTCAGAGTAAATATTCCTTGCATTTTCCTTTTCCAAATGGGCAGTTATTTAGAATGCATAAGATTCTGTATTTACGATAGCATAGCTTACAAGGTCCGATCAGAGACAAAATTCCTTTGTTCCTCAGTCTTCCCGCGCTTTCATTCAAAACCCAACCCCCTTTCTTTGTGTAACCAGCCGTCATATCTGTTCCATCCACTAGGGACGTTTTCTTTTATGACATAATTAGTAATCAATGTATGACCCATCCTGTGTATGTGTAATTCTGTGTGATTGTTTAGGTATTTAGTAAATAAATAATTAAACCAAATGTTGTATTGCTGATTCAACTTGTTAGCCAGCGTTCGTGAAGATAACCAAGAATTCTGCGACTTCAGATGAGACTGAGTAAGGTGGCGATTAAGAATTGACCACTATTGATGTAAAAGATGACCAGGTCTTTAACCGTTTATTCGGAAGATAACAGCTCTATAAACATTATTTTGTGGTGCCCCGACTTTCTAGTTAATTACATTTACATGATTAGTTCAATCAGGTAAGATTAATTACAGAGAAATGATTTTATAGAATAGCATGTCATATCACTTAATCCGGCATAGCAAAGACATGACAGAAGACTCCAAGCTGCTAGGCTAGTCATTTTTATCAGACAGCTTTGCAGAGAGAACTAGTATTGAATATGAACATTAATATCATTAATATCAGTCAAAGCCAGTTTGATTGAAAAGAAAAGGTCTATGAACACACAAGGTACCATACTGTATACTGCTTCAACTCAAATCAATCTTATTTCCAAGGCTGGTAAAACAGTTGTTATGAGTATTGTTTATTTAGTTACATTTCTATTTCAATAGGTTTGTCTTGTCAATATGTGCCTTCCCATATGAAAATAGGGGGCGAGGAAGGGGGTAGATAAGAGGACATTGAAACAGGGCACCAGCCAATGACCTGTGTTAATAAGCCTGTGATGAATTTGTACCGACCCGGGTTTCCCTGGGCTCAGCGGTACTGTCAAGATGGAGGAAATTAAAGGGTTGTAATTATGCTGTCCTGCAGGCCTGTGCTGGTGACAGGGAGATATTCATCAAAGCGCGCTGCAGCAGGTGCGCCTGCCACATGCCCGCTCCGATTTATCATGTGGCGTCTCGTCTCCTTCATTGCCGTTTCAACTTGTACCGCTTTCTTTCATTGAGGTTTTTTTCTTTGTAATCGCCTGATGATATAATATTGTAACTCTCTTTTCAGTTTAAAAACATATGCCACCAGTGTCCCGATAATGTCGAGAGTTTGGCTATACATACCCTGCCCTCTGGCATCAAGACGTATTGAGCAATCCTGCAAGCAGATGCCTCCGAAATCTAATTTGGGAGTCCTGGCAGCATGGGCAGCAGTCTTGTCCTCTGTCCCAGTTTCTTTATTGCAATGAAATCATTGATGTTGAAATCCACCTCATCATGGCTTTAGCCAGAAGAGGCTGCTGCGTTCCACTAACAGGGGCTAAGGCTCATATTATAGAAGATATTGCAGACATGTAAATAAGGGGCGTGTCTTGACATGTCATCTGTCTGACAGGGCTAAAGACATTTCCTTTTTAGAATTGCTTGAGTTCAATCTTCCCACTCTTCCTCTTGGCAGTCCATAAATTGGATTCGTGAAAATCCCACAAAGCCAATCTAGTACCCTGAAGTCACCACATCTTGTGTTTCAAGTTTTAAACCCAATTTTCTCCCACGTGACATTGGAGCCTTGTTTTTTTGCCAAATGCACCTCCTTATCATCAACTCCTTGCCCTGCTTCTCAATGTGAAAGAATAGCTCTTCTTCTACACAATATTTGGAGTTAGACAGAATGATTCCCAGTACAGGGCCAACACAATAGGTGTTTATGTTCTCTTTCACAATACCCAAGTCAAGACAATACGTATAATAGCAGAGAACATTGGCTACTATAGCTCCTGCCTGTAGACCTTAGCGAGTTCTTGGGTGTTTCTGTAATCAATTGAGATGGTATTGTATGACCATGCTAAGGACCTCTTCACTCACGCCCACCTACTGTCATCCCCCTGCAGTCAGCTACCTGACCCATTAGCGATGGGTTAAATTCGTTACTGACCCATTAGTGTGCGGCTCATTGCCTTATGTAGGCTGAAGAGTGGGAAATGGTTGAGACGCTCGAACAGCCAGATACCTATCGCCTTTCCACAGTTAAAGCGCCATGGAGTCAAGGCAACAGCAATAGGTGACGCAGTGTCTATACACACACTGCACTGAAGAAATACACTCACGACTCAGTTCTGGTACTTGTAGTACTGGGACTGGTGTAATCTTATATGACTTTTCTCACAGACAGAAGAGGTGTTAATCCCATTATGTACTCCATGTCAGGAGGGTGAATGACACATAGTGACCAATATGGGAAGCTGAAACCAAGTTTGCATTCAAAAGAGTACTCCAGCACGAGGAAACCTTCAGCAACTTTTGTAGCAACAGTTTCAACAACAACAAAAAAGTCATGTAAGTGCTTTGAACGTGTTACCACGGTCAGAGGACATCAATTCCATAGTTTACAAAGGTGTTGTGAAAAGGTTAATGATTAGTTAGGGTAGAACACAGCATGAGTTTCAGGTGCAAACTATGGCAGAAAGATATACTGTAAATAAGAACTGAATAAGTGAATCAAAGTAATTCACTAAAGCAATTGCTGTCTGATAACCACAAATCAATGAAGGGTAGTAGTTCATTGAAAATGTCACCCATTTTTAATTAGATTCTTTTGATGTCTTGATGTATGATATGGTACAGCAACACTGAGCAACACTAAATGCCATTTCCCTTTTAATTCATCAGATTGACTTGTCAACCCAATCATAGACTGAATATCGTGCGAGCATGAATTTACAAAAAGTGGTCCACGTTTGATACCTTGCAACAGACTTTGCAGGATGGGTACTTAACCCCTAAATGGGTGTGATGTACAGAAGTCTGGAGGACTGAGTAATTGGATGCCTGGGCCCCTCCAGAGGTTCGGGTCTAACCTCTTCCTGATGAGTTCTCTCTTCTTCTCCTGCAGCGTCTGGCGGAATACATCCCCTCTTAAACAGAGAGCACATCCTTTAATAATGCCACCATAACCTAATTTCCCTCCTAGTGTTTTTCTCCCCTCACCTCTACAAATAGAAGTTACGTCAAGACCAGTGAGTGTCTCGACCCACTTTCTATATTTACTTTGTAACATGTACTCAACTGACATCATCGCAAATCGTTGGCCATCATTGGCTATGAATGGCTTCTATCTGCCCCAAGGTCAGTGCTTGATTCTCCCTTGAAGATCTGGAAGGATTAGATAGGAGTGTCAATTCGAATCTGGTATTAGGATATAAACAAACCATGCAACTTAGTTTTGCAATGATTATTTAATTCATCTTTAAGTAAATAGAATGTTAGTACAAATGGAAAATATGATGTTCGTATATACGGTCTCTCTGTAACACCACGCAGGGCAGACAGAGAACTGAAATGTCATCACAAGTTCTTCTTTAAATACTTCTTGACAGACGTAGTTCCCACTCCTTGATGGGCCTGTCAGAGTAGAGACTGGGTGTGGTTTAGACTTACTCCAGCCTATCGTTGGCGTGCAGGTTGGTCCCAACCTCGTGACGCATCACATGTTGCCTGGCGTTGGATCTTATCTTCTTAGCGTATACTCAAGAGTCAGCAACCACTCAATTTCCAGTGATTTACTTATACTGTTGTTTCTCCACTCTACCTGTTCCTCACATGCTCCCCTTGTGATGGGTTTCACAACCTCCTATCACTAAGTCAGCTGCCTACACCTTGTTACCCAATGCACAGTTCTCTAAAACCCCTACATTGCACCCATTATCTTGTTATTGCTGTTGTTCAGCAAAAAGCTCTTGCAAAACCCTGTTTTAAAGCATCATCATTCTGTCCACATGACCCACCATCACATGAGCCACTTACTCTAACATATAGCAGTATTCAATTATCTATAGTTTATATACTTAATATTGTGGCATAGCTTCTCTGTTATTTTATATAGGTTATGCTAACAAATAGTTGGTTAAACCCTAACAGGAGTTAGATCAGTTGAAATACACTGAGTGTAGAAAACATTAAGAACACCTTCCTAATCTCGAGTTGCACCCCCTTTTGCCCTCAGAACAGCCTCAATGCATCGGGGCATGGACTCTACAAGGTGTTGAAAGTGTTCCACAGGGATGCTGCCCCATGTTGACTCCAATGCTTCCCACAGTTGTGTCAAGTTGGCTGGTAATGTCAGTGGATCTCTCTCTCAAATATCTTGTTTCATCTCATCCCACAGATGCTCAATTGGAATAAGATCTGGTGACTGGGCAGGCCACTGCAGTAAGCTGAATTCACGGTCATGTTCGTGGAACCATTCCTGGACAATCCTAGCCTTGTGGCATGGGGCATTATCCTCCTGAAAAAAATCAGTTAGCAGATGGATACACTGCTGCCATGAAGGGATGCACCTGATTGGCAATGATAGTCAGATATCCTATGGCATTCAAATGTTGGTCCACTTTTACCGAGGGGCCCAATGTGTGCCATGAAAACACACCCCACACCATCACACCACCAGCCTGCAATGTTGACACGTGGCATGATGGATATATAGTCCCATCAGCGTGAAACAGCCGGAACCGGGATTCATCAGACCAGGCAATGTTTTTCCAATTCTCCAGTGTCAATGGTTTTCGTTCCGTAGCCCACTGCAACCGCCGTTTCTTGTTTTTTTTCTGAAAGAAGTGGAATATCGGCTGCCATACCCCATCCGTGTCAAGGTATGACGAGTTATGAATTATTTTATGGGTCTTTGGGCACTAATGTTATACTGGACTGTCAGTTGAATAACTGTAGCCTCTCTGTTGCTCTGCACAATTTGTGTCAGCTTCCTTTGTCCTCTTTCATCAATGACCTGTTTTTGACCACTGGCCTGCCATTGGCTGGATATCTTTTGGGTGCTGGACCATTCTTGATACACACAGGAAACTGTTGAATGTGAAAAACGCAGCAGCATTGCCGTTCTTGACACATTTAAATTGGTGGGTCTGGCATGCTAGCACGCTTTTGGTAGGTTTACACAAATTCACTGAAAACCCAAACTAACACACAGTTATATTAACAGTATTGCACTTTTCATGTAGCCTGCTTTTGGCCAGCTAATAGACCAAGCAACATTATTGACTAAACATTCAAATCCTGTTGCTGAAGGATACTTTTTCTATGACAATATAGTTCAAATTAAGATCCTACATATGTAGATTTACTACCATCAATATGTTGCTTCCCTATGCTCATTAGTGGTTTTATAGCCCACGTTTAAATGTACATTAAAAACATAGACTGTCTAGAACTCACCTTTTTATTTATGTAACCTTTATTTAACTAGGCAAGTCAGTTAAGAACAAATTCTTATTTACAATGACGGCCTAAGAACAGTGATAGAGATTTGTTGAAACCTTGTTCAGGGGCAGAACGACAGATTTTTACCTTGTCAGCTCGGGGATTCAATCCACCAACCTTTTGGTTACTGGCCCAGTGCTCTAATCACTAGGCTACCTGCCACCCCTTCACGTCACAAATTAAGCCTTGGATCACACGTGCTTATTGGAGTATGTCACATAGCTACTTTTAAGTCATATACTTTCCAGACACCTAGTGATGCTTGGTACCAGCAAACGAAAGGGACTTCTCTTTGTTAGAATAAAATACTTATTTTGATCAGGTTTTCTTTTTGTGACTCGTACCAGACAATTTCTTTCCTTACTTCGGCAGAGGCCCTTGGCTTTGATATCACTTTAAATTAGATCATGGTTTCTGTGCGGATCATTTGACAAAATTACATTTCCACATTTTCTTAAGAGGGCTTCCGAAGCTCTTGAGAGAATCCTCTGACAAAATAATCTGAAGGGAGGTTTCAACAAATGTGTGCAATCGAATGACCAAAAACAATGACAGTCCGAGGGGTTTACTTTTGTCCTACTTGTTTCTGGGAGAGGAAATCACATCTCATATTCAATCTTTGCACACATAACTTCTTATTGTCACACAGAAAGCTTCACCAATAGCAGCAGCTGTGTCTCATGGAGAAAACGTTTGAGATATGTTCCAGGAAATGATACTATATGGTCAGTGCTTTATTTGTTTCTTCCTGTCAATATCCGTTTGGCTGGTATGGCATGTCGGCTTCCCACAGAGAAGGTGTGTAAACACAGCACAGGAAAATAACTGAGGACTGGAAGGTTCTCTTGTATGGGAAACTTTCGACAGCAGGCCGATTTAATTTACACCCCATGCTCCAATAGTTTGTTGAGTCCACAACACAATGAATGTTTTTCTCCCCCTCTTTCCTCTCTCTCTCTCTCTCTCTCTCTGTCTATAATAGGTCTTATTAGTTGTGCACCACCTCGCCTGCACCGGGTTCTACCAGTTCTACAATGTGTTTTTCATGTGAAGTCTTGCATAAATTATAATTAATTCAAAAAATGTCTCTGCTGAATCAATCTTCAGATGGCATAAACCAATAGGGAAAAATACCTTTGGAGAAAAGCAATGACTCTTTTTTTGGTAGACTGTGACATCGTCGCTGCACTGTGTTCAATTATTGTGCCCACGTTGCATGGCTAATGAATCATGGGTTGGCAAGGCAAAAAGACTCAGCCTTCACAGGAAAAAAGGCAGAAAGAGAGGGGGAAGTGGCACCGCCTGCCAGAAGTCTGTGCCTGTACAGCACTCGGTGGCTCTGTAAAAACTCTAGACGTCTGACTTGAGGTGAAGTGAGTGAGGAGTGAGTGGTCAGTAATTAACATGCTGGTGTAATTAACTGTTCAGACTGATGGAGGTGTTTACATGTTGGTGTAATTAACTGTTCAGACTGATGGAGGTGTTTACATGTTGGTGTAATTAACTGTTCAGACTGATGGAGGTGTTTACATGTTGGTGTAATTAACTGTTCAGACTGATGGAGGTGTTTACATGTTGGTGTAATTAACTGTTCAGACTGATGGAGGTGTTTACATGTTGGTGTAATTAACTGTTCAGACTGATGGAGGTGTTTACATGTTGGTGTAATTAACTGTTCAGACTGATGGAGGCGTTTACATGTTGGTGCTGTTCAGACTGATGGAGGTGTTTACATGTTGGTGTAATGAACTGTTCAGACTGATGGAGGTGTTTACATGTTGGTGTAATTAACTGTTCAGACTGATGGAGGTGTTTACATGTTGGTGTAATTAACTGTTCAGACTGATGGAGGTGTTTACATGTTGGTGTAATTAACTGTTCAGACTGATGGAGGCGTTTACATGTTGGTGTAATTAACTGTTCAGACTGATGGAGGTGTTTACATGTTGGTGTAATTAACTGTTCAGACTGATGGAGGTGTTTACATGTTGGTGTAATTAACTGTTCAGACTGATGGAGGTGTTTACATGCTGGTGTAATTAACTGTTCAGACTGATGGAGGTGTTTACATGTTGGTGTAATTAACTGTTCAGACTGATGGAGGTGTTTACATGCTGGTGTAATTAACTGTTCAGACTGATGGAGGTGTTTACATGTTGGTGTAATTAACTGTTCAGACTGATGGAGGCGTTTACATGTTGGTGTAATTAACTGTTCAGACTGATGGAGGTGTTTACATGCTGGTGCTGTTCAGACTGATGGAGGTGTTTACATGCTGGTGCTGTTCAGACTGATGGAGGTGTTTACATGTTGGTGTAATGAACTGTTCAGACTGATGGAGGTGTTTACATGTTGGTGCTTCGCCACGAGTTGTGAAAGCCCCAAAGGCACTTTGTAAATTCCTCATCAAAGGAGATTTCTGTTGTTTGTGTATGTTGCGCAGCACCCGGTCAGTAGGCCCACTGTGTTTGAACCCTTCACCTCACCCAGTCAGTAGGCCCACTGTGTTTGAAACCTTCACCTCACCCAGTCAGTAGGCCCACTGTGTTTGAAACCTTCACCTCACCCAGTCAGTAGGCCCACTGTGTTTGAACCCTTCACCTCACCCAGTCAGTAGGCCCACTGTGTTTGAAACCTTCACCTCACCCAGTCAGTAGGCCCACTGTGTTTGAACCCTTCACCTCACCCAGTCAGTAGGCCCACTGTGTTTGAACCCTTCACCTCACCCAGTCAGTAGGCCCACTGTGTTTGAAACCTTCACCTCACCCAGTCAGTAGGCCCACTGTGTTTGAAACCTTCACCTCACCCAGTCAGTAGGCCCACTGTGTTTGAACCCTTCTTATCTCCTGAATTAGGTCAACACAGCATCCAGTTGGGCTTCCAATCCCACAATGCAAACCTTTTGAGATTTTGGTAGCAGCCCAATACCTTGTCCAGTGTACGTAAGCGCTCTTTTCTATTTCAGTTGGACATAAATCCCACACGTGAGCATAAGAACTGGGCTAAGACTCTTCTCCATGGTCAAATCCGATTGGGAGAGGATTTTGGTTCCAGGCATAGCAATGCGTGTAAGAGAGAGAAAGTGAGGCAGAGGGAGTGTGATAGAGTGAGAGAGAGCAACACAGAAAAGCAAAGAATAAGAAAAAAAAACCTTGGTTTGTTCCTTCAGCCTCGGATAGTTTTTTGTCCTTGTTGCCTGGTAACCACAATCCCTTTTGAAAGGCATTCTTTCCTGCCCAAAACATCACTAAAGACACACTTTCATTTGTCTAGCAAACATGCAATCTATTGACAATAGGACAAAACATTCATTTGCAGAAACAAAACATAAAGTGAGACAATGTTGCTAGGGGGTGTGTGTAATGCCAGATTTCAAGGCTAAACTCAGAAATTGGCCGAGTGCATAATACACATTATACAACGGGTGGGTCTAATTCTAGATGCTGATTGGTTAAAACCAAGTTCCAGCCAGTGTCTATTCCACAAATTACCAACAGCTAAAACTATGACACTGAAATGCCTATTCATTATTCCATCTGTCTGTGCCATCCACTGTCTCATCAGCCCAGCCAGGCAATTTATAAACTTGATCTCCACTGTTAAAAGCATCTAGACATTATCTCTAATTTGCATTTGGTTTTCAACAGCGGAGATTTGTCTCTCTCTGACATTTGGAACATTGTTTCAGTATTGAAATTTCATCTCCAGCTGTCCCATAGTAATGAACGTGTCAGGAGTTGGGACAAGACAGACAGGCAGGCAGCTTTTCTCAGCCAGTCAAAATCATGACTTTTTTTATGGATATACAGTGCCGTGAAAAAATATTTGCCCACTTTCTGATTTTCTCTATTCTTGCATATTTTTGATTCTGAATGTTATCAGATCTTCAACCAAAACCTAAAATTAGATAAAGGGAACCTGAGTAAACAAATAACAACAATTCCATACTTATTCATTTATTTAATAATAACAAAGTTATGTAACACCCAATGCCCCTGTGCAAAAAAGTTAAGTAATCCTTACACTCAATAACTGGTTGTGCCACCTAGCTGCTTTGTGTGATGCTTTGTGTGATGTATTGTTGCCTCTACCTTCTTGACCTTTGTGCTGTTGACTGTGCCCAATAATGTTTGTATGATGTTTTGTGCTGTTACCATGTTGTGTTGCTACCATCTTGTTGTTATGTAGTGTTGCTACCATGTTGTGTTGTCATGTGTTGCTGCCTTGCTATGTTGTTGTCTTAGGTCTCTCTTTATGTAGTGTTGTCTCTCTTGTTGTGATGTGTGTTTTGTCCTATATTTATATTGTATTTATTTATTTAAATCCCAGGCCCATGTCCCCGCAGGAGGCATTTTGCCTTTTGTAAATAAGAATTTGTTCTTAACGGACTTGCCAAGTTAAATAAAGGTTAAATAAAATATTAAAAAATGCTTCCTTTAGTTGTTGATCAGTCTCTCACATCGCTGTGGGGGAATTTTGGCCTACTCTTGCATGCAGAACTGCTTCAACTCAGCAACATTTGTGGGTTTTTAAGCATGAACTGCTCGTTTCAAGTCTTGCCTCAACATCTTAATTGGGATTAGGTCTGGACTTTGACTAGGCCATTCCAAAACTACAAAATTGTTGCTTTTTAACCAATTTCATGTAGACCTGATTGTGTGTTTACATAATTTTGTCAGATATACTTGAATGTGTAGTGTCAGCATTTGTTGCTGGCATGTAATGCCTAAGTTTGCTAACTTTGACAATTAAAAAAAATATTAAAGTAGTCCACATCACCAAAAAACTATCATGGTCCAAACACACTAAGACAGTCGTGAAGAGGGCACAACAAAGCCTATTCCCCCTCAGTAGACTGAAAAAGATTTGGCATGGGTCCTCAGATCCTCAAAAGGTTTTACAGCTGCACCATCGAGAGCATCCTGACTGGTTGCATCACTGCCTGGTATGGCAACTGCTCGGCCTCCGACCGCAAGGCACTACAGAGGGTAGTGCGTACGGCCCAGTACATCACTGGGACCAAGCTTTCTGCCATCCAGGACCTCCCTACCAGGCGGTGTCAGAGGACGTCCCTAAAAATTGTCAAAGACTCCAGCCACCCTAGTCATGGACTGTTCTCTCTGCTACCGCATGGCAAGCTCTGTACCGGTACCCCCTGTATATAGCCTCTCTATTGTTATAGCCTCTCTATTGTTATTTTACTGCTGCGGTTTAATTATTTGTTACTTTTATTTTCTATTTTTAACTTAACTTTTTTTTCCTTAAAATTTCTTAAAAGCATTGTTGGTTTAGGGCTTGTAAGTAAGCTGTTGTATTCGGCGCATGTGACATATTCAATTAGATTTGAATATCAGTTGGTTTTGTGATGAACGAGCCATCCGATTCAATGAATAATGGAGTAGAGCTTGCCTTTTTTCCCAAAATGTCATGTGTGCTCCAAAGCTTTTTACTATCATTTTTTAAATATATTTTTTTATATATAGTATAGTTTAAACGTATTTAGTTTAGTCACATGATTTCTCAATTTGCAGTATGTTTGCCAATCGGTTGTGCTGCCAGACATTATTTGCCATACCTTTTGCCTCATCCCTCTCAACCTTACAATTTTTCAATTCCTCATCAATCCATGGGGGTTTAACCGTTTTACAGTCATTTTCTTAATGGGTGCACGCTTACTAGTAACTGTAATAAGCAATTTCATAAATGTGTCAAGTACAGCATCTGGTTGCTCATTACACACCACAGACCAGCAAATATGATTTGCATAATCAACATAGTGTCACGTCCTGGCCAGTATAAGGTTAATTGTTTTGTAGTTTGGTCAGGACGTGGCAGAGGGTATTTGTTTTATGTGGTTCGGGGTGGTGTGTTTGTGTAAAGGGTGTTTGATTTAGTATTTCCGGGTTTTTGGTTGATGGTCTATGTGTTTGTATTCTATGGTTAGTCTGGTGTGTGTGTTTCTATGTTTGGTTAATTGGGGTTGGGACTCTCAGTTGAAGGCAGGTGTTGTCTATCTGCCTTTGATTGAGAGTCCCATATATTAGGGTGTGTTTGTGTGTGTGATTTGTGGGTGATTGTTCTGTGTTGAGCTTTGCTTTGTAGACTGTCAGTTTATCGTTCGTTTTTCTTGTTTGTTGTTTTTGTATTCGTGTTGATTTAATTAAATGTTCAAAATGAACAACTGCACACCTGCTGCGTATTGGTCTACCTTTTCTGATGACGATTTCGCATTATCGTCAGAAGACGAAGATACTTGTGACAGAATCACCCACCACTCAAGGACCAAGCAGCAGAAGAAGGAGCAGAGGGAATTCGAGTTGGACTGGTGGGAGAAGTGGACCTGGGAGGAAGTTCTGGACGGGGCCAGACCTTGGCACCAGGCTGAGGATTATCGCCGCCCGCAGTGGGAAATTGAGGCAGCCAAGGCAGAGAGGCGGAGGTACGAGGCCAAGTACGCGCTGAGGGAGAAGCACGAGAGGCACCCCCAATAATTTTTTTGGGGGGGGCACACGGGTAGTTTGGCTAGGCGTAAGAAGAGCCGGAAGCCAGCTACCCGTGGTTATATGGAGGAGCGTATGGGGTGGAGAGCGCTATGTTTCGCTGAGGAGCGCACTATTTCACCCATACGCACGCACAGTCCGGTGCGCGTTATTCCAGCCCCTCGCAGGTGCCGTGCTAGAGCGGGCATCCAGCCTGGTAGGAGGATGCCTGCGCAGCGCATCTGGTCGCCGGTACGCCTCCGAGGACCAGGCTACCCAACTCCCGCTCTACGCACGGCTACCATCAGGCCCCTGCACAGCCCAGTCTGCCCTGTACGAGCACCCCGCTCGTACAGGGCTACTAGTTCCATCCAGCCAAGACGGGTTGTGCAGGAGGTAAGATCGAGACCGACTGTGCGCCTCCATAGCCCTGGGTTTCCAGCTCCTGTCTCTCGTGCGGACCCGGAAGTGCGTCAACCCAGTCCGACTCGTCCTGTTCCCGCTCCCCGCACTAGCCTGGAGGTGCGTGTACATAATCTGGTAAGCCCAGTACCAGCACCACGCACCAGGCTACAAGTGCGTCAACCCAGCCACGCCAGTCAACAGTCACCAGAGCTGCCCGCCAGTCAACAGTCGTCACCAGAGCTGCCCGCCAGTCAACAGTCGTCACCAGAGCTGCCCGCCAGTCAACAGTCGTCACCAGAGCTGCCCGCCAGTCAACAGTCGTCACCAGAGCTGCCCGCCAGTCAACAGTCGTCACCAGAGCTGCCCGCCAGTCAACAGTCGTCACCAGAGCTGCCCGCCAGTCAACAGTCGTCACCAGAGCTGCCCGCCAGTCAACAGTCGTCAGAGCTGCCCGCCAGTCAACAGTCGTCAGAGCTGCCCGCCAGTCAACAGTCGTCAGAGCTGCCCGCCAGTCAACAGTCGCCAGAGAGGCCAGACTGCGCTGAACTGCCGGAGTGGCCAGACTGCGCTGAACTGCCGGAGTGGCCAGACTGCGCTGAACTGCCGGAGTGGCCAGACTGCGCTGAACTGCCGGAGTGGCCAGACTGCGCTGAACTGCCGGAGTGGCCAGACTGCGCTGAACTGCCGGAGTGGCCAGACTGCGCTGAACTGCCGGAGTGGCCAGACTGCCCTGAACTGCCGGAGTGGCCAGACTGCCCAGACTGTCCCGAGTTGCCAGACTGCCCAGACTGTCCCGAGTTGCCAGACTGCCCCGAGTTGCCAGACTGCCCCGAGTTGCCAGACTGTCCCGAGTTGCCAGACTGCCCAGACTGTCCCGAGCTGCCAGACTGCCCCGACAGCCTGGAATGGCCTGAGCCGGAGCCACCTCCAGAAATAGGTGGGTTGGGGAGGGGGGGTGTAGCACAGTGCCGTCGTTGACGGCAGCCACCCTCCCTTCCCTCCCTTTAGAAAAGGGGAATTTTTTTTGGTGTTGCTTGGGGTTATTTTTTGTTAAGGTGCTTCTGGGGTAGAATTCCTTTTAGATTTGGGGGCTGTGAAGAGACCCCTGGTAGCATGTCCTGGTCGTAACATGCACTATGGAGAGGGCCATTTGAGAGTGCATGGTCTTCAATTCATAGCCATCTTCACATTCATCTTGATGATTTGCGTTAAAATCTATTAAAATCACAGGCATAGTTTGGACCAGTAAACCGATAACGTTGATTACCAAAGGGTTGTTTAGTATTGGAGTGTAGAATAGCTTTAGATTATAGCCACCTCTTTTCATGGAACCAGAACAATGTTGAGAAAGACCAGTCCGTTATAGCCTTCTATCTGTAAAATGTAATCAAAATGACTGTCAAGAAGAATAAGGAGACAAAGAAAATGATGAGAATATCAGGAGAGGGAGGGAGGGAGGGAGGGAGAGAGAGATGAAAGGAGGGAGGAAGGGAGGGAGAGAGGGAGGGAGAGAGAGATGAAGGGAGGGAGGAAGGGAGGGAGGGAGAGAGGGAGGGAGAGAGAGAGAGATGAAGGGAGGGAGGGAGGGAGGGAGGGAGGGAGGGAGGGAGGGAGGGAGGGAGGGAGGGAGGGAGGGAGGGAGGGAGGGAGGGAGGGAGAGAGAGAGATGGAGGGAGAGAGGGAGGGAGGGAGGGAGGGAGACATGATTGTGAAATTTATCAAAAGCAACAGAGACGTAGTGTGAGTGGACGCTCGTCGTACACATCGCTGGAAGTGAAATCAAAGCCAAAGTGATTTCCCTCTGGCTTTTCTTCTGGGTTAAAAGGAAACAAATCATCTAGGTTTGTCTGTCAGCCGCTTTGAAAACAATTTGTGGAGCGACAGTTGTGGTAAAGTTGCTTCGAAACAATTTATTTTCCAGTTCAGAGAGTCACACACATTAGTCTACAACACGTCATGGAGAGAATAGGGTGAGTTGTTATTGTTAAAGCATCTCATTAAAATAACCTCAAGACTGTGTGATCATATCACCCATTTGGGAGCAGACAGGTGTCGTAGTGTTAAACCCTTATAAACATAGGGCATCAAGACCTGCAAAACAATTATTGTTATTATTATGTAGGACGGCCTACAGCCTAGACAACTTTACATTACAATAGTTAATAGGCATAATTTACCACATACACAAGCTGATTTGTCTAGGTTGATCTGTTTCTCCAACATAGCAATATGTTTAAAAAAAGTGTTGCTGTTGCCTCAGAAGATGTAAGTATACTGTGAAATAAAATAAATGTAATTTCAAAATTGTATTATCGCTACTACAAAAATAGCTATCACTCTAATGCAATATGGCACACTGATAGCAAGGGATTCTCATTCAATGTAACACAGTGCCACATTTCACACACATTTCCTATTTCTGATGGTCACAATTCAGGTCAATTTTAAATAAACATTAGTTAGAATGCCCACAAATTGGATCAACTTATGTCAAGGGGGCAATTGTGGTATAAAAGGCCAAACTTTAATTCAACTAAACTCTGTGAAGCAATAAAGGTGGCCAGTATGCATTTATTTTACATACAGTACATCAACCTGGTCTCAGAGAATTTCGTCATATTAGTTACATAAATCCGAAAAACAAATTTAGTATGAAATGTTATGTTTGGTACGGTTATGTAAGAAAGATGGTTACTTAATGCAAAAATGACTGGGGGGGGGGGGGGGGGTTTTGGTCGGGGTGGATGGGTTGTCATACAACGCGAACGTCTAGCAACCTAAAGGTTGCGAGTTCAAATCTCATCTTAGACAACTTCAGAATTTTAGCTAATTAGCTACTTTTCAACTACTTACTAATATTTAGCTACTTTGCAACTACTTAGCATGTTAGCTAACACAACCCCTAACCCTAAACTTAACCCTTTTAGCTAACCTTAACACTAACCCTAACCCCTAGCCTAGGTAATGTTAGCGAGCTAGCTAACGTTAGCCACCTAGCTACAATTCATAACATACTGTACGTTCAGCAAATTCGTAACATATCATATGAAATGGATGATGGGCTTCCACAAATTAATACATACCATATGAAAGGTAACATATCATACTAAACAGAGTGTCACGGATTTATGTAAAGAATAATTGCGTACATACCAGACAGCATTTGGTTGATGAATGCAAGTCTTCATGCAAAGAAATGCAGCTTGGGGCTTACCTTTTTCCTGACCAATATAGATATAATTTCTGCCTCAGTGTAAGGGTTAGAGCCATGCAGAAAAAACTCACACAGTATGTCAGACATTTTATGATGTCATGGCATTGTTTAAAGGAAGCGTTGTAAGCAATTAAGCATTTATACCCTGACATACAGTACCAGTCAAAAGTTTGGAAACAATTACTCATTCAAGGGTTTTTCTTTATTTTTACTATTTTCTACATTGTAGAATAATAGTGAAGACATCAAAACTATGAAGTAACACATATGGAATCTGGTCAAACAAATCATAATATATTTTATATTTGAGATTCTTCAAAGTAGCCACACTTTGCCTTGATAACAGCTTTGCACACTCTTGGTATTCTCTCAACCAGCTTCAACTGGAATGCTTTTCCAACAGTCTTGAAGGAGTTCCCACATATGCTGAGCACTTGTTGGCTGCTTTTCCTTCACTCTGCGGTCCAACTCATCCCAAACCATCTCAATTGGGTTGATGTCGGGTTATTGTGGAGGCCAGGTCATCTGCTGCAGCACTCCATCACTCTCCCTATTGGTCAAATAACCCTTACACAGCCAGGAGGTGTGTTGGGTCATTATCCTGTTGAAAAACAAATAGTCCCACTAAGCGCAGACCAGATGGGATGGCCTATCTCTGCAGAATTCTGTGGTATCAATGCTGGTTAAGTGTGTCTTGAATTCTGAATAAATCACAGACAGTGTCACCAGCAAAGTACCCCCACACCATCACACCTCCTCCTCCATGCTTCACGGTGAGAACCACACATCCAGAGATCATCCGTTCACCTACTCTGCATCTCACAAAGGCACAGCAGTTGGAACCAAAAATCTCAAATTTGGACTCATCAGACCAAAGGACAGATTTCCACTGGTCTAATGTCCATTGCTCGTGTTTCTTGGCCCAAGCAAATCTCTTTTTCTTATTGGTGTCCTTTAGTAGTGGTTTCTTTGCATCAATTCGACCATGAAGGCCTGGTTCATGCAGTCTCCTCTGAACAGTTGATGTTGAGATGTATCTGTTACTTGAACTCCGTGAAGCATTTATTTGGGCTGCAATTTCTGAGGCTGGTAACTCTAATGAACTTATCCTCTGCAGCAGAGGTAACGCTGGGTCTTCCTTTCCTGTTGCGGTCCTCATGAGAGTCAGTTTCATCATAGCAATTGATGGTTCTTGCGACTGCACTTGAAGAAACTTTCAAAGTTCTTGAAATGTTCCAGATTGACTGACCTTCATGTCTTAAAGTAATGATGGAGTGTCATTTCTCTTTGAGCTGTTCTTGCCATAACATGGATTTCGTCTTTTACCAAATAGTGTCATCTTCTGTATACCACCCCTAACTTGTCACAACACAACTGATTGGTTCAAGCACATTCAAAAGGAAAGATATTCCACAAATACACTTTTAACTTGTTTGGAATAGGGGTTCCGCTAGCGGAACGTGTCGACCATATCCGGTGAAACTGCAGAGCATGAAATTCAAAGAAAATTATTACAAATATTTTACTTTCATACATTCACAAGTGCAATACACCAAATTAAAGCCTAACTTCTTATTAATCTAGCCTCCATGTCAGATTTCAAAAAGGCTTTATGGCGAAAGCAAACCATGCTATTATCTGAGGACAGCACCCCATCAAACAAACACATGACAATAATAATTCAACCCGCCAGGCGCGACACAAAACTCAGAAATAACGATATAATTCATGCCTTACCTTTGAAGATCTTCTTCTGTTGGCACTCCAATATGTCCCATAAACATCATAAATGGTCCTTTTGTTCGATAAATTCCATCGTTATATCTCCAAAATGTCCATTTATTTGGCGCGTTTTATTCATATAGAAACCCCATTGAAAATACTGTCACCTCAACAAAAAAAACAATCCTGGATGGTTTGTCCTCAGGGTTTCGCCTGCCAAATGAGTTCTGTTATACTCACAGACATAATTTTAAGTTTTAGAAAACTTAGTGTTTTCTATCCGAATCTACCAATTAAATGCATATCCTAGCTTCTGGGCCTGAGTAGCAGGCAGTTTACCTTGGGTACACTTTTCATCCGGACGTGAAAATACCGCCCCCTATCCCAAACTTAACAAGGCATACCTGTTAATTGAAATGCATTCCATGTGACTACCTCATGAAGCTGGTTGAGAGAATGCCAAGAGTGTGAAAAGTTGTCATCAAGGCAAAGGGTGGCTACTTCGAAGAATCTCAAATATACAGTTGAAGTCGGAAGTTTACATACATATTAGCCAAATACATTTAAACTCAGTTTTTCACAATTCCTGACATTTAATCAGAGTCAAAATTCCCTGTCTTAGGTCAGTTAGGATCACCACCTTATTTTAAGAATGTGAAATGTCAGAACAATAGTAGATAGTGATTTATTTGAGCTTTTATTTCTTTCATCACATTCCCAGAAGGGTCAGAAGTTTACATACACTCAATTAGTATTTGGAAGCATTGCCTTTAAATTGTTTAACTTGGGTCAAACATTTTGGGTAGCCTTCCACAAGCTTCCCACAATAAGTTTGGTGAAATTTGTCCCATTCCTCCTTACAGAGCTGGTGTAACTGAGTGAGGTATGTAGGCCTCCTTGCTCGCACACACACCTTTTCAGTTCTGCCCACAAATTGTCTATTGGATTGAGGTCAGGGCTTTGTGATGGCCACTCCAATACCTGACTTTGTTGTCCTTAAGCCATTTTGCCCAAATTTGGAAGTATGCTTGGGGTCATTGTACATGTGGAACACCCATTTGCGACCAAGCTTTAACTTCCTGACTGATGTGTTGAGATGTTGCTTCAATATATCCACATAATTATCCATCCTCATGATGCCATCGATTTTGTGAAGTGCACCAGTCCCTCCGGCAGCAAAGCACCCCCACAACATGATGCTGCCACCCCCATGCTTCACGGTTGGGATGGTGTTCTTCAACTTGCAAGCGTCCCCCGTTTCCTCCAAACATAACGATGGTCATTATGGCCAAACAGTTCTATTTTGTTTCATCAGACCAGAGGACATTTCTCCAAAAAGTACGATCTTTGTCCCAATGTGCAGTTGCAAACCATAGTCTGGCTTATTTTATGGAGCAGTGGCTTTTTCCTTGCTGAGTGGCCTTTCAGGTTATGCCAAGATAGGACTCGTTTTACTGTGGACATAGATACTTTTGTACCCGTTTCCTCCAGCATCTTCACAAGGTCCTTTGCTGCTGTTCTGGGATTGATTTGCACTTCTCGCACCAAAGTACGTTCATTTCTAGGAGACAGAACGTGCCTCCTTCCTGAGCGGTATGACGTCTGCGTGGTCCCATGGTGTTTATACTTACATACTATTGTTTGTACAGATGGACGTGGTACCTTCAGACATTTGGAAATTGCTCCCAAGGATGAATCAGACTTGTGGAGGTCTACAATTTTTTTTCCTGAGGTCTTGGCTGATTTCTTTTGATTTTACATTTTACATTTACATTTTACATTTTACATTTTTCCCATGATGTCAAGCAAAGAGGCACTGAGTTTGAAGGTAGGTGTCACAAGCGTCGAAAGGATTAGACCAAGGCGCTGCATGTATAGTGCTCATCTTTTACTTTTAATGAAAAGCACTTCACAACAAAATAATAAACGCTCAACAGTTCCGTCAGGTACAATCACTAAACGGAAAATAAACACCCACAAAACCCAAAGAAAAACAGGCTGCCTAAGAATGGCTTCCAATCAGAGACAACGAAAGACTCCTGCCTCTGATTGGAAACCATACTCGGCCACACAAGGAAAATGAAACATAGAAACAGAAAACTAGAACAAATGCCCCTAGAAACAAACCAACCCCAAAACACACAAAACAACCCCCCTGCCACACCCTGACCATTCTACTATGGCAAATTACCCTTTTCACTGGTCAGGACGTGACAGTAGGCCTTGAAATACATCCACAGGTACACCTCTAATTGACTCAAATGATGGCTTTAGTTGCTTCTGATAGACAATTGACATGACATCATTTTCTGGAATTTTCCAAGCTGTTTAAAGGCACAGTCAACTTAGTGTATGTAAACTTCTGACCCACTGGAATTGTGATACAGTGAATTATAAGTGAAATAATCTGTCTGTAAACAATTGTTGGAAAAATTACTTGTGTCATGTACAAAGTCAATGTACTAACCGACTTGCCAAAACTATAGTTTGTTAACAAGAAATTTGTGGAGTGGTTGAAAAACGAATTTTAATGACTCCAACATAAGTGTATGTAAACTTCCAACTTCAACTGTATTTTGATTTGTTGAAAACGTTTTTGGTTACTACATGATTCCATATATGTTATTTCATAGTATTGATGTCTTTGCTATTATTCTACATTGTAAAAAAGTGTGCAAATTAATAAAAACCCTGGAATGAGTAGGTGTCCAAACTTTTAACTGTTACTGTATTTTGATGCAGAGTCAACTGTGTATAAGGAGAAACTGTTTCTACACAGTTGAGAGGGAAGATAACCTCCTCATGTTTTGTAACTCCGTTTGTAGTGTGGTGTCACTCTCTGGAAAAGGAGAGCTGTGTGTGTGTGTGTGTGTGTGTGTGTGTGTGTGTGCCTCCGTGAGTGTGTGTGTGTTATGACAGTCAAGGTCCGTCATTTCTTGACAAATGGAGTTGTTTACATCGTACAGTAGCACAGGAGACAGACATTGTGAAGACATGATATGATCAAGACAGATGGCCTTCATTCCCATGTACTTCCTAACAGAATCTGTACCAGCTGTCAGAATGATGTGGGCGAGGTTGATTTTACATGCTGGGATAGGGATCAATTACATCTCTATCTATTCAAGAACAAGTCATTCAGCAGCTACGAGACCGGGCGTCATTATTTACAAT